>NC_137469.1:120383678-120983678 GCF_964235325.1 Thermobia domestica | reverse complement strand
ATAAACCTCGTTAAGGTGCCCCCCGGGCATCAATTTTTGGCAATCATTATGTAAACAATTGGTCAGGTCAATTGGACCTAGTGTTACTTTTCTCATTTTTGACCCCCTTTAAATTAAATAGAGCCGACTGTATATATCGACGAGGGAGTAATGTATTTTAAATCTAATGTGTTAGGTTATTTTCGTCAACATGCATGTAACTAAATGGTGCATGTTTATTTTAGTTAGTTGTCTTTATGTATAGTACTAACAGTGGTGTATGTAGTTAGTAGTTTTGTGTGAGTGTGTGAATTTTCGATTTGGACAGTGTATAAATATGCTTTAATTTAGTACCATTTTGCTAACATAAATAAACCAGAGTAAATATTAAATTTCTGATTAATGAGTACAAGTATACATTTCAGTACACGGTAAATTATGCCTCCACTACAGCGCTATAGCGTCAGTTTTCGGTAGTCAATTGTTTGTTGACAGTACGACATCGCATGACTTAGTGATTTAGATTGTTTGATTTTGGACAGTTATTCTCAAATTACTTCCCGTGGACATGGTTTTCGGTTCGGATGAGTATACCTTCGTATAAAATAGCATGAGATCTTACTGTACTGAAAATTTCAGCTTGCTAGGTCCAGTAGTTAATGAATAATCCGCTGAAATAAAGAACACCTATTTTCTTAATAGAAGTAAAGTCCATATGCTGTTACTGTTCGTTTAAAAATGTAGGATTAAATTCTCTTTTCCCGTGGGTGTAGAAAATTCCATTGTTGCTTCAGTTTTATCAACAAATCAGAAATAGATTAATCGTTGACAATTTAACTTTCCGTAAATACATGTATGATTTTTTTTTTAAACCTGCAAGGTAAATACAATTTGGGTGCTTCGAAATAAAGAGTACGTGGTTCGATGAATGTGATCGTGTGGTGGTTTGAGCGTGATAGATTGTGATAGTTATATATATATATATTTATTACTGCGTAACGTAAATATGTGTATGGCCTGCGTGTAAAATGTACGAAATAGGGTGTTTATAAAATATTACTTCGTGTGGAAATTAGTAGATAATGAATGAATGTAATGATATGTTAATAATATGATATATAATATGAATGAAATGATGACCCCTATATTTAAATGGATAGGCCTAGTGAATTTTATATAGTGAAAATACGAATATGTTTACGAAGAAAGAAAGAGAAAAAAAAAATCTCTCGCGTTTTGACTTCCACACCAGTGCATTCATCCAACCGAGTTTGCTACTTGGATAGTAAATTATAGTTGGGAATTGTGTGTTACTTTGCATTTATGTACCTCCTAACAACAGCCCCAGATCTTAAGCCTTTCAATAGATAGAGTAGCATCATGTGGGAATTACTTCTAAAGGTTGACAGAAATGATAATTAAGAAAACCAACTGCTATATCCTGTGATCATCGAAAAGTACAGGTTTCGGTCATTTGTACCTTTAGCATTCATTGCCTCTCCGAGATTTTTTTTTTTTTTTTTTTTGTTGCTTACCTTATTTATTTATTGTGCAGTGTTCATATAACTCAGTTCGGACTATCCGATTAAATTAACTGCTACTAAATTAATATTCATGGATAGCGTACCCGGACGTCGACCCCTAGTCCCCTTAAGTATTTTTCATGTCTTTTCTTAGTTTAATTAGATGAGGGAAATTAACGACGTCCCAGACGGTGGCATGTCTGCGCTGGGTAGCCATCGGTGATGTTTCGGTAATTGAAATCACCGATTCAAAATTCAGTTTATTTATTTAATTTTTTTATTTTTTTGGCGAATTACTAATTAGGGATACCTTAGCTATTACTCTAATTTCATCCCTATTCTGGAATCTTCTAGTTTCCAAGAGGTCGGATGATTTTTTTTTTTCTTTTCTTGAAATTCTAAATTAGCGCCTTCTCTAACCTTCCGGACGATTTCCGGGAACCTGCTGGTTTGGGCCGGATACGGGGATCGGATTTCAATCTTACAACCAAACTCTTGTGGGATTGGGATCTGATGGACACAGAACTTGCATCCTTGGCAGCAGGGCGTTCCTTGAGTCTACGTATTTGAGTAGACCACCCTTTTGGCATGTTAAGAATATTTTGGCTATGGATTTTGTTGAGAGCGAAATTCGATTTCTGTCTTTGTAGCGTTAGTTATTTCCCACTTAAGTCTTTGGCGCCACTATTTCTTCGTCTTCTTTCTTTTCTATCTCTCTCTGTCTTCATTACTTCGAGATTTTTTTTTTTTTTAAATTTCAACCTCCCCCCCCCCCCGGTTTCTGAAACTCATAAAACATACAATATTCATTTCACTTATTTCGATCGTATGTACTAACTGAGACATCGAGGGATGCAATTCGTGGAGGTATTGCAGCACAACTCAGGACCATTTTCGCGATATTCAATCCACCACGGGAGAAATTGACGGGAAGGTACACTATGCTTTCAGATTCCTAGAAACCTTCGTTATTCATTGATCATACAACTTATATCAATTGATTACTGATTTCTGGTTTTTATTTCTATTGATTGGTCATATAGTGTGTATGTATTAGTAGTCTGGGCCCACTAGTTTCCAATAACATTGATTTTTTTTTATATACATCTATATATGTGCTTACATAGTTTTAAAAGTTACGTGCCTGCTCATTTTGTTGCATTTCCACCTCTTATGTCAACTATTTTTTATATATCTACGCGGATCTTTAGTAAATTGAAAATGATTATTGATTATCGGGTTTATACATATAAATTACAATGTTGCAACCTTATGAGAAAGAAAAAAAAAGTGAATTTTTGATAGTCAGGGTTTTTGTTTTGTCTTTGAGCCAATAAAATATAAATATTTATAAAATATGAATATTTGTCGAATATGAACGGTTATGTAGAATTTAAACGTCGACAAAATACTACGATGGATATTAAAGTGAAATTTATTGTATTGAATAATATGAATATATATATATACGAGTATGTATGTAATGGGCTCGGTATTTACCCTGGTTTTGTTTAGGTTGCCATAGGTTTTTGACACCCGACCTTTACCAACTATTTGTGACATATAGTGTTACCGCGTATATTGTAATAAATTACATTTTGTTGAGTGGTTACTGATGTTTGTAACTATTAAAGTTGAATATAATGTTAAATACCGCATGTAAGTAAAACGAGTAGCAGGTCGTAAGATAAGTAAAATAACCCTAATCCTCATCCAAATTTATTCGCAAGATCAAAGTGAAATTAATAACCTACGAAACAGTGTGCCCCACCAACGAATCTTCTATCAGTAGACTCTGAAACAAATCCTTCTCCTACGATCAGAAATTTAACTATTCAGTGTCTAGAATCTTTTGACTACAAGATCTATACTATAAAGAAAATTACTGGTCTTAAATTTAATGAAGAGAAATTTAGTTGATAACTTAATGTGAATACCGGAATATGGAAATATGTTCTCAATGTCTGTGACTGGATTCAAAATTTTTTAACCTTGATAAACTTTGAAATTTTATATTGAGTGCGTCGAGTGACAAAATGAGAAATATAAATATATATGTGATATGAAGCGACTATTTGTCTATAGCTAAAACAAAAACAATTAAACACTCTCATGGACACAAACCACAGTGCAAAAGAGAGTTGGAAAAAGGAGCTATTATCGATGTGAGAACAGAGACTCATAAAATCGTCGAAATGTCTCCTCTTGGGACAGAGACCTAATAAAATGCTATTAAAGTATTTTTTTTTTAAGAATGATTAACCAATTATATATATATATATATATATATATATATATATATATATATATATATATATATATATATTTAATTTATTTTTTCTTTCGTTTTCCGCAATGATATATATATATTCATTACACTGAATCCTAAATGTATTGATCTGTGAATCTCCTTAATTTTGTTTTTTTCATTTTTTTTTTTTTTTTGTCAAATTCTCTTTCATGTAATTCAACTTTTAATATATATATAGGAAGAGAAATGTGTTATTTGATCTTGTTGCAAGTAGCGAATTTCTATGCATGTTAATGAAACATTCTTTCCATGTATTAAATTTTTCCATGTTATGTCCAACTAATTTTTCTTCTATTGAAATGTAATAAATGTATATAGTAATGTAGTTAGGTTAGTTTAATTTAACTAAATACAACCCGAAGTATACATTGTCCTGTATGAATGTGTGTGTGAGTGAAATGTAGGTTTAGTATTAAGTGCATCCATTATTTTGACATATATGTGTGATTTATTATAATTAATGGTAGTTATCAATTAAACTCATTGAATGTTAATACTAACTTAAGTTGGCTCTATGAAGGAAGTAAAAAGGACTGAAGTAGCCTGAACGAATGATCAGCATGGGAGAACTGTGAAAGTCAAAATCTTCTACGAATATGTAATACTCTGATTTTTTTTTTTCTTTGTGGTCGATTCTAACATGCCATCAACTTCGTCCTTTATTTTTCAAGTATTGGATATTAGTCTAGAACTTCTGGAAATATTGAATAAACTGTAAACTTAAACTTTCTCATCTATCTCAGATCTAGATCGGGATAATTTGGTAGTTGGGGTTAAATGGATCTAGATCGGGGATGTATGGGTTAACATGTGTCTACCCTTAATCACCTGAATACCAAATATTAACCCAATAGCTATTGGAATTCGATAATTATTCACTTTCTTTACCATATTTTTCAAAATATGCAGTAACAGTTTCCTTTTTATTACCTTCTTACTTTACCTCTTTCCTCTTCTATTTTCCTTTTCCTTTTTCATCTTCTTCTTCTATTTTTTTTTAATAAAACTGAAAGGGGGGTCGTGACTGGGAATCCTAGAGATAATAAACACGGTCATGTATTTAGTTATTTTATTTCATTCTCTTTAGAAGTCCGATAAAAAGTTTTTTCGTTTCGATCGAATCTAATATGTTCAAAATTAAGAAACGGCTAATATATTCCAACGTAATTAGACATAAGCTGATAGCTTCATGAACATCCCCACCAGGGGTGAAGGATTCCCACTTACGACTTATTCTTTTCTTCAAACAGTTTTAGACTGACAAGCAGTGACAGGATTCGTTGTTATGGAAACGTTTGTTTCTATGGCAACGGCCCCCCCCCTTTTTTCAGTTTTAGAGTGGCGACACGTGACAAGACTGTTGCCATGGTAACGCATGTTTACTGTGGTAACGGATCTGAAAATGCTTATTGAATAATACCAGTTATCATGCCAATCAGTTTGAATTGGTGAATCGCGATAAGAATGGTTGTCATGGCAACGTTTGTTCCCATGGCAACGGATCTCCGTTTAAATGGCGACCGATAGATTTGAAATTTTTTTTTAAGAATGTCAAAGAGTGAGGTTGAAGGCATGTTGAATTGATTACAACATTGAAATTAATACGAGAAATTTTATAGTCAAGTGAAACAAGTAGAGTCGTTGGCTACTTTGTCATTTTTGTTTCCTTTTCTAAGGGGGAAAAAGAGAAGGAGTGTCAAAATTTTTCTAAAATAGAACTAAACGCTAGAAGGGTTTCAAGGAAGGAAAGAGAATGGGAGTCCTTTAATTTATGAATAATACTTGTTTGGATAGCGAATAAGTATCTTATAGTATATGTGTATTTTTGATATATATATCTTGTCTTTTGTAAAGTGTAAAGTGTCTCGAAGCTATGGCAACAAAAAAGGTTGTTGTATCACAGGACGAGTGTGAAGTCACGTGCACTCAATGCACGTTAGACGAAAAAGAGAAAAGATCTCGCGCCCCGCGGAGACTTATAAGATGTACCGGTTGTGGACTAAAATGGATCCACTTTGCTTGCTCCAATTTGGACGATACTGCTGAAAATGCAGAAAAAGTTCAAACCGGCGAAATAATGAAATATTGTGAGGAGTGTGAAAAGGACCGAGGCCAAATATCTCCAGCGGAGATATCTGACCTCGACGATGAGGAAAAGAGTGGAAATCAAAGTGATTCTCGGGATCAGACGGCAAACCCGAAGGAAGGAATGTCATCTGGAGGGTCTGACACGTCTGCATTAATTCGCCAGATGATGGAGATGATGAACGAAAAATTCACTAACATGGAAGTTAAAATAGATCAGAATAGTGCAGATCTGAGGCGTGAGAATGCAGAAATGAGACGTGAAATAAATGAGAAGTTTGATACCTCGAAACGAGAGACCGACGCGCGATTCGAGGTATTAAACAATAAATTTGACCAGGTTTGTTTAGACTTTGCTTCTTCGATGAGCAAATTGAAAGAGCAAACGTCTACTGAATTGGAGCAGGTTAGATACCGGGCCCAACAGTCTACCGAGCAGCTCAGAGACGAAACAAATGAGAAACTAAACGAAATAGATGTAAGGTTTGAGGGTACAAACAAAAGATTTGGTGACATCGAACGAAAGGTTGAACAGCAGCAGGCTGAAATAAGTAAATTGAATGTTGTAATATCCGACCTATCAATAGAAACTAAACTAGAGTCGGTTGATCAAAGAATTAGTCGAATTCAATCTGAGGTAGACAGTATTAAGGGGAAGATTACTAAACTGGAAATCGTCAAGTCTGACATCTCCTATCCTTTTCCTGATAGCGATTCTATAGGGAAAAATTTCCCAGAAACGAGTAACGTCCTCCCGGGAAAGAGTCAAGTGTTGCCTGATGCACGGGGACACAACCATGTATTGTCCCCCGCATCAGCCAACCTCGAAATCATGGTTGAATAATTTTGATGTACCGATGCAGTCGAGTGTTGTGACTACAACAGTCACTAGCGTAAATGCTCACTCTACCTTTGGAATGGTACAATCGTACAGCGTGCTGCCAGGAGGGGAAAGGAGATGTGCCGGACCGTCGGTTACTGCCGTGGTGGGTCCTAAGTTCGAACCTTACATGGTCAATACTAACTATAAAACCTCTCTTGGTCATATGGGAGCGTTCAGTTCAGTGACCACTCCGTCGGTGGCAAATCCGGTGACAACCCCAACTGCTCAGGATAACGCGTTGATTCCACTGGATTCTTTTCCTGCCCCGCATAGTATGAGCTCTAAAGTTTCCCTCCGGGATATTGAACGTTTTCCCACTTTCGATGGGAACATTACTAACGGGTTACCTCGAGTTTTCCTGCGGAGACTGCAGCAATATTTAGACATGTACAAACTTACAGATGGGGAACGCCTACAGATAGTTGAAAAATGTTTGATCGCCGCTTCGGGCGCATGGTTTGCTTCGGTTAAATACCAAATCCGGACGTTTAGTGATTTTTTGATTCTTTTTAAAGAAGAATATTGTAATGAGCACATCGAACGGCTCCAAAAGAGAAACTTACAATCACTCCGGTATGATCGCTCCAAGTACGGGTCCCTCTTGGACTATGCTTGGAAAATTATCGAACTATATTATCAGATAGCTGAACATCCCTCTCAGGCCGAACTGGTAGATATTATTGTTAACGCTCTTCCACCCGATGAGTCCCGGGCCATAGCGTCCCACTTGTGCCAAACGGTGCGAGAAGTCACCTCACGTTTAGCTGCCTTGTGCGGTAAGGAAGTTGGTGGTCCACCAAAACGATACTTCGCCCGACAGGCAAAGATTCTAAAACCGACGAAGACGAAGGTAACGGCAAGTTGCCAGACAGATTTCCTGAGTTATACCCAAGCTGGATCTCGTTATCCTAGTGGGTATGGCTCAGAAAACAACAATAATGGCCGGCGACTGTTTAGGAATCGGCCCATGTTCAACAATCGCCGGAGTTATCGTCCCTATGACCGTACCAACATGGCATCGAACCCGGATAGGGGCGATAACACCAGGAGGAATTTTAACAGGACGTACGGAAGAAGGGAGAACGGTAATAGTCAGGGCAATAATAATAGCAATAATAGTAACAATAATGTAAATCGACCCCAGAATTCAATCCATTCGCAAGTGCGTGGTAACGGTGAGCCTAGAACAATATTAAATAAAAGTGATAGACGGGAAACTGCGGCCTAATGTCGTCAGATATACTAATCGACGGCTGAAGCCTTACGAATTGTCTCTGTCGATTTCTCAGTTAGAACTTCTGTCCGCTCTATTGCTATATGAACACTACTGAAAAAAAAAAAAAAAAAAGTATCGGAACTCACAATTTTCGAAATTTAAAGATTTTCAATTGTACAGAAGATAAACGTAATGAATTACTCGCGCAATACCCCAAGTAGATATAATATACTGTCCTAGTGTGACTGGTAATGTTTGAATGAGATGAATGAGTGTGTTAATTTAACAAGCATCAGTAGTTAGTATTCCCAATTAGAAAAATTTTGTTATTCTAACAAAATTTTGTTAATGGGCCGGGGAAAACTGTAATGTACCATTACAGTTGAAAGTAATGGCAATTTTTTTTACACACCCTGTACCTAGTAATTTTTTTTTATTCAATTTCGGTTTAGCTACACAATTTATTTACTCTCTCTACTTCGAATTAAATATAATGAACCCAAAGGTTTCGTTAGTAACCATATTCCCACTGTATAATATATTTATTTACATTTTGATTAAGTGTAAATCCCATTTTCTGATATATAAGTTGAAAAGTTTCCAGGTTTACCATTCTGACGTCATACCGAAACATAGTTCTGTCATTGGATATAAATTTTCTTAATTTCAGACCAATGTAGAATTTAGTCAGGTACCTAATTTTTCCCTCACCCCCTCTCAGTAGTCCATAGTCACTTTCAGATCCGGTTATATCTGGATTTACCAAATTTCCATTCGCTTTGTAATTTCCGCGGCTAAAGTTTTCTTTCTGATTGGAGGAATTCTCCTACCTCTGGCTTTTTCGGCGCAATGTTATTAGAATAATCGAAGACACACAAGCAGGAGCAGCTTGTGATTTTCTTGCCACATATTTTTCGGGAAGGTCTCAAATTTTCAAGGACAACTAAGGTAACAGATAATGTAATTCAATAGTTAAAGATTTACAACGGAATAGGAGCCCGGAAAATCCACAAATTTTGGTAAAGAAGCTGCAATTCAGTGAAATAACAAATTCCAGTTCTGTTTACTAGGAAGCCATGTTTGCTGCCTATCGAGAATAGACAACAGTGAAAGAGTGACTTTACTTTTTTTTTTTATTTCAAACTCAAGTAGGGATTAGGGAAATTACGACTTGTTAGTGCATGTTGTTCGTGTGTTAAGTAGAAGTGACTTTTTATTATTTATTCAGTAATCGCATGTACGTAGGTTTGATGGTTGTAAAGTGAATAATCATAATGGCAGCTTAAGTTAGCTTAAAAGGGCTCCTATCCCCTTTTCCAAATTGAACCAGTTCTAGCGGGGGAATGGGTTAGTTATTGTTCGTTTTAGGGCCTTTTCCCCTTTCAGGGGAAGGGTCCCTCCATAAACCTCGTTAAGGTGCCCCCCGGGCATCAATTTTTGGCAATCATTATGTAAACAATTGGTCAGGTCAATTGGACCTAGTGTTACTTTTCTCATTTTTGACCCCCTTTAAATTAAATAGAGCCGACTGTATATATCGACGAGGGAGTAATGTATTTTAAATCTAATGTGTTAGGTTATTTTCGTCAACATGCATGTAACTAAATGGTGCATGTTTATTTTAGTTAGTTGTCTTTATGTATAGTACTAACAGTGGTGTATGTAGTTAGTAGTTTTGTGTGAGTGTGTGAATTTTCGATTTGGACAGTGTATAAATATGCTTTAATTTAGTACCATTTTGCTAACATAAATAAACCAGAGTAAATATTAAATTTCTGATTAATGAGTACAAGTATACATTTCAGTACACGGTAAATTATGCCTCCACTACAGCGCTATAGCGTCAGTTTTCGGTAGTCAATTGTTTGTTGACAGTACGACATCGCATGACTTAGTGATTTAGATTGTTTGATTTTGGACAGTTATTCTCAAATTACTTCCCGTGGACATGGTTTTCGGTTCGGATGAGTATACCTTCGTATAAAATAGCATGAGATCTTACTGTACTGAAAATTTCAGCTTGCTAGGTCCAGTAGTTAATGAATAATCCGCTGAAATAAAGAACACCTATTTTCTTAATAGAAGTAAAGTCCATATGCTGTTACTGTTCGTTTAAAAATGTAGGATTAAATTCTCTTTTCCCGTGGGTGTAGAAAATTCCATTGTTGCTTCAGTTTTATCAACAAATCAGAAATAGATTAATCGTTGACAATTTAACTTTCCGTAAATACATGTATGATTTTTTTTTTAAACCTGCAAGGTAAATACAATTTGGGTGCTTCGAAATAAAGAGTACGTGGTTCGATGAATGTGATCGTGTGGTGGTTTGAGCGTGATAGATTGTGATAGTTATATATATATATATTTATTACTGCGTAACGTAAATATGTGTATGGCCTGCGTGTAAAATGTACGAAATAGGGTGTTTATAAAATATTACTTCGTGTGGAAATTAGTAGATAATGAATGAATGTAATGATATGTTAATAATATGATATATAATATGAATGAAATGATGACCCCTATATTTAAATGGATAGGCCTAGTGAATTTTATATAGTGAAAATACGAATATGTTTACGAAGAAAGAAAGAGAAAAAAAAAAATCTCTCGCGTTTTGACTTCCACACCAGTGCATTCATCCAACCGAGTTTGCTACTTGGATAGTAAATTATAGTTGGGAATTGTGTGTTACTTTGCATTTATGTACCTCCTAACAACAGCCCCAGATCTTAAGCCTTTCAATAGATAGAGTAGCATCATGTGGGAATTACTTCTAAAGGTTGACAGAAATGATAATTAAGAAAACCAACTGCTATATCCTGTGATCATCGAAAAGTACAGGTTTCGGTCATTTGTACCTTTAGCATTCATTGCCTCTCCGAGATTTTTTTTTTTTGTTGCTTACCTTATTTATTTATTGTGCAGTGTTCATATAACTCAGTTCGGACTATCCGATTAAATTAACTGCTACTAAATTAATATTCATGGATAGCGTACCCGGACGTCGACCCCTAGTCCCCTTAAGTATTTTTCATGTCTTTTCTTAGTTTAATTAGATGAGGGAAATTAACGACGTCCCAGACGGTGGCATGTCTGCGCTGGGTAGCCATCGGTGATGTTTCGGTAATTGAAATCACCGATTCAAAATTCAGTTTATTTATTTAATTTTTTTATTTTTTTGGCGAATTACTAATTAGGGATACCTTAGCTATTACTCTAATTTCATCCCTATTCTGGAATCTTCTAGTTTCCAAGAGGTCGGATGATTTTTTTTTTCTTTTCTTGAAATTCTAAATTAGCGCCTTCTCTAACCTTCCGGACGATTTCCGGGAACCTGCTGGTTTGGGCCGGATACGGGGATCGGATTTCAATCTTACAACCAAACTCTTGTGGGATTGGGATCTGATGGACACAGAACTTGCATCCTTGGCAGCAGGGCGTTCCTTGAGTCTACGTATTTGAGTAGACCACCCTTTTGGCATGTTAAGAATATTTTGGCTATGGATTTTGTTGAGAGCGAAATTCGATTTCTGTC
Organism: Thermobia domestica; assembly: GCF_964235325.1. Lineage (NCBI taxonomy): Eukaryota > Metazoa > Arthropoda > Insecta > Zygentoma > Lepismatidae > Thermobia > Thermobia domestica. Next base: position 120,972,143 of record NC_137469.1, on the reverse strand, counting down.
TTTGTAGCGTTAGTTATTTCCCACTTAAGTCTTTGGCGCCACTATTTCTTCGTCTTCTTTCTTTTCTATCTCTCTCTGTCTTCATTACTTCGAGATTTTTTTTTTTTTTTAAATTTCAACCTCCCCCCCCCCCGGTTTCTGAAACTCATAAAACATACAATATTCATTTCACTTATTTCGATCGTATGTACTAACTGAGACATCGAGGGATGCAATTCGTGGAGGTATTGCAGCACAACTCAGGACCATTTTCGCGATATTCAATCCACCACGGGAGAAATTGACGGGAAGGTACACTATGCTTTCAGATTCCTAGAAACCTTCGTTATTCATTGATCATACAACTTATATCAATTGATTACTGATTTCTGGTTTTTATTTCTATTGATTGGTCATATAGTGTGTATGTATTAGTAGTCTGGGCCCACTAGTTTCCAATAACATTGATTTTTTTTTTATATACATCTATATATGTGCTTACATAGTTTTAAAAGTTACGTGCCTGCTCATTTTGTTGCATTTCCACCTCTTATGTCAACTATTTTTTATATATCTACGCGGATCTTTAGTAAATTGAAAATGATTATTGATTATCGGGTTTATACATATAAATTACAATGTTGCAACCTTATGAGAAAGAAAAAAAAGTGAATTTTTGATAGTCAGGGTTTTTGTTTTGTCTTTGAGCCAATAAAATATAAATATTTATAAAATATGAATATTTGTCGAATATGAACGGTTATGTAGAATTTAAACGTCGACAAAATACTACGATGGATATTAAAGTGAAATTTATTGTATTGAATAATATGAATATATATATATACGAGTATGTATGTAATGGGCTCGGTATTTACCCTGGTTTTGTTTAGGTTGCCATAGGTTTTTGACACCCGACCTTTACCAACTATTTGTGACATATAGTGTTACCGCGTATATTGTAATAAATTACATTTTGTTGAGTGGTTACTGATGTTTGTAACTATTAAAGTTGAATATAATGTTAAATACCGCATGTAAGTAAAACGAGTAGCAGGTCGTAAGATAAGTAAAATAACCCTAATCCTCATCCAAATTTATTCGCAAGATCAAAGTGAAATTAATAACCTACGAAACAGTGTGCCCCACCAACGAATCTTCTATCAGTAGACTCTGAAACAAATCCTTCTCCTACGATCAGAAATTTAACTATTCAGTGTCTAGAATCTTTTGACTACAAGATCTATACTATAAAGAAAATTACTGGTCTTAAATTTAATGAAGAGAAATTTAGTTGATAACTTAATGTGAATACCGGAATATGGAAATATGTTCTCAATGTCTGTGACTGGATTCAAAATTTTTTAACCTTGATAAACTTTGAAATTTTATATTGAGTGCGTCGAGTGACAAAATGAGAAATATAAATATATATGTGATATGAAGCGACTATTTGTCTATAGCTAAAACAAAAACAATTAAACACTCTCATGGACACAAACCACAGTGCAAAAGAGAGTTGGAAAAAGGAGCTATTATCGATGTGAGAACAGAGACTCATAAAATCGTCGAAATGTCTCCTCTTGGGACAGAGACCTAATAAAATGCTATTAAAGTATTTTTTTTTTTAAGAATGATTAACCAATTATATATATATATATATATATATATATATATATATATATATATATATATATATATATATTTAATTTATTTTTTCTTTCGTTTTCCGCAATGATATATATATATTCATTACACTGAATCCTAAATGTATTGATCTGTGAATCTCCTTAATTTTGTTTTTTTCATTTTTTTTTTTTTTTTGTCAAATTCTCTTTCATGTAATTCAACTTTTAATATATATATAGGAAGAGAAATGTGTTATTTGATCTTGTTGCAAGTAGCGAATTTCTATGCATGTTAATGAAACATTCTTTCCATGTATTAAATTTTTCCATGTTATGTCCAACTAATTTTTCTTCTATTGAAATGTAATAAATGTATATAGTAATGTAGTTAGGTTAGTTTAATTTAACTAAATACAACCCGAAGTATACATTGTCCTGTATGAATGTGTGTGTGAGTGAAATGTAGGTTTAGTATTAAGTGCATCCATTATTTTGACATATATGTGTGATTTATTATAATTAATGGTAGTTATCAATTAAACTCATTGAATGTTAATACTAACTTAAGTTGGCTCTATGAAGGAAGTAAAAAGGACTGAAGTAGCCTGAACGAATGATCAGCATGGGAGAACTGTGAAAGTCAAAATCTTCTACGAATATGTAATACTCTGATTTTTTTTTTTTCTTTGTGGTCGATTCTAACATGCCATCAACTTCGTCCTTTATTTTTCAAGTATTGGATATTAGTCTAGAACTTCTGGAAATATTGAATAAACTGTAAACTTAAACTTTCTCATCTATCTCAGATCTAGATCGGGATAATTTGGTAGTTGGGGTTAAATGGATCTAGATCGGGGATGTATGGGTTAACATGTGTCTACCCTTAATCACCTGAATACCAAATATTAACCCAATAGCTATTGGAATTCGATAATTATTCACTTTCTTTACCATATTTTTCAAAATATGCAGTAACAGTTTCCTTTTTATTACCTTCTTACTTTACCTCTTTCCTCTTCTATTTTCCTTTTCCTTTTTCATCTTCTTCTTCTATTTTTTTTTAATAAAACTGAAAGGGGGGTCGTGACTGGGAATCCTAGAGATAATAAACACGGTCATGTATTTAGTTATTTTATTTCATTCTCTTTAGAAGTCCGATAAAAAGTTTTTTCGTTTCGATCGAATCTAATATGTTCAAAATTAAGAAACGGCTAATATATTCCAACGTAATTAGACATAAGCTGATAGCTTCATGAACATCCCCACCAGGGGTGAAGGATTCCCACTTACGACTTATTCTTTTCTTCAAACAGTTTTAGACTGACAAGCAGTGACAGGATTCGTTGTTATGGAAACGTTTGTTTCTATGGCAACGGCCCCCCCCTTTTTTCAGTTTTAATGTTTCGGAGGGCGCACCGGGACACGTCCCGGTGTCCCGGTGGGCCAGCACGAGCCTGCCCACACTATTAATTGTAACGTGTTTTATCGTAATCGCATAATGATATATTGAAAATATTTTCGATTTCTTTCAATTATTTAATTACATGTTAAAAAAAGGAAAGGCAACAAGAAACAGATTAATCGTAAGTTAGAAGTTCCTCTTCATACAGCAAATACTCGTATATTATATAACATCAAAAATGTTGTATCGAAAAGAAATGATCCTGAAGATGAGACTTACCAGGTAATATACCTCGTATACATGAGAACCCACTAAGTAAATAGAAATTACTTCTTTGACGAAAGCTGATGATGATGTATCACCCTAATTCTTCATGCTTGAAAGTTATATTATTGTTATTGCATTCAATTCATTCTTCAATATATTATAAAAATTATGCTATAAATATCTTACCTGTTCAATGAATTTACTGTTTATAATCATAGGTTTACGATCCCGGCTGTTAGCGAACACTTCATCCAATAGTTTAACTAGAACAGCTTGATCGTTAGAATTATCCACACAATAAGCAAAGATAAGCGGCCCCATCACTGTTTCAACTGCCAAAGCCCATTTGTCATCCTCAAGCTTCACATATGCACCTAAACAATAAATAAATAAAAATTACTGTAATCATTACCATGAATAAAACACTAAAGATTTAGGAACAAATATTTTGCATGACATTATCACCTATTTACAGAAATTATATTTTTATTATTATTCTCATTGTAGCTATCTTTCCTTCATGTTGTTTACAATTTACGATTCTACACATTGAAAGTACAAAACATTCCTGCATTTTAGATGCTTACCTCTAACTACAAAGGGATTGTCAATCTACAGTACAGCCACTCACAAAAGTACCTTCCCCCTAAGCGCTCTAATTCCATTACTTGGTGTCCAGGTCATTTGCAGTTGTGAGAACGCCTAGACAGATACAACCCAGCTTACTTTTCTCGGCACTGACAGCAGTTGGTAGCACTGAGTCGTGTCTTTGTGCAAGTAAAATTGTGAGTAGATGACGCACGAAACATTTCTTCATTCTGAGATCAATCTCTCTGGCTCAGAGCGTGTTGTCCAATGAACATCATATGTTAATCTCAATATCGCTGTGTATGAAATATACTGTAATTCAAGGAAATAAAAACACTGATCACACCAGAATCAGAAAATGCTTGAAAGTAGATGAAAATATCAAATCTAGAACAACTGCTGCAAATAACTTTGTAAATCACTGTCTCCATTGACAGACCTTCTCCAATTCGCCTTATTCCAACATCTTTTTCTTTCAAGGGAAGAGAAGATCTTGCTTGTCACACTGAGCATGCATTGAAATTGAAATTGAAACAGGAACACTTGAAAAAGTTTCAGCCTGGCCGGGTTTCGAACCCGTGTCTACCGAATAGAAGTTCAATGCGCTAAATTCACCCACCGCGTCACGTAACCTTACACCCATACTAATACCTAGTTAAAATTGTTTCATGGAAACATATAAACAAGATACTCAAATATAACAAAAACAAACAACTATAAACAAAATATAAATAAGAATATAAATAAGAATATATAAGTAACTTGTGTGAGTGTCTTAATGTCTTACTCGAGATTTCCTTGTTTAACTCAAAAACAAGTTATATAGACGTTCCTCAATGAGGAAAATATCACGAAACGTTCTTCAAGTTGAAGTTACGTCAGCTGCAGATTTGCAACTTGATGGGTGGCAGAGGGCAACTGCTCCCCAGAGAAGCTCCCCGCCGTTGGAGTGGGCCCATTTTGAGACAAAATTTTCTTACTCCATATACGATACGAACATGAAATTAGAAATGAAGCATCAAATAGGGTCGCTACTTTACATAAACAAAACAGCACACAAAAGGCAAATAGAACAAAAATGAGTCGTGGCCCCATTTTCAGTAGAAATGTCTACTATTAGGGGCTCTAGAAATAATATTTATTCGTATGGCTTTAAGATTTATCAATACTGTCCCATTAATAATTTTCTCATGTATGGAATGGGTCCAGGGAGTAACTAACGGAACCGCAGAACTTGCCGTGCGGGAGGGCCCACATGATACGGGGACCCATAAAGATTAAGAGAAAGTTGGAAAGCGGGGGCCCATGAATTAGAAAAATAACTTTTTCTAGGGGCATAAAATAAGCATATTAAAGCTTGCCCCTCGAAAAGAATCTAAGTTATGGCGCTGGTCATCGGTTTGCAGGGATGACCCCGATTTACATTACATTTTGTCCTTACCATAACTTCTAATTTCCAAAGAAGAAAAGACGACAGAAATTATTTTCATCTTTTGAATTATATCAACACGTGTAGAAATAGACAGTTCTATGTTTATGTTCCATAACTACTAGTTTATTTTCTTATATTCATATGAGGAATTTGTGGTAAATTGAGCCGGTGGTACTATCCGAGTTATCTTGGGCTACGTCTTCTGATCATGAGGCACAACCCACTAGGGGTTCGAATTCCTCTGAAAAGCAAGTTCGAAATTTTAACTGTCCTCAGTATTTCTGCGTTCATGTATTTGTAGTGTTTGGAATACGTCGAAAGGACATGGAGTGTCAGTGGCGAACAATATTCCGGTTGGGGCGATTTGTTTAAAAAGAATTGTGAAAGCAGGAAACTCCCATTGCAGCTACTTGTGTTCAAATCCTTTCGTGGCAATTATTATTTTTTGAAGGAATAGATAATGTTTATGTAATTGGTGTTGTAATTATGTTATTCCTTTATTATTATTATTATTATTATTATTATTATTATTATTATTATTATTATTATTATTATTACCACAGAAGGAAAGAAAAAGTAACATAGTCGAAGGTATTCATACGAACAGAAAAGATATACAGTATGTCAGGTTTCTTAGGTTTACACATGAACGCAATAATATTATTACGTTTATGGATTTACAGATAGAATTTTCATTTTATGACAAGAAATGAAATAAAAGATTTGTTAGCTGATAACAGTAATGCATTTTGTTTCGCCCTTCTTCTAGGTAGAAAGGTGAGGTGACATTTTAAATAGGATCATTCCCGTAACTAGCTTTTTAAGTTCGATCACTATTTGCAATTTGTGCACAGCTACGAACAATTTCTTGGAAGTCATTTTTGGCCCATACTACAGCAGTAAGAACGTGTTTAGACCTTATGTGTTCATCAATTCTTGTCCAAACACGTTACTTGCCAGACAGTTACGAACGAAGGCTGATCGCATGACGTAATTTTGTGTTGTTTGCATTTCACCTGTAAAGGAAGTCGTCACAACTCTTAGATCAAGAGAAATTGAATGTTTTTTATGTTAGTGTACATCAGAAGTATCAGTATTGTAGATTATAAAAATTTCCTGAATTGCCACAGCCGGAATCGAACTCGCGGCCCCAACATTATGAAACTAACGCTTAAGCTACTACTCTAAGACATCACTGTTTTGGGAGAAGGAAAAAATGGAGTTCAGTGAATTCAGTAATTACACACTTTTACGATTCCAGTCTAATAATACTGAAATTTTCTGATTTCAGTCATGATAAAATAGTCAAGTATTATCCAGAAAAAATAGTCCAGAGAAGTCAACTTTAAATTGACAACTCATATGTACGGTGGCGCTGCCGAATGCTCTCGCCTCGGGCTCTGATTTTTCAGGGCACGGCATTGGACAGATACTTATATTGATTGGAATGTGGTGTTTCAGGGACTGCATTATTTTTTAAAGTTAACTAATTTAACGAACCTTCCTCAGGACCTTGTTTCCTATTTTGACGCGTTTTACTCAATTTTAGTTTTTCCACTAACTCTTTAAGAACAGGGACAAAAACACAGAAACATGGAGGACAGTAAAAAACACAAACACTATTAGCGCATTCTCCCTTTGCCTGAAGTAAAACAATAAAATATGGTGAACATGCAATTTTTGGTCTTCCATTTACTATGTGGTGTCAAAATGAAATGAAATGAAATCTTTGAGTTTTACGTCCCACGGTTATGACGGTTAGGCTAAAGGAGACGGTGATGATGAGTAATAAATGAAATGGTGGAATGCAGAAAGTGGGAGGAAACGGGAGAACCCCGAGAAAACCCACGCACACGGTGTTTGTCCATCTCAAAGTTCACTTGACGGGAGCTGGGATCGAACCCGGGACCCCAAGCACCAGAGGTGAACGCTCTACCACTGAGCCACCGCGGCCCCTCTATGTGGTGTCAAATCCAGAGTTAGAGTGGCTCAATGGGTCAAATAGATCGAGTTTTCTGAGTGGATCAGTGGGGCGTGGGTTAACAGCATGTGACCCACTGCCACCCACCACACACCATGACCCACCACTCATTCTGACCCACCGACCAACTATGCTCAGTGGATTGTAGACAGCATCTTCTGAACAGCATATTTTTTCACCCTCGACCCATAGAAACTAAAAACGTTTCTGATTGGTTGCAGCTTGTGATTGTCCAAACCTTCTGGTGTATGTATTGTGTATTATATTGGTAATAAAAGAACATTGTCACTTTGTTGGAATTGAAGAAGAAACAAATTGAAGAAGTAGTTGAGGTTAAATTTAAATCATGGAAGTCAAGCTGGAACAAAACAAGCGATGCGGGGCTTCTAACCCACTCCTCCTCCTGCTACTACTACTACTACTTATACTGTGTATTCGTATAGCAAAACTGCACACGTAACGTAATCATTTTTGAGTATTTTTATCATCTCTTTTTAATGAGAAAAACTGTTTTGAAAATTTTAAAAATAAAATATAAAATTAAAATATTTTCCTTGGCCCGGGTTTGAAATCACACCAAAAGCAATCATAATTATTTGCCCATTGCGCTAGTACTTTCAGCCACGAAGACTCCAGTAACAGGCACCTCATTTTTGCTATATTTGTGCTACGTGGCGAGAAACGGATAATTCCAACTTAGAAGAACCGCGCATTTAGCTTCTATGAGTAGAGTCGAGCGTGATTTAAAAAATGCTTCTGAACACTGGTCAATTTGCCTACGTTTTACTTTCAAGGCTTCCACTTCCCTTTTTCATTTGTTTCTGTTTACTTACCTGAGATGAGTATCTAAGTGAAAGAAGAACTTCAGGCATTTTTGGATATTGATATTTGTAATTGTAATAATAGTAATAGGATGTATCTACTACTTGGCTTTCGACACACAGCCTGTGAGTTTTAGAGCAACTAACTACTGGAAACATTACATTTATGAATCACTGTAATATATAAATTATTATATAAAATTTAATGTAATTATGAGTGCCTAATAATCACGGCCAAATTGCAGTCAAATCAAATGATTTTAGGTATATAGTTAGGCCTTAATACAAACTGTGATGTTATCATATTGCGTTCATTATAACAATATCCGAAGGGATATGGGGATCCGAATATTTGCGAAAAATTGAGTGTCTCACAAGCCATTAAACTTACGGAGCTGAAATTCAGTATATTAACTTTATTAAAAATGAACAGACCGTCTCCTAGCATTTTTAACATTATCCTTTATGGGGAGGGGTGCACTTTCTACATATGGTAAATAGATAGTGGGTTAGTTTGTAAAAATAATTGAAAACGATCGATATCAGTTGAGAAACAAGTTGAGAAAGAATAAATACAGCCGAGTTCGATTCCCGGCGGGAGCTCATGTGACTCGGATTCACGTTAGTCCGTATCCCATGCCGTAAGCGTCGGTGCACCACCGATGGGAAACTAGCGACATCTCGCTAAAAAAATAGCGGCCCACGTCGATCCGCGGTGGCCCCTCTTCCGTTTTGAAAATTATACCACCAGTGACAGAGACGCGACAAAACGCCAATGAACCACAAAATTACTCTCCAAAATATGCTAAATTAAAAAAAAGTACCTCGGTGGGGGCTTGAACCAACAACCTTATTATCACTGGGCGGGTATTCTCGAACCAACAACCTTATGATTACTGGCGGGTGTTCTTCCGACTTCGCCACGGAGGCGATGAAGGGAACGTCGCTTGTAAAGGGATAAATCGTTGAGATCTTTTTAATTTAGTCAATCAGAGTGCTCCTTTAACCGTGTATAAGAGACGATAACTGTTTGGGATAAGATAAAATGCGTTCGTCATGTAATTTTATAACAGAATGACGCGTGTCTATTTACTTTATTTCATAGTTCTCCCATACTCACTATCTAATGATCGACGACAGTTGCCACCTAAATTCATACAATTATCGCACTTATCTCAAGATTTTTCACTTCATGATGTTGAGGCAGAGGTTATTCTTGACCCCCGGAGCTCACTTTAGGAACAATTCGTCAGGAAAAAATAATATATAATAATATCTGCATGCACATGACCGGCGATAGTTCGTGTTGGTCCCTTCGCAATTCTCCGCGACGAATCGAAGGAGCGCGGACCAAAACGAAGTCCTCGCTGCTACGTGGCGATAACTTCAACACTCCGACGCGAGATATCTGTTTCGACTCGACGAAACCCTGCCGCCAGTGGGACATTAGCGGCTATCCTTCGACTCGTCGCTATATTGACGATCGACGTTTACTAGCAAATGGGCCACTAGGAGTTGGCGACGTTTATGGCATAGGGTAGGTCCATGTTTCATATAACCTCGCTGCTGAAAGGAACGTTAAACTCAAAATCAACTCAACTCAACAAAAAATACAGTGCTTCGCATCATATATCCATATATGCTTACCATACGCTTTATAACAATTCCTGAAGCTTGTTTATTATATGGAGCGCTTAGATCATAGGGCAATCAACCCATAAAGTTGTGAGAAAAATAGACAAAATTTGTAATGTAAGCTTCTGTATGTTGGTCTACTTACCTTGATTTGGGACTTTCAAATTTCATCCGTTTATTCACTGAAAAGTATCGATAATTTAAGGAGGAAATAATTAGACCATGATAATTTAATTAAAATTCATCGCAATTTTGCCCATGACAAACACTTTACCATTTTATATCATAAAAGTCAGATTCATCGTTATTGTAACAGAGCGGTGCTTGAGCGATTGACCGTAGAAATTCAAAGACCGATTAGTTAGAATTTGAAAAATGAAATGAAATTAAAGCTTTACGTTTTACGTCCCACGATTATGCCGGTTAGGCTAAAGGAGACGGTGATGATGAGTAATGAATGAAATGGTGGAATGAAGAAAGTGCGAGGAAACGGAAGAACCCCGAGGAAACCCACGCACACGGTATTTGTCCACCACAAAGTTTACTTGGCGGAGATTGGGATCGAACCCGGGACCCAAGCACCAGAGGTGAACGCTCTACCAGTGAGCCATCGCGACGCCTAGTTAGAATTTGACAACCTAGTTTTATTAGAAGTATAAACTTTTTAGTCGGTAGAGAAGAGGCCATGGATCATGTGTCAGTTGATGACGATGTGTTTTGTTTTGTCAGTGGTTCATGGTGGGTGGTGGGTCATGGTGTGGGTAATGGGTCAGAGTGGTCCACGGTGAGTGGTGGATCATGGGTCAGAATGGGTCACGGTGGGTGGTGGGTCAGTGGGTCGTTGGTTAAGTTTTCATTGACCCACACCATCTCTGATCAAATCTGTAAAACCAAACCAAACAAAGAGCAATAATACACAAAACACTCAAGATCTTAGCTATTCATCACATAACTATTGCATGATCCGAATAACTCTAGTATATTCACAAACCATTACTTGTCATATTTTTACCGAAATACGTAATGACTTTTCTGACAACCTGATATTTTAAATGTTGTTAAAACGCAAAGTTCTTTGATCTCATCACTTTTTCGCTTACTGTCATATGATCATCAAAACCTTTAGTGCGTTTGCACACGGCAACGATAATATCGGTGGGACCACCGATAATGTCGGCGGTGAAATCGACTTCAATGTATTCAAATCGTAGCTTGCACACGCCACCGATATTATCGGCCGATCCTCCGACACGCAGATGCTGTCGGCCAAGCCCCCGATACTGTCGGGGGAAATGTTTTCTTATGATTGGATGTACAGGCCACCGATAATGTCGGCCGGCCAGCGGGTTAGATGAAGAGAGTGAGTGACAAGGCGCTGTGTATTTTTGTTTCGTTTCTTGTCCTTGGAATTTTGTTGTTTCCATTTTTTCTATTACAATTGTATAATATTTGGTCTAGGAATTAATTCGTGCGGGTGGACAAGAGATGGCGCAACGAACGGAGCGTCCCACAGTTCCGTGTATCCACACATGTGTTGCAAACCCCTGTCATCGCGTATCGTTCGTAGTATAGGGCAGTGGATTAAAGCGTCAACAACACCAGTTTGTAGTTAAGTGAACATGGCGCAATTTGTGCCTGATAAAGTGTTTTTGCGGGGTGTCCTGCTGCATTACTTTAACATGCAGAAAAGTGCGACTGAAAGTCATCGTATTTTGGTGGAAGTGTATGGTGACCATGCTCTAGCTGAGCGAACGTGTCAGAAGTGGTTTGCACGGTTTAGAAGTGGTGATTTCGGCTTGGCAGACCAAGAGCGAGCTGGACAGCCAAAAAAATTTCCAGACGAAGAATTGACAGCATTGCTCGAGCAGGATTCGTGTCAAACGCAGGAACAACTTGCAGCAGCATTAGGCGTTGATCAAACAACAGTCTCCAAACGCTTGAAAGCCATGGGAATGATTCAAAAGATGTCACATTGGGTTCCACATGAATTGAAAGACAGAGACGTTGAAAGACGAAAAACCATTTGCGAATTGCTGCTTCAACGACAGAGCAGAAAGGGGTTTCTGCATCGAATTATTACGGGTGATGAGAAGTGGATCCATTACGAGAACCCTAAACGAAAAAAGGCCTGGGTGAAACCAGGTGAACCAGGTCCATCACAACCAAAACGAGATATTCACTGTGCAAAGGTTATGCTGTGCATATGGTGGGATATGAAAGGTGTGGTGTACTATGAGCTGCTGCAACCGGGTGAAACTATGAATGGAGAACGTTATCGACGACAATTAATGCGTTTGAAGCCAGCTCTGGCCAGAACACGACCAGAATGGGAGAACAGACATGATAAACTTATTGTTCAACATGATAACGCTCGCCCACATGTCGCAAAACCGGTCAAAACCTATTTAGAAAATGTCGGATGGGAAGTTTTACCCCACCCGCCGTATTCACCAGACGTTGCTCCTTCGGACTACTACTTGTTCGATTGCATGAACAACGATTTGATTGGACAGCGGTTTACTTCTTCAGAAGATATCGAAACATGGGTCTCTGACTGGATCGCTTCCAAGGATGAGGACTTCTTTCGCCACGGAATCCGTACATTGCCTGACAGATGGGCGAAAGTGATGGCTAGCGATGGACAATATTTTTCTTAAGGTATTTATGTATTTTGTGTTTGTACTACAGCTTCAATGTGTGCGTACCAACCGCACGAATTAATTCCTAGACCAAATATTATTATTATCATTTTGTCCTATAAACAACTTCGGAACAGCTTATTATTTTTTTTACAGTTTCTGTTTTTGAGTAGCTAGTTCCCTTTATTAAATAGTCTGGGAAGTCTGAAGAGTACTGGTTTCCCTCTAAATAGCTATTACCAAATAGAATATAGAAAATTTAGATAACCAATTTATTGATTATTTTCCACTCCTTTTTTAATTTTTGTTCTTTCTCTCTCTCACACACACACACACTTTGATGGTATATTTTTTAATCGATTAATGCTTTTAAATTTTAATACATTCTGGAAATTAATTTAAGCGTAATTTTTAAAGTTTGATACACTGTGAACATAAGCATATGGAAAAAATCCTGATTATTATTACTTTCTTTTATTTTCATCAGAATTCTGTGCAGATCACTTTTCCCGGTCCCACTCAATGAGCAATGATTGAATAGAATATTTGTTGACAAGTCAAAGTAGATTTATTATTATTTTGAAACGAAACCAGCACAATCAAACACTCTTTGCAAAGCTCCAAGGACAAGTTACTCATTATGATATTTTCTTGATTGTGATCTCAACAATAGGGATGTGACTTCATGCTTCACTTGTTGCAGATTTTTTATCTCATTTCCAAAACTATCTCAAATCCTCCCTTTTTTTAAAATAATTTGTGGAATGGCAATTGTAAACAAAGACGAAAGCTATGTATCCAAGTTTTCCCTCTCCCCTTTGTACCGGGATCGACCCCCCTGATAGAGTTCTGCGTTTAGCTACAGTGACTGAATGAAAAGGTTGTATATTATTGCATTCGTATCTTTCTAGTTTTGCTTAGATTTTTAGAGATGGCAGGGATTTTTCCATTCGATATTTTAACCCTTATTGAACTTGTGGAATATAGACCTTGCATATGGGATAAGATAACAGACTCTTTCAAGGACAGAATTGAAAAGCAAAAAGCATGGCGAAAAGTTTATGCAAGCCTTGCCCAGGATTTTGAGTTCATGGACAATAAGAAACGATAAACGACAGGTATGTATGCAACAGCGCAAACCTGTCTTCAACATTGGGGGGTGGAGTAAGATCGTTCCCATATTATATATATAGCAATGTTCAAACTATTTCTGTAGTCGAGAAACAATGCTGTGGAGGATCAGGTGAGCAGAGTTGTCTTCAACATTGGGAGGCGGGCAGATTTGAGGCTTATTCTGAGTGGACATTAATTTCATCTCACTTTCCTTTCTGGCGATCGGACACAATCAAATTTCTCTCTCAAAAAACACATGTTAAATCGGATTATTGGGGGGGACAGTTCCAAGATTGGAGGGGACATGTCCCCTTCATCCCAGTGTATGTATGGAGCGATGTAAAACGGAATTACTAATTCGAATCTTATCACTTAATCTACTATGACATTAATGTTAATTGCATGGAAAACAAAATAATAAACATACAATATGTAACAGTGTTCCAAGAAAAATTAAAACTAATATAGTTTGCAATGTACAGCAGAATCAATTCTCATCGAAACGAAAATAATATGTTTACGGCATCTATTTAAAACGGCACTGTTAAATCTAAACATGTTTAGGCATAGGGCTATTTTTTCTAAGTTTTGTACCGTTCTCCATACCTCTTCAGAACAGTTTTTGTAGTCCATGTTTTAAAAAATAATTTTCCCAATTATTATTATTTTTATTTGTTTTCATATATAAAGAAGATTGTTTTGTGTGTCGCTTACTTCGCTCATCACCGGCAACGATATTATCGGGGCTTCCACCGATATTATCGTTGCCGTGTGAAAACGCACTTAGGGTACTTCTCGTAGATATATAAAGGTGAAATGCAGTATTCAGGCTTGGTGTAGCGTGTAAGTAAACAAATGAAAAGCAACAGGATAATATTTCCCTCCCCCAAACCTCCTAAAGTGGAGTGTGTTGATTATTCAACAAAAAGGAAATCCAATCCTAAAATTCATAAAATATTAATATGTAGCCAAGTCTCGACTTTGCAATGATAATAATAATAATAATAATAATAATAATAATAATAATAATAATAATAATAATAATAATAATAATAATAATAATAATAATAATAATAATAATAAAGGAATAACAGAATAACAAAATCAATTACGTAAACGATACCTTCCAAGTAAGAAAAAATGATTGCCACGACACAGGGCTGTAACTTGTGGGGGGCAGGGGCCACTGCGCCCAGTGAAACTCCCCGACGTTCGAGGAGGACCCATTTTAAGACAAAATTGTCTTACTCCATATACGATACGAACATGAAATTATAAGTGAAACATCAAACAGGTTCACTACGTTACATAAACAAAACAGCACACAAAAGGTAAATAAAACAAAAATGAGTCGTGGGCCCATTTCAGTAAAAAAATGTCTACTATTAGGGGCCCTAGAAATAATATATATTCGTATATTATTGTCAGATTTGTCAATATTGTACCCTTAATTAATTTGTCGTATATGGATCTGTTGAATCTGCTTCTGTACTGGAGCCTCTTTATCGTTACGAAGAATCAGGTTCCTCTTTGCGTAAACATACGACAATACAGACTCGTTGGATGCCTGTTCCCGGGAGCGTATCTCATGTTCAGTTAATTGAGGCAACAAAGCGTTTTTGAAGGCATCCTTGAATTTATTTTTAAATTGGTCGTACGACATGGCTGGGAAATCTGGTTGTTTTGAGATGGTATCAAACCAATACGCGGCTGGACCCTTCAATAAAGAACCAAGTATCCACTTTTTCTTAAGATCCGGTTAATTGTTAACTTGGGCCAAAACCTCGAACTGGTCAACATAATGGACCGCATCATCCCCCATTCGTCCATAAAACGGTTCAGGTCGTAAGATGTGACTAAGCATACTGAGGTTGTCTTGTTGACCACCAACTGCCATGTCGAATAACGAAGAGGAAGAAGTACTAGAAGGTGCCTCAATATCAGAGATGGAATGTGAAAACCGCAAATTACGCCGAATGCGATCAAAACACTGCCTAGTATAATGAACGCGTCCAGGGGAGGAAGTAACAATAGGCTCAAAATATTCTGTTAAATCTAAATCGTTATATGCATCATCACTAACATCACACTCTTGAGCAAATTGACGTAACATAAAAAACGTAAATACACACACTTGCAAAATCACAAATAATATCACTTAAAATTAAAGACAAGTCAGATTCTAACACCAGACATCGTTACTAAATCAAGGGTGGTTGGGTGGGGGAAATTCCAAATTAGTGCTAAACAAATAGGTGGGAGGCAAAATTTCTAAAAATAACGAGAGAACTCACAGAGACCAAACCGTAGGCGCTTCCACCATGAAACGTGACTGGAATTCTGACTTTTCCAGTAACGGAATGAATGTCGGGAAGGTACGTTAAGAGTAAACCAATGAGATCTAATAAGATTAATATTCGTTCCAACTAAAATGCATTTTCTAACTTTACACTGGTCATATGGCATAAGGCCAAGTTTTATACTGATATGCATCTATTGATAAGTTTTGAAAGGAAACTCAAACTCTTTTTAGAAAATAGCATGGCAAACTTATAGGAAAGGTAGAGCAAAGGTGATGAATTTCTAGGGGCGAGCTTATACAGCCTGGTGTTCGAATACTGCTTGGCAAAAAATGTACTTTACCTTAATCTAATGTAAACAATCCATGATTCCGTATCTAGCTAACGCGAGAGAATTACGGAGAAGCTCCTTTTTCAACAATCCAACCACTTCTTCCCCTGAGACTCCTCTGTCAGATGGTTTTGTTTCAGTTCCGTTTTTCCGGGTCCCTCCTTCCTGTCATGTGGTCTTCCAAATATGGTCAAGGCGTCTCTCTAGACGCCACCCACGTCAACCTCATCATTTCGACGTCACTCCGAAGTTCATTGTCCAGGCCGACCTCATCAGAGGCAATGTCCTCCAAGCCCAGACTCATCAGGATCGAACCCGGCAAAAACTTGAAGAAAAAGCGGAAGGCAGGAATCTCTGACTCTAGGTGTAAATACAGAAAACACAAACCTCAGGAGAACGTTTTCCTCAATGCTGACTGCGGAAGCTAGACACGGAAAACAAGATTCAGCGTCTCGTTTGTTTGTCAATCGGCTGCATAAGCGGAAGAGAAAGAGGTAAGGGACTTCTAGGACATTTGCCTTTCATGCTGGGTTTAATAACACAGAAAAGAAAAGTAATACAAAATGCTCTTCGAGCCATTAGACTACATAAATCAAAAATAAAAAAATAATAATGTTTTCTTCTGTAGTGAATTCTCCGGGGATCGAACCAAGAGACCGGATCCTCAACACTGTGGACTACAAATGACTATCAGATAGACTCTCAGGTAGATTTTAAGAAGTACCAATAATCCCCAATACTATGAGCCTGGCAACATAGATTCCAATGACACTTGTTAAAGAAATTCTCAATTTCTCAGCAACACTAATCCATTTTGCGGCAGGATGTTTTCACTGCGGAATGAGATCTCGTTGCTATCCTTAACAGCATTAAACGAAGACAAGAAAAAGAAGAAGAAAAGACAAGAAGAACCGCGTTCGAAAGACCTCGAAAGACTATATTTTTTCATTTTTTAAAAAATCCTTTTACTCGAGATTTCTTCATAGTTTGTTACTAAAATACTAACATATCCCCATTTTATTGCCCTAAAAAACCAATATGGGTACGTTGTCAGTAAAATAGTTTAGATTGATCGAGCCTTTTGTGGGTAACCACAATATTTCATACCACGCACCCTCATTACAAAATCCTGGCTAAACGAATCAAAATGTTTTACCAATAACATGGAACCCCGCTATTACGAAATCCTGGCTATGTGTCTGTCTGCCGGCTTGCATTTTAGCGGATTCCAAGAATTTCAGATATCCTCTGATCTTATTGGCCGATACAGATAGGACATCAAGACTCATGATCTACATATAGTGGAAATTAAGGCCAACTGCTGTCAGCCTTCGTGGCCGAGCGTACTAGGGCAACACTCTGGTAATGAAAATCGTTTTTGGCGTGGGTTTGAACCCTGCCCAAGGCTTTATTAAATTTTCATAACATTTTTATCATTAAAATAAGCTTGCAATTTTACTATACGGATCCATAGTAAAAGTAATAATAATAATAATAATAATAATAATAATAATAATAATAATAATAATAATAATAATAATAGCAGCAGCAGCAGCAATAGTAATAGTAGTAGTAGTAGGAACGGGTTAGAAGCCCCGCAGGGGTTCGTTAGGCTCTGTTTTCTTGCTCAAATTTTTCTGTACATTTTCCATGACCAACTTCAAACAGCTGGCTAGGGTAGCGCGCGAACACTGACACTTTTGGGACCGGCGTAAATGCTGCCGGCTCTTCTTTGGAAATTAGAAGTTACGATGAGGAAGAAAAGTAGTAATGTAAATCGGGAGCAGTTAAAAACGATGAGGTAGTCTCAAGTTGAAGAATGTTTCGTGATATTTTCCTCATTGACGAAAGTCTACATAACTTGTTGTTGAGTTAAGGAAGGAAATCTCGAGTAAGGTTACGTGACTAGGTATTAGTAACTAGGTATTAGTATGGGTGTAAGGTTACGTGACGCGGTGGGTGAGTGTTTAGTGCATTGAACGTCTATTCGGTAGACACGGGTTCGAATCCCGGCCAGGCTGAAACTTTTTCAAGTATTCCTGTTTCAATTTCATTTTCAATCCATGCTCAGTGTGACAAGCAAGATCTTCTCTTCCCTAGGAAAAAAAGATGTTGGAATAAGGCGAATTGGAGAAGGTCTGTCAATGGAGACAGTGATTTACAAAATTATTTCCAGTAGTTGTTCTATATTTGATATTTTCGTCTATTTTCAAGCATTTTCTGATTCATTTGTGACCAGTGTTTTCATTTCTTTGAATTACAGTATATAATGAAATAATACATTTCATACACAACAATATTGAGATTAACATATGATGTTCATTGGACAACACACTCTTAACCAGAGAGATTGATTTCAGAATGAAGAAATGTTTCGTGCGTCATCTACTCACAATTTTACTTGCATAAAGACACGACTCAGTGCTACCAATTGCTGTCAGTGCCGAGAAAAGTTACGTGTAATTTGGGTTGCATCTGTCTAGGCGTTTTCACAAGTGCAAATGGCCTAGACCCGAAGTAATAGAATTAGAGCGCTTAGGGAAGGACATACTTTTGTGAGTAACTGTACAATGCATATAAATGGAAATATTAATTTAAAAGAATTAGAATGCTAACTCCAAATGAGTATTCTATTTCTCAGTGGCTTATTGCAGTCTAATTATTTACAATATAGAGGAAGAAAACTATTTAATTTGAGTTCTTATAAATTTTGATGGCATTGAGGTAGAGATGATACTTGTCTCTATCGTCCTCTCGAATTTCCGAGACTAAGCCAAACAGGCGATTACAAATCAAGATGACAACGAGACTGAGCATATCGATACTTACTTGAGACGAGAGTGAGACAGACAATTCTATTCGAGACGAGACAAAGCTCAGATTCATTATCTTGACGAATACTGATAAACAATATTACAGAAACTACTTTTACCCACACTTAGTTTAGTTACTTAGTTATATGTAAGATAGTTGATCGATTGTCCGTTTTTTTTACCGCAATTACAGGGATAAACACAGGAGACAGGGAATAGCAAATGCTGCCTCTGATTACTCAGTATACAGAAGGTATACAAACAGAACACAATTTTGAGCTGGGGTTCAATAAATTCTCTTCCCAGTCATTTTAATTATTCAAAGACGCACGTATGTTGAGTTCTCTCGAATTAGAAGTTAATTTGTGGGGAAAGTACATCTTTAGACTTTTTTAAACTGCAGTTACTGTATTAGCAGAGATTTTCCTTCGACAAAACGTTCAGATTAGAATTTCGTAGGAAAATAAATTCCACAATAAGACTGCGTAAGACAGTGGGAAGGTTAAGAGCGTCATAATACACAATACAAAGGTTAAAGGTTCAGACTTATTAAGATGCTCGGACTTTATATTAAGAAGACAATTTTGTTTCACAGAGTGAAAGTACATTTGTAACTTATAGCAATAGACGGATAAGGTAATAGATGTCATAGAACCTGTTTCTCGAACGCTGAATCTATATCGAAAAGCCATTACTCACTATCGCTTACTGTTTTGATTCTAAATAAAGTAATATTAAAATCGCATGTGGTAGATGATGTCTATCACTTCCGATTGCAATAGAGTAATGAAATGAATAATGAAATATAATCTTGTCGTACTGAATTCATATTTTAAAGAAACTGCTTGTCGTTATCTATTATTGTTTCTCACTATGGCGATGAGGATTGAAACTATAAATTAATTTTTTACCATTTCGTCTTTGAACAGATAGTTAAGAGATGGAATGGAACCTATTCCTGACTCACTGAATCCATTAAAAGAACAGGTGTCGCTATATTTTGCAATTTTTGCTGTATAGAGATCGACATTGAAACCAGTAGTGATCAATTTTTACCACTTCTAGTTTGAATAGAGGTTTAACTCAATAGTTGGAACTTATTATTGAGACACTAAGCTGATTGCTTAAAGACGATTGCTGATAGCTCTTATAGGTTTTGTTCTATGGAAATCAATAAAAACCAGATATAGTAGTAAATTTCTAAAACTTTCGGATTCAGTAGCGGAATGTGAATAAAGGTGACATCTTTCCTTTAGACGTTGCATCAATTTCAAAAATAAAATAAAAATGCTAATTCCTACCTCTTACCGTCTTTGTTTTACGGCGATGAACGTTGAAATCGGAAATGATTAAGTTCAATTACTTCCGGTTTGAATAGGAGGACAACGGATAAGATGGAACCTATCCTTGAGAAGCTAAATTGGTTTTAAAGAAAGAGTTTATCGATATCTCTTATCGTGTTTACTTTCATACTTATTAACAAACGGACATAGCCATTCTATACGACTTACACATAGCATAGTTCAGATGTCTAGAAACGTGCAACAAATTGTATAATACTTTTACAAGCTTCAGTTTACTAACCAATAAACATGGTAACAGTTTCTTTCTGTTTCTCTTTCTACGAGGGCTGTACTTTGAGACTTAACGCAAATATTTGTAGTGAAATTAGGTAATTTGTTGCTAGAACGTAGACATAGGACTTTCCTTTCTCCTCAGGCTAGTACTGAGGAGATCTAGCCGCTCCAGATGTATGTTAAAATATTTGAACTTCTTGTCTCGTAGCAGCTACGTTTCCAAAACATTTTCAAGTTGGTTGCGAAGTTACCAATTTTTCTATAACTACAAATTTATTATTTCTAAGTTCGGGTACTTTCCAAGGTCTACTATAAATTTAATTTCTGTGAAATCAAATATTTTTAAAAATGCAACTTTCAGAAAATTACTGTACTTTTAAGCGAACTTTTCCATCTTCTATCAAATAATATCGGGAATTATTCATTTAAGGAGCCCGGTTGGAAGGCGCGACTTATTTTTGCTGCAACTTGATACCACTGAAGAGAGCGGTAAAAGGGGAAAATTGTTTACTCTTTGATGTCGAAGAAGTATAATTTTCATGGAGCACACATGCAATGAATCATGAATTTCGAACCTGGACATATCCATGACCCGAACAGGCCCATGACCTAGAGGAACACGGTTACTTAGTAAATCCGGGACAAACCAATCAGAGCGGAACACAGAGCGACCCGACCAGGTCCGGCGGGGGCGCGGTGGCTCAGTGGTAGAGCGTTCACCTCTGGTGCTAGGGGTCTCGGGTTCAAACCCTGCTCCCGCCAAGTTAACTTTGTGGTGGACAAACACCGTGTGCGTGGGTTTTCTCGGGGTTTCTCTGTTTCCTCCCACTTTCTTCGTTCCACCATTTCATTCATCTCATCTTCACCGTCTCCTTTAGCCTAACCGGCATAACCGTGGGACGTAAAACTCTAAAATTTCATTTCATTTTTTTTTCGACCAGGTCCGGCGACCTGCGGGCCGGAGTAACCCCGACAGAACCAAAGACCCGATATGACCCATTACCTGATAGATACGATGCCTCAGAGACAAAAAAAACATCATCTTACGAGTGGCGAGTATATATGAAGCTATTAATGCATTTCTAACAAACATCATTATCTCCTTTCTCTCCCCTCCTCTCTCTATCTTTCTCTCTCTCTCTCCAGACTAAAGTGAAAACTTTCTTTTTCTCTTGTTTTGAGGGTCTGTGTGTCAAAGTATTGCACTGAAAGTTAAGTACAAAGTCTATTAGGGTATCAACGCGTTGGAATCACAGAAAAGAATAACAGGGTTTTCTTTGAGGAATCATCAAAATATAATCGAACGATTTTATAAAACTAGCCATGTACAGTATGAGGTTTCACCGCGCTGAAACAATATTATGTTGAATATTTTCGTATAGGGTGTATTCAAAACCACTGCACTCTTTTTACGTTTGGGAAGATGAATAAACATGAAATTTTTATGTTTGAAACAGTCAAAGCATGGAACCTTAATTAAGAGCTGTCACTTGTCACAACTGAATATTTAAGTTTTACCTAGGTAGTAATGGGCATCATTAATAATCTATAAAATTTTGTAGTAATGTCGTGGCACTTATACATCGGCTGCTTCTGGGTCACCAGGACTGAGAAACGAGACCTAAACCCGGGAAGCCTGGACAAACGTTGTGTACAGTGACGACGCTAGAGGGAGGCAAGGATTGACATTAAGGAACGTGCGCCAGCAGACTGTCCCACAGACATGTTATATTATAGTGTACGCCAAGTAATATAAAACTATTATTTTCGGTATGCAAAAAAAAAAAAAGAAAAAAAGAAAGAAAGAAAGAAAGAAAGAAAGCAAACAGCTGCTGGCCAGGTAATTAAAGCTGGTGTCATCACTGATTGTGACCCGTTCCATCACTATTATCAACGGAGTAATTCCAAAATTTACAAACAAACATCTAACCACGTTGACTGAGGTTTCTATTTGACGAACATCAATCAATGATATATAGCAAGTAAAATGCGAGTAGATAATCGTAAAAAATTGTCGTTCAATTTCTTCCTTTATAAAGTTTTTCTGAAATGAAGTGAAATCTTTAAGTTTTACGTGCCATGGTTATGCCGGCTAGGCTAAAGGAGACGATGCGATGATGAGAAATGAAAGAAATGCTGGAATAAAGAATGTAGGTGGGAACGGAAGAATCTCGATAAAACCCACGCACACAATGTTTGTTCACCACAAATTTCACAGGGTGCAAGCACAACCAAGGACCCCATGCACCAGAGGTGAACGCTTTGCCATTGAGCCACCGCAGCCCCTTAGGTTTTATTTGTCCAAGACTGATCTTTAACTCCTATTTAACAATATTTATTATGTTCAATAAATTGATTTAAAAATTTGATTGTGAATACACAATTTGATTGTGCCCAAATCCTACACAACATATTCCACACGCTAATAATAAAACAGACTATGCCCAATTTAGTCCCGATATGATGACTTCAGTGTAGTGGCGAATTTACTTTTATATTCTTTTGAGTGATATAGCCTAGCATAACTGTGGCAGACCACTAAATTTGCTTTTGATCGAATTGATAGTCATAATGTATTGTGTCCAATACAATCTTCAATACAGAGTTAATGTTTGCTGAATATCAAAGGGAAAAATATCGAATAGTCGTAATGTATCACAAAACTAGTTAAGTTTCTCTACAAAAGAATAGTGCTACTTCATGATACGGTCAATAATGCACGTACAGTACTACATGACACCAATCATTTGTAATCACCCCGTATTGTTGTTTTCTGCTTTACAAACCGAAAACATGATCCGGGTTCGAATCCCGGCGGGAGCTCATGTAGTTCGGATTCCACGTTAATCAGTAGGTCCACGTCTCATATAGCCTAACTGCTGAACGGGACGTTAAACCAAAATCAACTCGATTCAACAACCGAAAACACTCTGAACATATCTAAAACAACATTTCATCGCCATTATCTTCTAAATAACATACAAATAAAAAAATAAATCCATTAGTGCTTTCGGGAAAATTCTAGATGAAATTCATATATACACAACATTGTTTGTTGTGGACAACAGCGTGTTCGTAGGTTTTCTCGGGGTTCCGCGTTTCCTCCCACATTCTCAGTCCACTGATTCCTCCATTCGTTTGCCGAGGCTAAAAGGCACAATCGTGGGACGTTAAACTCAGATTTCGTTGCATTTTTCTCGTTTTGATTTGTAATAAAAGAATGATTCCAGAGGTTTGACTCGCGTTTATAAAAGAGCACAATGATTACTATAAAAAGACTGTCACTTTATAACAGTTACGACCCAGACAATATTTAATCCCTAAACTTAAATTTATTCATCTTGAATTTCATGGTCTTATTCTAAATCACATTAAAAAAAAACTAAAATTTACGTTACGTAAACAATTTATCATGATAGTCATACCTATTGGTCCTTTGGGCATCTTTCTGAATCTCCCTTCCTCATGAAGTTGTTCTATTCTCTGGTTAAGCCTAGGTACCCGATGACCATACACTGTTAAGGCATTATTTTCTTGTTCTCTTATGGCCTCTATTTCTTGCTGCAATTTTGCTTCAAATAAAAGAAATGTAGAATTATTGATTGGAAGTAACCAAAAGATGTTATACAATTAGTGAGTAGTGTTATTGCAATGAAGATAAAAATATTAACTCTTGTGACGTACGTTTACATTGTACCTATTGTGTATATATAAGACAGAGGCGAGTGTTAATGACGTGTTTCAAACACCTTTTCAGAAGATTAGGCTGTATTTGCTGCTGGCGATCAGACTGTTCAGTGTTCCCAACCAACTGCAAATATGTCGGTAATGTGTTTCTCGTCACTCACGATATCCATGACAGGAATCTGAAAATTTCTGTTAGTTCGGGGTTAGAAATCAACACACAACGTGTGTTTTTCAGATGTCTTTTTACCTAATCTTTTCACATCCAAATGGTCAAGCGAACAACCGTAATACGATACAATATCCAGTACAAAAAGTTTGTACAGTGGGCCACAAAATTTCTTGATGTACAAAGTTCGCGAGATAGGCAACCCAACTAACGCCTGCTCCAAGATTAATTACGCATGGTAGAGTAGCTAGAACAGCAGCATGAAGTTGCCCTCAACTGTTAAAAGAACAAATCACAAAGTGTGTTTTTGTACAGGAGTGAGGACAAACGCTGGCTGACAAAATGACAAAAGGAAGTCTTTGGACACTTGTACTCACAGTAAACAGCACAATACCAGAAAAAATATACCGGCAGAGGCACCGATCAGTAGATAACTGTCAGGGGAGTTAAATAATCTTATAATTAACACAAATGAGGGATTATAAACAAGTTAACTTACTTCCCATGGCTATACATATAGGCGTATCAAATAATATAGGATAGATTATGCGGTATATGTAGTAGGTCATTTTTTAAGTAAACACAAAGCCTTGGGCTGAGTTTTGAAACTATCAACAGTAGTCCTATCTGAAAATCAATTAAAATATGGATCGATCATTCGGGGAAGAGCCCAGCCTCCAATGAAAATTTTGGGGGTCTAACAGGGCCTGAGCTCCTTGGTTCCGGCTCCACTAATTGATACGTAATACTACTTCGAAAGAAGAACTTGTCCGATTTCATTATTCGTTAAATGACTTTTGAAAATGCTAAATATTGGTACGTAGTAATTTATTTGTAAATATTAAAAATGCGAAATTCGATAACACTCAAACGAGTTGGAGAACTTATCCGTAGTAAGCGTATTTCCCCTTAGGTTGCAAATATAATTGAAGGTTCTTGATTTTATAATATTTGTGAAAATTTACACATTAAGACACAAGGAGAAAAGGGGAGAATATAGTGTCAATTAACAACAATTTAAAAATGCACGAAATTAAGGGATAATATCAAATATAGAACCATTAACAGAATTAACTCTGTAATTCGTTTTCTCCATTCAGTTTCTTCCTTTATTTTCAGGATTAGATCATCACTGAATTTCTCCACTGGAGATTATCTTCGTTTAGCAGCATCCAAATGGAGCTCAGCCTTGTAAACGAAACATTTTAAAAAGACTAAAGGAAGCGGGCGAGAATCGAACCCGGGCCAGGAAATTCGCAAATCACAACACTAACCATTCACCTAAAGCGTTACTTACTCCGGCTCGCCTAAATAAAGAATATTTTCTGTTCGCTCAAAACAGAAGTTTGTTTATAGTCAAATTGATTGCCAAAACACAGGAATATGAAATATGTCGAGTCCCTACATTGGCTCACTATGGTAAGGTAAATGGAAATGTTCAATATTACGGGAATAATACAATCATATGGAGTTATGCCTGTGCAAATACTTTTATACTAATATAGAGAATGAAACTAATAAATATTTGAGTTTATTGGGTTTACAATGTTGCCAACCTGGTACAAAGTGTTATGTTTTCAAATACCAGTAGACGTCCACACTTTTAGCCTATGGTTGCTGACAGTGGCGTATTTAGGGGGGTGGCTTCCGGGCTTAAGCCCCCCCCGAAATCTTACTTAGTATAGTAAAGTAAATGAAATATCTTGCAGAATGTTCACATTTCCAGGCAAAGTCCCCCCCGAAAGTTAGCAAAGCCCCTCCCGAAACAAAATCGTAAATACGCCACTGGTTGCTGACATCAAAACATTCCTAAATATGGGGTACTGTCTTCCGAAGTTTATGTGTGGCATAAATGAAAGCTGCGTCAAAATCATCATCATCATCACCCGGCGGAAGTTCACGTGGTTCGGTTTTTACGTTAATCAATACGTCTACGTCTCATATAGTTTTGCTGTTGAAAGGGACGTTAAACTCCAAATCAACTCTACTCATTAAGAACATAGTTCTGAGTTTAATATCAACTTGAAACCATACGTCCAAAATGAAAATTATTCATTCTCCTGGAAAACGATTGAGAGAGTGTTAGAAATGGTGGGTGAGAAAAGAACACTTAGACATTATTAGGAAGAGGAAGAGAAACTGGTTGGGACATTGCTTAAGAAGAGATTGTATCATGAGGGACGTCCTAGAAAGTATGGTGGCGGGAAAGAGAGGGAGGGGGCGAAGGAGACTACAATTAATGGATGATATTAAAACAGAAAGATCATACGCGAAGACGAAGAGGTTAGCGGAGGACCGTGGAGCATGGAAGCTTCTCAGCTGCGGCAAGTGACCTGCCAATAAAGGCAGAATACCTATGATATATATATATATATATATATATATATATATATATATATATATATATATATATATATACAGAGAGAGAGAGAGAAAGAGAGACAGGGGGAAGCAGAATAAATATGGTTGTATTTTTCATAGGGCCGCGGTGGCTTAGTGGTACAGCGTTCAACTCTGGCGCATGGGGTCCTTGGTTCGATCCCAGCTTGTACAAAGTGAGATTTGTGGTGGAGAAACACTGTGTGTGCGTGAATTTTATCAGGGTTCCCCTGTTTCCTCTCACTTTCTTCGTTCCACAATTTTCATTTATTCCTCATCATCATCGTCTCCTTTACCTAGCTGACATATGCATGGGACTTCTAACTTAAAGATTTAATTTAATTTCATTGAAAAAATTAGTATCATTCATAATCTGCATCTTTATAAAGCAACTTAAACAATCATATAGATGTATAATGCTTAAAATTGAATTAAATTGCAATTTCAGTAATCTGAACTTAGGTTCCTCATTTATTTACATCAAATGTTTAATTATTTAATACTTTATAGCAAGAAACCTGAAATGAAATCTTTAGTTTTACGTCCCACGGTTATGCCGGTTACTCTGAAGGAAACGGTGATGATGAGAAGTGAATGAAATGGTGGAATGAAAAAAGTGTGAGGAAACGGGAGAACCCGAGAAAACCCACGAGCACGGTGTTTGTCCACCACAAAGTCAATATTAGTTGCTATATAAGACACAATTATATATACCTTTGGTGTGGGAGGCCCTGGTTCGATTCCCGCGGGAGCTCATGTGGTTTGGATTCCATGTTAATCAGTAGGTCCCGTCTCGTATAGCCTCACTGCTGAAAAGGACGCTAAACTCAAATTCAACTCAACTAAACAATTATCTATCCATTGAGTTTAATTAGGAAATCGGTATTGTTATCATAAGAGCAAGTTTATGAAAATGAAATGTATAATAATGGTTGTATAAAAAATAAGTTTGCGTAATGTTGTAATGCCCAACTAGGGTTGCAATAGTGGACAGTTCAAACTGTCAATCCCATCATTCTAATTATTTCACTTCAATGTTCATGTTCCAAAGTTGTGCCCGAAATGCATTGATATACCAGCAAAAGCAAGCAAATAGTCGCTGCTCAGACGGTGAAGTCATGGACTACTAACGAAGTCATGAACTCCGTGTACAAATCTCGCTGCGGTCATAATTGTTCATAGTCGGGATTCAATTGCTACGAAGCATATTTTTACTTTGCTGAAGCATTTAAATCTATTCTATTTCTATCAGTATGTGCAGTTGGTTGCTCCAACAGCTCATAGAAAAGTATTTTTATTTGCTACAGCCAGAATACACTCTTATTTCGATATATGTTGTTTGACTTAAAGTGAGCACTGCAAAACTGTTTAGTATTGTTCCACTTTCTTTCAGGCAATTTTTACACACTAACAAACAATATTGTACTGACCTTGTAAATGCCTCTTGGCATAAGACAAAATCAAAATGTTAACACACTGTTCTGTGAATATTAGTTCAGCAGAGGTTTCGATTTATGTTTACTTGCTATGTTTCTGCTCCCTTTAGAATAAACAGCTATTTGTCGTATAAAGAAATTAATTCGTTCCATTACTTTTTTTAACGTTCATCCACTAAAGCTAAACAATCATCTGTTTTACAGAAAAAAAAAACAATATGTAAAGTTTTACTTTCCTGTTTAAAATTTTTTCCAGTGCTATATGCTCATCAGTACTTTATTTGTAGAGTGGAAGAGGAATTTTCTTAATTCTGCTTTCCCAGGTTGAGAAGAGTAGATTTACTCCTGTAGAAAACTAACAATTCTGACAAGCATTATCAATTAGGCAATATTCCTTCTACAATACTGCAACTATAGTTTGCATCTCAAGTAATACGTAAAATAATAATAATAATAATAATAATAATAATAATAATAATAATAATAATAATATTTTAGTATCAGACTTGAAGAGATTTCTATATGATACATGTATTCATGAAAATAGGCACTACTGGTTACGTACTCAGTTGGTCTTCCATTCCCGGCGGGAGCTCATGTGGTTCGGATTCTACTTTAAACAGTAGGTTCTGTATCATATAGCCTCGCTGCTGAAAGGGACGTTAAACTCTACAATGAAATCAAATCTTTGAGTTTGAAAAAGGGGGGCCCTTGCCATAGAAACCACCGTTTCCATAACAACGAATCCTGTCACCGCTCGTCAATCTAAAACTGATTGAGGAAAAAAGAATCTGCAACAAATGTGATGCACGGAATAAGTCGTGAGTGGGAACCCTTCACCCCTGGTGGGGATATTCATGAAGCTATCAGCTTATGTCTAATTATATTGGAATATATTACCCATTTCTTAATTTCGAACATACTAGGTTCGATCGAAACGAGAAAACTTTTTATCGGACTTCTAAAGAAAAGAAAATAAAATAAATACATGACCGTGTTTATTACATATAGAATTCCCAGTCACGACCCCCTTTTCAGTTTTATTAAAAATAGAAGAAGATGAAGAAAGGGAAAGGAAGATAGAAGAGGAAAGAGGTAAAGTAAGAAGGTGATAAAGAGGAAACTGTTACTGGATATTTTGAGAAATATGGTAAAGGAAAGTGAATAATTATCGAATTGGGATCATTTCCAATAGCTATTGGGTGAATGTTTGGTATTAAGGTGATCAAAGGTAGACACATGTTAACCCATACATCCCCGACCTAGATCCATTTAACCCCAACTACCGAATTATCCCAATCTAGCTCTGAGATAGATGAGAAAGTTTAATTTTACCGTTTATTCAATATTTCCAGAAGTTCTAGACTAATATCCAATATTTAAAAAATGAACGACGAAGTTGATGGCATGTTAGAATCGACCACAGAGGGAAAAAAAAATCAGAGTATCACATATTTGTCGAAGATTTTGACTTTCACAGTTCTCCCATGATGATCATTTGTTCAGGCTACTTCGGTCCTTTTTACTTCCTTCATAGAGCCAACTTAAATTAAGTTAGTATTAACATTCAATGAGTTTAATTGCTAGCTACCATTAATTATAATAAGTCACACATATATGTCAAAATAATTGATGCACTTAATACTAAACCTACATTTCACTCACACACACATTCATACAGGACAATGTATGCTTCAGGTTGTATTTAGTTGAATTAAACTAACCTAACTACATTTCTATAGACATTTATTACATTTCAATAAAAGAAAACTTAGTTTGACATAACAGGAAAAATTTAATACATGAAAAGAATGTTTCATAAGCATGCACAGAAATCTGCTACTTTCAGCAAGATCAAATAACACATTTCTCTTTCTAGATATATTAAAAGTTGGATTACATAAAAAAAATTCGACAAAAGACGAAAGACAAAAATAAAGAAGAAAAATTCAAAGGTCAATATATTTAAGATTCAGTGCAATGAATACATATCATTGCGGGCAAAAGAAAGAAAAAAATATAATTGGTTAATCATTCTTAAAAAAAAAAACACTTTAGTAGCATTTTATTGAGTCTCTGTCCCAAGAGGAGACATTTCGACAATTTTATGAGTCTTTGTTCTCACGTCGATAGTAACTCCTTTTTCAACTCTCTTTACGCACTGTGATTTGTGTCCATGAGAGTATTTAATCGTTTTTGTTTTAACTATAGACAAATAGTTGCTTCATATTACATATATATTTATATTTCTCATTTCGTCACTTGACGCACTTGATATAAAATTTCAAAGTTTATCAAGATTAAAGAAAAATTATCGAATTCAGTCACAGACATTGGGAACATATTTCCATATTCCTGTATTCACATTACTAAATTATTAACCTAATTTCAGTTCGTTGAATTTAAGATCACTATTTTTTTTTTTTTTTTATAGATCGTGTAGTCAAAAGATTCTAGTCACTGAATAGTTAGGTTTCCGATCGTAGGGGAAGGATTTGTTTCATAGTTTACTGATAGAAGGATTCGTTGGAGGGGCACACTGTTTCGTAGCTTACTGATTTCACTATGATCTCGCAAAATAAATTTGGATAAGGATTAGGGTTATTTTTACTTTTCTTACGACCTGCTACTTGTTTTATTTACATGCAGTATTTAACATGATATTCAACTTTAATAGTTACAAACATCAATAACAACTCAACAAAATGTCATTTATTACAATTTACGCGGTAATACTATATATCACAAAGAGTTGGTTAATATCGGGTGTCAAAAATCTATGGCAACCTAAAACAACCAGGGTAAATACCGAGCCCTTTACATACATACTCGCATATATATATATATTCATATTACTCAATATAATAAATTTCACTTTAATATCCATCGTAGTATTTCGTCGACATTTAAATTCTACATAACCTATTTACATTCGATAAGTATTCATATTTTATTGGCTCAAAAACAAAACAAAAACCCTGACTATCAAAATTCACTTTTTTCCCTCATAAGGTTGCAACATTGTACTTTATATGTAAACCCGATAATCAATAATCATTCTCAATTTACTAAAGATCCGCGTATATAAAAAAAAAGTAGTTGGTATTATTTAATAAGTTGACATAAGAGGTGGAAATACAACAAATAGAGCAGGCACGTAACTTTTAAAACTATGTAAGTACATATATAGATGTATATACAGGAAAAAAAAATCAATGTTATTCGAAACTAGTGGGCCCAAACTACTAATACATACATACTATATGACCAATCAATAGAAAGAAAACCAGAAATCAGTCGTCAATGGGTATAATTTGTACGATCAATGAATAACAAATGTTTCTAGGAATCTGAAAGCATAGTGTACCTTCTCGTCAATTTCTCCCGTGGTGGATTAAATATCGCGAAAATGGTCCTGAGATGTGCTGCAATACCTCCACGAATTGCATCCCTCGATGTCTCAGTTAGTATATACGATCGAAATAAGTGATATGAATATTGCACGTTTTCATGAGTTTCAGAAACCGGGGGGGGGGAGGTTGAAAAATTTGAAAAAAAAATCTCGAAGTAATGAAGACAGAGAGAGAGATAGAGAAGAAGGAAGACGAAGAGTAGGGGCGCCAAAGACTTAAGTGGGAAATAACTAACGCTACAAAGATAAAAGTCGAATTTCGCTCTCAACAAAATCCATAGCCAAAATATTCTTAACATGCCAAAAGGGTGATCTACTCAAATACGTAGACTCAAGGGGCGCCCTGCTGCCAAGGATGCAAGTTCTGTGTCCATCAGATCCCAATCCCACAAGAATTTGCTTGTAAGATTGAAATCCGATCCCCGTATCCGGCCCAGACCAGCAGGATAAAAGGAGGGGGGAAAGGGACCAGGTAACTGCGTCCCCAATTTTGAAATCTCTAAGTAAAAAAAAATATTCGACCCCTTAGAAAAAACTAAGAAGGTTCGAGGACAGTAATGAAACTAGAATAGAAGTATTATCTAAGATATCCCTAACTAATGATTTGCCGAAATAAAAAAAAAAAATTATAAACTGAATTTTGGATCGGTGATTTCTATGCCAAACCATCACCGATAGCTACCCTGCGCAGACACGCCACAGTCTGGGATGTCGTTAATTTCCCTCGTCTAATTAAACTAAGAAAAGAAATGAAAATACTTAAAGGGACTAGGGGTCGACATCCGGGTACGCTAATGACATGAATATTAATTTAGTAGCAGTTGATTTAATCGGATAGTCCGAACTGAGTTATATGAACACTGCACAATAAATAAATAAGGTAAGCAACGGAAAAAAAAATCTCGGAGAGGCTATGAATGTTAAAGGTACAAATGACCGAAACCTGTACTTTTCGATGATCACAGGAAATAGCAGTTATTTTTCTTAATTATCATTTCTGTCAACCTTTAGAAGTAATTCCCACATGATGCTACCCTATCTGTTGAAAGGCTTAAGATCCGGGGCGGTTATTGTGAGGTACTTAAATACGAAGTAACACACAATTCCCAACTACAATTTACTATCCAAGTAGCAAACTCGGTTGGATGAATGTACTGGTGTAGAAGTCAAAACGCGAGATTTTTTTTTTAGTAAACATATTCATATTTTCACTATATAACATACACTAGGCCTATCCATTTAAATATAGGTGTCATCTCATCTCATTCATATTATTTTATATCATATTATTAATATATCATTACGTTCATTCATTATCTACTAATTTTCGCACGAAGTAATATTTTACAGACACCCTATTTCATACATTTTACACGCAGGCCATACACATATTTACATTACACACTAATAAATATATAATTATCACAATCTATCACGCTCAAACTACTACACAATAACATTCATCGAACCACGTACTCCTTGTTTCGAAGCACCCAAATTGTATTTACTTCGCAGTTTTAAAAAAAATCATACGTGTATTCACTGAAAGTTAAATTGTCAACGATTAATCTATTTCCAATTTGCTGATAAAACTAAAGCAACAATGGAATTTTTCTACAGCCACGGGAAAAGAGAATTTAATACTACATTTTGAAACAAACATTAACAGCATATGGGCTTTACTTCTATTAAGAAAATAGGTATTCTTTATTTCAGTAGATATTTCAATTACTACTGGACCTAGCAAGCTGAAATTTTCAGTACAGTAAGATCTCATGCTATCTTATATGAAGGTATACTCATCTGAACCGAAAACCATGTCCACGGGAAGTAATTTGAGAATAAATGGCCAAAATCAAACAATCTAGATCACTAAGTTATGCGATGTCGTAATGTCAACAAACAACTGATTACCGAAAACAGACACTATGGCGCTGTAGTGGAGGCATAATTTACCGTGTACTGAAATATATACTTGTACTCATTAATTAGAAATTTAATATTTACACTGGTTTAGTATACTTCGAGTTAGACAAATGGTACTACTTAACGCATATTTATACACTGTCCTAACCGAAAATTCACACACTCACACAAACTACTAACTACATACACCACTGTTAGTACTATACATAAAGACAACTAACTAAACCAAACATGCACCATTTAATTACATGCATGTTGAGGAAAAATACTCCCTTGTTGGTATATACAGTCGGCTCTATTAAACTTAAAAGGGGGCAAAATGAGAAAGGTAACCCTAGGTCCAATTGACCTGACCAATTGTTTACATAATGATTGCCAAAGATTGATGCCCTGGGGGCACCTTAACGAGGTTTATTGAGGGACCCTTCCCCTGAGAGGGGAAAAGGCCCTAAAACTAACAATAACTAACCCATTCCCCCGCTAGAACTGGTTCAATTTGGAAAAGGGGATAGGAGCCCTTTTACGCTAGCTTAAGCTGCCATTATGATTATTTACATTACAACTATCAAACCTACTACGTACATGCAATTACTAAATAAATAATAAAAAATCAC
The DNA here is from genome assembly GCF_964235325.1 of Thermobia domestica. Lineage (NCBI taxonomy): Eukaryota > Metazoa > Arthropoda > Insecta > Zygentoma > Lepismatidae > Thermobia > Thermobia domestica. The sequence continues at coordinate 120,938,017 of NC_137469.1, read as the reverse complement.
ATTTACTGTATACACGAACAACATGCACTAAACAGGTCGTAATTTCCCTAATCCCTAACTGAATCTATGGTTTGAAAGAAAAAGAAAGTAAAGTCACTATTTCACTTTGTCTATTCTAGCTGGGCAGCAAACATGGCTTCCTAGAAAACAGAAATCCGGAAGCAGATATTTTCCCCTGGTTTTCAGTTCTTTGAACAAAAATATGTGTTTCTGGCTCCTAAATGATCACACGACGTTTATCAATGAAATTAACTGGATATTACCTTAAGTTCGTTTGAATTTCAGTCCTAATGGAATCAAAATATGGTGATCACTTCCACAGATAGTGCTTCGTGACGTGTCTTCGATTATTCTGATAACATTGCGCCGAAAAAGCCAGAGGTAGGAGAATTCCTCCAATCAGAACGAAAACTTTAGCCGCGGAAATTACAAAGCAAATAGAAATTTGGCAAATCCAGATATAACCGGATCTGAAAGTGACTATGGACTAATGAGAGGGGGTGAGGGAAAGATTAGGTACCTGACTAAATTCTACATTGGTCTGAAATTAAGAAAATTTATATCCAATGACGGAACTATGTTTCGGTATGACGTCAGAATGGTAAACCTTGTAACTATTCGACTTGTATATCCGAAAATGGGATTTACACTTAATCAAAATATAAATAAAATATATTATTCAGTGGGAATATGGTTACTAATGAAACCTTTCGATTCATTATATTTAATTCGAAGTAAAGAGAGTAAATAAATTGTGTAACTAAACGGAGATTGGAAAAAAATTACTAGGTACAGGGTGCGTAAAAAAAATTGCCATTACTTTCAACTGTAATGGTACATTACAGTTTTCCCCGGCCCATTAACAAAATTTTGTTAGAATAACAAAATTTTGCTAATTGGGAATACTAACTACTGATGCTTGTTAAATTAACACACTCATTCATCCCATTCAAACGTTACCAGTCACACTAGGACAGTATATTATATCTACTTGGGGTATTGCGCGAGTAATTCACTACGTTTATCTTCTGTACAATTGAAAACCTTTAAATTTCGAAAATTGTGAGTTCCGATACTTTTTTTTTCAGTAGTGTTCATATAGCAATAGAACGGACAGAAGTTCTAACTGAGAAATCGACAGAGACAATTCGTAAGGCTTCAGCCGTCGACTAGTATATCTGATGACATTAGGCCGCAGTTTCCCGTCTATCACTGCCATTTAATATGGTTCTAGGCTCACCGTTACCACGCACTTGCGAAGGGACTGAATTCTGGGGTCGATTTACATTATTGTTACTATTATTGTTATTATTATTGCCCTGTCTATTACCGTTCTCCCTTCTTCCGTACGTCCTGTTAAAATTCCTCCTGGTGTTATCGCCCCTATCCGGGTTCGATTCCATGTTGGTACGGTCATAGGGACGATAACTCCGGCGATTGTTGAACATGGGCCGATTCCTGAATAGTCGCCGGCCATTAGTGTTGTTTTCTGAGCCATACCCACTAGGATAACGAGATCCAGCTTGGGTATAACTCAGGAAATCTGTCTGGCAACTTGCCGTTACCTTCGTCTTCGTCGGTTTTAGAATCTTTGCCTGTCGGGCGAAGTATCGTTTTGGTGGACCACCAACTTCCTTGCCGCACAAGGCAGCTAAACGTGAGGTGACTTCTCGCACCGTTTGGCACAAGTGGGACGCTATGGCCCGGGACTCATCGGGTGGAAGAGCGTTAACTATAATATCTACCAGTTCGGCCTGAGAGGGATGTTCAGCTATCTGATAATATAGTTCAATGATTTTCCAAGCATAGTCCAAGAGGGACCCATACTTGGAGCGATCATACCGGAGTGATTGTAAGTTTCTCTTTTGGAGCCGCTCGATGTGCTCATTACAATACTCTTCTTTGAAAAGAATCAAAAAATCACTGAACGTCCGGATTTGGTATTTAACAGAGGCAAACCATGCGCCCGAAGCGGCGATCAAACATTTTTCGACTATTTGTAGGCGTTCCCCATCAGTAAGTTTGTACATATCTAGATATTGCTGCAATCTTCGCAGGAAAACTCGAGGTAACCCGTTAGCAATGTTCCCATCGAAAGTGGGAAAACGTTCAATATCCCGGAGGGAAACTTTAGAGCTCATACTATACGGGGCAGGAAAAGAATCTAGTGGAATCAACGCGTTATCCTGAGCGGTTGGGGTTGTCACCGGATTTGCCACCGACGGAGTGGTCACCGAACTGAACGCTCCCATATGACCAAGAGAGGTTTTATAATTAGTGTTGACCAGGTGAGGTTCGAACTTAGGACCCACCACGGCAGTAACCGACGGTCCGGCACATCTCCTTTCCCCTCCTGGCAGCACGCTGTAAGATTGTACCATTCCAAAGGTAGAGTGAGCATTTACGCTAGTGACTGTTGTAGTCACAACACTCGACTGCATCGGTACATCGAAATTACTCAACCATGATTTCGAGGTTGGCTGATGCGGGGGACAATACATTGTTGTGTCCCGTGCATCAGGCAACACTTGACATTTTCCCGGGGGGACGTTACTTGTTTCTGGGAAAATTTTCCCTGGAGAATCGCTATCAGGAAAAGGATAGGAGATATCAGACTTGACGAATTCCAATTTAGTAATATTCCCCTTAAGACTGTCTACTTCGGTTTGAATTTGACCAATCCTTTGATCAACCGACTCTAGTTTGGTTTCTATTGATAGGTTGGATATTGCAACATTTAATTTACTTATTTCAGCCTGCTGCTGTTCAACCTTTTGTTCGATGTCACAAAATCTTTTGTTTGTGCTCTCAAACCTTACATCTATTTCGTTTAATTTTTCATTTGTTTCGTCTCTGAGCTGCTCGGTAGAATGTTGGGTCTGGTATCTAACCTGTTCTAGTTCAGTAGACGTTTGCTCTTTCAATTTGCTAATCGAAGAAGCAAAGTCTAAACAGATCTGGTCAAATTTATTGTTTAGTACCTCGAATCGAGCATCGGTCTCTCGTTTCGAGGTATCAAACTTTTCATTTATTTCACGTCTCATTTCTGCATTCTCACGCCTCAGATCTACATTATTCTGATCTAACTTCTCATTTATCTCACGCCTCAGGTCTGCACCGTTCTGTTTCAATTCATCAAATTTGTTGTTCATCATTTGCATCATTTGGCGAATTAATGCAGACGTGTCAGACCCTCCAGATGACATTCCTTCCTTCGGGTTTGCCGTCTGATCACGAGAATCATTGTGATCTCCATTCTTTTCATCATCATCGAGGTCAGATATCTCCGCTGGAGATATTTGGCCTCGGTCCTTTTCACAATCCTCACAATATTTTATTATTTCGCCGGTTTGAACTTTTTCTGCATTTTCAGCAGTATCATCCAAATTGGTGCAAGCAAAGTGGATCCATTTTAGTCCACAACCGGTGCATCTTATTAATCTCCGCGGGGCGCGAGATCTTTTCTTTTTTTCATCTAACGTGCATTGAGTGCACGTGACTTCACATTCGTCCTGTGACAAAACAACTTTTTTATTTGTTGCCATAACTTTGACACACTATACACTTTACAAAAGACAAGATATATATCAAAAATACACATATACTATAAAATACTTATTCGCTATCAAGACAAGTATTATTCATGAATTAAAGGACTCCCATTCTCTTTCCTTCCTTGAAACCCTTCTAGCGTTTAGTTCTAATTTAGAAAAAATTTTGACACTCCTTCTCTTTTTCCCCCTTAGAAAAGGAAGCAAAAATGACAAAGTAGCCAACGACTCTACTTGTTTCACTTGACTATAAAATTTCTCTTATTAATTTCAATGTTGTAATCAATTCAACATGCCTTCAACCTCACTCTTTGACATTCTTAAAAAATTTCAAATCTATCGGTCGCCATTTAAACTGAGATCCGTTGCCATGGGAACAAACGTTGCCATGACAAACCATTCTTGTCGCGGTTCACCAATTCAAACTGATTGGTATGATAACTTGTATTATTCAATAAGCATTTTCAGATCCGTTACCACAGCAAACATGCGTTACCATGGCAACAGTCTTGTCACGTGTCGCCACTCTAAAACTGAAAAAGGGGGGCCCTTGCCATAGAAACCACCGTTTCCATAACAACGAATCCTGTCACCGCTCGTCAATCTAAAACTGATTGAGGAAAAAAGAATCTGCAACAAATGTGATGCACGGAATAAGTCGTGAGTGGGAACCCTTCACCCCTGGTGGGGATATTCATGAAGCTATCAGCTTATGTCTAATTATATTGGAATATATTACCCATTTCTTAATTTCGAACATACTAGGTTCGATCGAAACGAGAAAACTTTTTATCGGACTTCTAAAGAAAAGAAAATAAAATAAATACATGACCGTGTTTATTACATATAGAATTCCCAGTCACGACCCCCTTTTCAGTTTTATTAAAAATAGAAGAAGATGAAGAAAGGGAAAGGAAGATAGAAGAGGAAAGAGGTAAAGTAAGAAGGTGATAAAGAGGAAACTGTTACTGGATATTTTGAGAAATATGGTAAAGGAAAGTGAATAATTATCGAATTGGGATCATTTCCAATAGCTATTGGGTGAATGTTTGGTATTAAGGTGATCAAAGGTAGACACATGTTAACCCATACATCCCCGACCTAGATCCATTTAACCCAAACTACCGAATTATCCCAATCTAGCTCTGAGATAGATGAGAAAGTTTAATTTTACCGTTTATTCAATATTTCCAGAAGTTCTAGACTAATATCCAATATTTAAAAAATGAACGACGAAGTTGATGGCATGTTAGAATCGACCACAGAGGAAAAAAAAAATCAGAGTATCACATATTTGTCGAAGATTTTGACTTTCACAGTTCTCCCATGATGATCATTCGTTCAGGCTACTTCGGTCCTTTTTACTTCCTTCATAGAGCCAACTTAAATTAAGTTAGTATTAACATTCAATGAGTTTAATTGCTAGCTACCATTAATTATAATAAGTCACACATATATGTCAAAATAATTGATGCACTTAATACTAAACCTACATTTCACTCACACACACATTCATACAGGACAATGTATGCTTCAGGTTGTATTTAGTTGAATTAAACTAACCTAACTACATTTCTATAGACATTTATTACATTTCAATAAAAGAAAACTTAGTTTGACATAACAGGAAAAATTTAATACATGAAAAGAATGTTTCATAAGCATGCACAGAAATCTGCTACTTTCAGCAAGATCAAATAACACATTTCTCTTTCTAGATATATTAAAAGTTGGATTACATAAAAAAAATTCGACAAAAGACGAAAGACAAAAATAAAGAAGAAAAATTCAAAGGTCAATATATTTAAGATTCAGTGCAATGAATACATATCATTGCGGGCAAAAGAAAGAAAAAAATATAATTGGTTAATCATTCTTAAAAAAAAAACACTTTAGTAGCATTTTATTGAGTCTCTGTCCCAAGAGGAGACATTTCGACAATTTTATGAGTCTTTGTTCTCACGTCGATAGTAACTCCTTTTTCAACTCTCTTTACGCACTGTGATTTGTGTCCATGAGAGTATTTAATCGTTTCTGTTTTAACTATAGACAAATAGTTGCTTCATATTACATATATATTTATATTTCTCATTTCGTCACTTGACGCACTTGATATAAAATTTCAAAGTTTATCAAGATTAAAGAAAAATTATCGAATTCAGTCACAGACATTGGGAACATATTTCCATATTCCTGTATTCACATTACTAAATTATTAACCTAATTTCAGTTCGTTGAATTTAAGATCACTATTTTTTTTTTTTATAGATCGTGTAGTCAAAAGATTCTAGTCACTGAATAGTTAGGTTTCCGATCGTAGGGGAAGGATTTGTTTCATAGTTTACTGATAGAAGGATTCGTTGGAGGGGCACACTGTTTCGTAGCTTACTGATTTCACTATGATCTCGCAAAATAAATTTGGATAAGGATTAGGGTTATTTTTACTTTTCTTACGACCTGCTACTTGTTTTATTTACATGCAGTATTTAACATGATATTCAACTTTAATAGTTACAAACATCAATAACAACTCAACAAAATGTCATTTATTACAATTTACGCGGTAATACTATATATCACAAAGAGTTGGTTAATATCGGGTATCAAAAATCTATGGCAACCTAAAACAACCAGGGTAAATACCGAGCCCTTTACATACATACTCGCATATATATATATATTCATATTACTCAATATAATAAATTTCACTTTAATATCCATCGTAGTATTTCGTCGACATTTAAATTCTACATAACCTATTTACATTCGATAAGTATTCATATTTTATTGGCTCAAAAACAAAACAAAAACCCTGACTATCAAAATTCACTTTTTTCCCTCATAAGGTTGCAACATTGTACTTTATATGTAAACCCGATAATCAATAATCATTCTCAATTTACTAAAGATCCGCGTATATAAAAAAAAAGTAGTTGGTATTATTTAATAAGTTGACATAAGAGGTGGAAATACAACAAATAGAGCAGGCACGTAACTTTTAAAACTATGTAAGTACATATATAGATGTATATACAGGAAAAAAAAATCAATGTTATTCGAAACTAGTGGGCCCAAACTACTAATACATACATACTATATGACCAATCAATAGAAAGAAAACCAGAAATCAGTCGTCAATGGGTATAATTTGTACGATCAATGAATAACAAATGTTTCTAGGAATCTGAAAGCATAGTGTACCTTCTCGTCAATTTCTCCCGTGGTGGATTAAATATCGCGAAAATGGTCCTGAGATGTGCTGCAATACCTCCACGAATTGCATCCCTCGATGTCTCAGTTAGTATATACGATCGAAATAAGTGATATGAATATTGCACGTTTTCATGAGTTTCAGAAACCGGGGGGGAGGTTGAAAAATTTGAAAAAAAAAATCTCGAAGTAATGAAGACAGAGAGAGAGATAGAGAAGAAGGAAGACGAAGAGTAGGGGCGCCAAAGACTTAAGTGGGAAATAACTAACGCTACAAAGATAAAAGTCGAATTTCGCTCTCAACAAAATCCATAGCCAAAATATTCTTAACATGCCAAAAGGGTGATCTACTCAAATACGTAGACTCAAGGGGCGCCCTGCTGCCAAGGATGCAAGTTCTGTGTCCATCAGATCCCAATCCCACAAGAATTTGCTTGTAAGATTGAAATCCGATCCCCGTATCCGGCCCAGACCAGCAGGATAAAAGGAGGGGGGGAAAGGGACCAGGTAACTGCGTCCCCAATTTTGAAATCTCTAAGTAAAAAAAAATATTCGACCCCTTAGAAAAAACTAAGAAGGTTCGAGGACAGTAATGAAACTAGAATAGAAGTATTATCTAAGATATCCCTAACTAATGATTTGCCGAAATAAAAAAAAAATTATAAACTGAATTTTGGATCGGTGATTTCTATGCCAAACCATCACCGATAGCTACCCTGCGCAGACACGCCACAGTCTGGGATGTCGTTAATTTCCCTCGTCTAATTAAACTAAGAAAAGAAATGAAAATACTTAAAGGGACTAGGGGTCGACATCCGGGTACGCTAATGACATGAATATTAATTTAGTAGCAGTTGATTTAATCGGATAGTCCGAACTGAGTTATATGAACACTGCACAATAAATAAATAAGGTAAGCAACGGAAAAAAAATCTCGGAGAGGCTATGAATGTTAAAGGTACAAATGACCGAAACCTGTACTTTTCGATGATCACAGGAAATAGCAGTTATTTTTCTTAATTATCATTTCTGTCAACCTTTAGAAGTAATTCCCACATGATGCTACCCTATCTGTTGAAAGGCTTAAGATCCGGGGCTGTTATTGTGAGGTACTTAAATACGAAGTAACACACAATTCCCAACTACAATTTACTATCCAAGTAGCAAACTCGGTTGGATGAATGTACTGGTGTAGAAGTCAAAACGCGAGAGATTTTTTTTTAGTAAACATATTCATATTTTCACTATATAACATACACTAGGCCTATCCATTTAAATATAGGTGTCATCTCATCTCATTCATATTATTTTATATCATATTATTAATATATCATTACGTTCATTCATTATCTACTAATTTTCGCACGAAGTAATATTTTACAGACACCCTATTTCATACATTTTACACGCAGGCCATACACATATTTACATTACACACTAATAAATATATAATTATCACAATCTATCACGCTCAAACTACTACACAATAACATTCATCGAACCACGTACTCCTTGTTTCGAAGCACCCAAATTGTATTTACTTCGCAGTTTTAAAAAAAATCATACGTGTATTCACTGAAAGTTAAATTGTCAACGATTAATCTATTTCCAATTTGCTGATAAAACTAAAGCAACAATGGAATTTTTCTACAGCCACGGGAAAAGAGAATTTAATACTACATTTTGAAACAAACAGTAACAGCATATGGGCTTTACTTCTATTAAGAAAATAGGTATTCTTTATTTCAGTAGATATTTCAATTACTACTGGACCTAGCAAGCTGAAATTTTCAGTACAGTAAGATCTCATGCTATCTTATATGAAGGTATACTCATCTGAACCGAAAACCATGTCCACGGGAAGTAATTTGAGAATAAATGGCCAAAATCAAACAATCTAGATCACTAAGTTATGCGATGTCGTAATGTCAACAAACAACTGATTACCGAAAACAGACACTATGGCGCTGTAGTGGAGGCATAATTTACCGTGTACTGAAATATATACTTGTACTCATTAATTAGAAATTTAATATTTACACTGGTTTAGTATACTTCGAGTTAGACAAATGGTACTACTTAACGCATATTTATACACTGTCCTAACCGAAAATTCACACACTCACACAAACTACTAACTACATACACCACTGTTAGTACTATACATAAAGACAACTAACTAAACCAAACATGCACCATTTAATTACATGCATGTTGAGGAAAAATACTCCCTTGTTGGTATATACAGTCGGCTCTATTAAACTTAAAAGGGGGCAAAATGAGAAAGGTAACCCTAGGTCCAATTGACCTGACCAATTGTTTACATAATGATTGCCAAAGATTGATGCCCTGGGGGCACCTTAACGAGGTTTATTGAGGGACCCTTCCCCTGAGAGGGGAAAAGGCCCTAAAACTAACAATAACTAACCCATTCCCCCGCTAGAACTGGTTCAATTTGGAAAAGGGGATAGGAGCCCTTTTACGCTAGCTTAAGCTGCCATTATGATTATTTACATTACAACTATCAAACCTACTACGTACATGCAATTACTAAATAAATAATAAAAAATCACATTTACTGTATACACGAACAACATGCACTAAACAGGTCGTAATTTCCCTAATCCCTAACTGAATCTATGGTTTGAAAGAAAAAGAAAGTAAAGTCACTATTTCACTTTGTCTATTCTAGCTGGGCAGCAAACATGGCTTCCTAGAAAACAGAAATCCGGAAGCAGATATTTTCCCCTGGTTTTCAGTTCTTTGAACAAAAATATGTGTTTCTGGCTCCTAAATGATCACACGACGTTTATCAATGAAATTAACTGGATATTACCTTAAGTTCGTTTGAATTTCAGTCCTAATGGAATCAAAATATGGTGATCACTTCCACAGATAGTGCTTCGTGACGTGTCTTCGATTATTCTGATAACATTGCGCCGAAAAAGCCAGAGGTAGGAGAATTCCTCCAATCAGAACGAAAACTTTAGCCGCGGAAATTACAAAGCAAATAGAAATTTGGCAAATCCAGATATAACCGGATCTGAAAGTGACTATGGACTAATGAGAGGGGGTGAGGGAAAGATTAGGTACCTGACTAAATTCTACATTGGTCTGAAATTAAGAAAATTTATATCCAATGACGGAACTATGTTTCGGTATGACGTCAGAATGGTAAACCTTGTAACTATTCGACTTGTATATCCGAAAATGGGATTTACACTTAATCAAAATATAAATAAAATATATTATTCAGTGGGAATATGGTTACTAATGAAACCTTTCGATTCATTATATTTAATTCGAAGTAAAGAGAGTAAATAAATTGTGTAACTAAACCGAGATTGGAAAAAAATTACTAGGTACAGGGTGCGTAAAAAAAAATTGCCATTACTTTCAACTGTAATGGTACATTACAAGTTTTACGTCCCACGGATATGTCAGCTAGGCTAAAAGAGACTGTGATGATGAGAAATAAATTAAAGGGTGGAATGAAAGAACTGGGAGAACCACGAGAAAACCCACGCACACTATGTTTGTCAACCACAAAGTTCACTTGGCACGAGCTGAGATCGAATATATACCAGAAGTGAACGCTCTACCACTGAGACTCTGGGGCCTGGTTTAAACTCTACATGTCTAACATGTAATACTTCCGAAGTGTAACTCTCTAATCTTGATAAAATTTAGCATGTAGATACTACACATAAACGAATACTTGTTTTTTATTTTCTGCGGAAAATCGGTTTTAGGGGGCAAAATCTCCCACCCAAAATTTTGAAAGTTGACGTCCGAAAGGCAAGAAGAAGTGGACCGAAGTGAATGAAATTGTGTGTAGATATTATATAGGTAAAATAAAGCCTTTCATGTTCAACATGTGTCCTCATCCGATTTCTTCAAATTTGGTACATCAACAGTAAACACAAACAGTATAGCGTATTTTATAGTATTTCTGGAGGCGCCTTTAACCGTTACAATGTTTTTCCGCACAAACAGAAAGAAGTGTCGATTTATTTCCTATTTACTGTTGATGTGCCAAATTTGAAGCAAATCGGATGCGGACACTTGGGAAACACGAGAGACCTTATTTAACATATGCAATACCTACACACAATTTCATTTGCTTCGGTAGACTCCTTCTTGCGCTACTACGGTAAAATTTACTTTTTCGGAGAGGAGCCTTGGCCCCCAAAACAGTATTAGGGCTAAGGCCCCTCCGAATTGCACTTTTGATATTTCGTAATCAACGGTTTAGAATGTCTATGTCCCGACCAACTCTTTTTTTTAAGGAAAGTTCGAAACAGTATTCCCTCATTTCACGTCTACAATATCTTTGCACAGTTTCATTGACTTCGGTTCACTTCCTATTGCCTTTCGGGCGTCAAATTTCAAAATTTTGGATGAGGGCTTTTGCCCCCTAAAACCGTTGTTCTGCAGAAAATAAAAAATCCGTATTCGTTAAATTTTTTGCGTATTGTCACTACAACAATATTTCGTTCCAGTTCTTCATGTCCTTTAAGCACTTCTGACACACTATTATTAGCATTTCTGATATTTCATGATCAAATTTTTGGAGGGGAATGCATACATTAAAAATATTCAAATCAGTTGTATCCATATATATATATATTTACAGTGGCGAATTGGAGGTTAGCTATTGGGCTCAAGCCCCTCGAAATAAATTTCGTATATGTCGGCACCCAAACGGAAAAACGTAAGTGCTAATTCACGTGTTGTGCATGGTCCCTCCCCGAAACAAAATCCTTAATACGCCACTGTTTATTGATGTCACTAGATATATTATGGTTAAAACAGTCGTTGTGCAAAAAATGGTCTTGACGTTTCGGATCCATATCTGTGGACAGTGGAAATTACAAGGAATATGAGGGGGAAATCCGTTTTTGTAATACTAGATATAAGCTACAACCAGAGGCATAATTTAAGATTTTGCTTGAGGGGAGCAAGAGCACCACCGACATAAGATTTTCATGTTTTGTAGTGGTATATTAATGGACAATTGATTAAAGTATAAGTATTCCTCAAACTCTTGTGGGGAGGAGGTAATTGTCCTCTCTTGCTCCCCTAAGTGACGCTCTTGGCTACAACTGTTAAAGTTTCCCATGCAACTGTCGTTTGATATGACGCTCCTGGTTATAGCATACATCCAGCATTACCAAAGGGAAATTCCCCTGATCCCCCTTGTACTTCGGACACTGTCCACTGATAAAGACACGAAGCGCCAAGAACATTTTTTACATAACGACTGTGGTAACCATAATATATCTAGTGATATCAATATACAGTGGTGTATTTGGGATTTTGTTTCGGGAGGGGCTATGCACAACACGTAAATAAGCACTCACATAAGCAAAGGAGGGGAACCAAAACGTTATGAAAATATGGGTTGGCAGGTCCGTGCTGTGTGGTGATACGGTTAGCGTATTGGCCTGCGGAATCAGAGGTCCTAATTTCAATTCGCGCGCAAAGTAACAATTTTGTGTGCTTTTTTTTACTCAAATAATAAGTTCATATATTTTAACTTCGATAAAAATCATGTATTTATCCGTAATTTATTAGTTTGCAAGAAATACAAATTGCAACAAAGATGGTTCGGTTTTGTTGTAAATAACCCTATGACCTCTAATCATAATAACCCTATTAGTAAGTACCACTTCATATAGCTAGTTTGCAAAACAATTATCGAAATTTGCATTGTGTGTAACTTGAATAAAGTATTAATTGAAGCTAAAATGTATAAAACTATTATTTGGCAAAACAAATAAAGAGATTGCCTATCGCGTGAATAGAACTCAAGACCTCTGAAGCAGGACTCGAGTACGCTAACCAACTGACCACATACTACGGGACTGATACTGGATATTTTCATAACGTTTTCTTGCTCGCTTTTTTGTGTGTCGATTTAACCGCCCTCCGTGAAGGGGCTGTCTTCATTCTGGGTCAAATCATTTATTATTTTTTTCTGCAGAATCGAAATGTGCAATAAGAAATGTAGATTCACATTTAAAATTTTAAAGTTACTCCCCGTACCTCCGAAGGAGGGGTTGCGTTTGGTATCACTGGATTGCCTTTCCAAATATTTAACACGTGTTGTTTTTGTTTTCTTGATCTGTATATTTCGCGAGATAATTGATCATTCCGGGATTATGAACACACACACACATATAGAATGCTTATGTTTTCCATGAAAAGTTTGCAAGTGTAATTCACAATTTTGGTAATTTACAAAATGTTTTCAAATATAAAATTCCTACTTCCCAATATGGATTTAAATCGCAATACTAACAATCAGTGATAGTCAGGTTTTCTAATTTTTTCACTTCTTATGAATAGCCTCCTGCTGAAGGGGACAAACTCAAAATCAACTCATATCGTGATATAACCGTACCGATACAAGATTTGGAATAAAGAACACACGCTATGACTGTTGTTGGTTTGAATCGGGCTTCAGGAGTGAATCTTTATAATTATGTTTTTCTAATGTGTTATAATAAAAGGATATACAGGTGTAGAAGTTACAAAGCAAACATAAGGCCAAGAAGCAAATATGTCGAATGTTTTTTTTAAATTATTAGCGTCCTCGTTTTTGGTGCGAGACATCTGTGACCAACCTTGGTCCCACTACTCATCCCGCAAAGAGATCTCCGAGTTAGCAACACTGTAAACAGTGAATAGTCTGTGTATGGTGGAAAGAGAAACAAACGTGCTGCTTGCAGAAACTTTATGTGCGAAGATGAAATAATTGGTTATCTGTACCAATCCGTCTTAGCCAGTGCTTATACAAGCGTGATATAGTATTCTTTTAGTGACGAAGGTTATTAACATATATATTTTTACCATATTGCTATACATTAGCAGTTTTAATTCTTGATGTATTCACGAAAACATATGGTGCCGTGAGTGGGTTCTCGGTGTAGCGCTCTATTTATCTGCTATCATTGGGTGTAATAAGCGATAATCCAAGACGCAAATGTGAATATATTGTGCCTAACAGTTTATATTATACAAGTGATCTTATATATTACTTGGAATTGCAATAGTACAAGCGGATGGCTTACAGTATGTGTGATTGGCGAAAGGTTCCATTGTCATAGGCCAAGATACAAGTCATCCTGTACTCTAATTATTCTTATGTTATATTGCATAGTCTAAATGTATTTAAATACGTTCCAGTGTATATCCTATGTTCTTTTATTAGCACTTATAATCTGTGTGCATGATTACGCTTATATGCGCGTAATCCTCACACACCACGTATACTGTTAAACGATCCACCTCTACAAGGTGAAATAATTACCGTCACATACAAGATTATGAGACACAGAAAATAAGCTGTAAGTGCGTACAGTTACAAGGTACAGACAAGAGCAAACAAACAAACAAAAAAGAAACATTGCAATACAATTCCGTGCAGATATATTTTAAGTGAGCCATCAAGATGAGTGACAGTGAGTCAGCGTCATACACAGTAGAACCGATGGACAGACAAGACATGATGTTAGAACTATTGAAAAGTGTGAAGGAAGTCAAAGAAACCATGACGTCGCAGCAAAACAAAGCAGATGCCCGAATGGAAAAGCTTACAGAAAGTATAGGAAACATGTCCATACATGTCACGGAAATGTATGGGGAAATACAAACAGTAAAGAACAATATTAACCAGGTCACAGAGGAAGTGAAACAACTTAAAGAAGAAGTGCGGGCAGACATTTTGCACATCAACAAGGAAGTGCAAGATGTAAGGCAGGAAACAGAAGTAGCAACGAATGGTATGCGGCAGGAGCTAGATAAGCTACGGAAGAGCTGTGAAAGCCAAATTGGACACATAGTTCCAAGCAAGATACCATCGAGCACAAGTTCTATATAATGGAGAAGGACTGGAAAGAAGTTAAGAGCGTTGTGGACGTGCAGACAAGGGGACAGGCTACAGAGGTGAAAACACGCGACGGCACGATGCAGGCAAGCAGGTATGGAACTAGTAATTTGAACCCAAGATGCAAAGAATCGCACGCATCAGAATCTGAGTTAGCATATGACTTGGTGTTGCAGTCATCCAGCATGGAGGAGGACTGGTCAGAAGACAGCGAGGTTCTTAAGCTTAGGGCAAGAGGTGAACTTACTACCAAGGAGAACGGAGGTAAAAGGAGAGGAAGACGCCAGCCTTGCGGGAAATATAAATGTACCGGTTCAGGGAGTAGGTGTGTAGGTGATGATTATAACAAAAGTCCTCAGGAACACACCGAACAAAAAAGGTTAGCTTCTCCAGGATACGGACGGAGTGAAGAAGACTGTATCCCACATCGGGGAAGGAAACCATGCTGTAGGATACGTGGGTTAGGAAATTCTTCAAGGTGCAAGACAGGTCGTGATGCAGTAAGTCTTAACCCTAAGGACATACAATTATTTACAAAGTATTCAGGTGAGTCTAGTAGCATTAGTGCTTCAACATTTTTACAACATCTGAAGGACGAAGCTAGCGCATTTGGTGCTACCACTGATTATTTATTACCAATGTTACCTATACTGTTAACTCACTCGGCTTATAGTTGGCTAAAGTTACAAGCGCAGCCTTTTAAAACTTTTGCAAAATTTGAGACTGCATTACTTTCTACTTTCGAGTCGGATAACGTAACCGCGAACCGACTGGTAACTTGTAAGAATACAGTGTTCGATCCTCGAGTGCACAGTAGTGTGCGTGAGTTTGTGTTAACACAATTTCAGACCCTGAAGGAACTCTTACCGACTGTACCGGAAAAAGTAATTATCGCGGATTTAATATCGCGAGTGCCACGAAGGGTGCGAGAACTACTTATACTCCATCCACCCAATAACCTCATTGTACTTTTGTCTATGGTTGACAGACTGGAAACGCTGTATCGTACAGAAGGAAAATACAAGAATAGTGGTGAGAAAAAGCAACAAACTAATGCTCGAAGTGTACCAGTGAACAAGGTGAAGGCAGAAAAGACTGCTCAGCGAACAAGTGAAAACGAAGTGCAGAATAATCAAAGTAAAAGGAGACGTCAGTGGAAGAGGGACCGCGATAAGCGAACCCGGAGGCAAGCAAAAGGAAGTGTGGCTAGCAGCTCGCCAGAGAACGAAAGATGTGACTGCCGCAAAAGACGAGAGACGGATAGTGGGTCCAGAACAAAACAAGTAGTAGAGGAGAAAGGGAACCCGAACCAAAGAGAAAACCAATGCTCATCTCGCGACGGTTATGACGCATATGCGTCAACACCTTGGCAGGAAAACTAATATGTCCTGGCCAAGATCCCCCATCTTGGACCAGGGAACCAAACTGGGGGCCTGTTCAAGAATATTTAGTGTGCGGGATTTCTAGCATTCCCTCCCACTCAACCAATGGCAATCAATCGGAAAATGAAAAGGGCAAACTGACGCATTCGCACGCTAGAATTAAAATACACATCAACGACGTAATAGTAATGGCTCTGCTCGACACTGGAAGTGAAGCGTCCCTCCTGAGTTATGACACATGGAGGAAAGTCACGCACGATGTGTACCGGCCTAGAATTGAAAAGGCAGATGGTGTGGTGCTAGTTGACTTTACTTGACGGAAGAAATTCGGAGTTAGAGGCAGTGCTGTGATTCCGTTAACGATGTGCGGTGTCGAGTGCTCTGTTAAAGTGTACATAGTAGAGCACTTGTCAGAAGAGTTGATATTAGGCATAGACGTATTAAATGAATTGGGAGCCCTGATAGATTTCCGATCACGTACGTTGAGTTGGGGCGATGGTAAGGTAAGGAGAATTCTCCGCATGCTGCCGCTTCCACCATAGATGGAGGTGTGCGAAGAACGGGAAGGATCATCTATAAACTACCTGAGTAGGGTGTGTGCCTTGGAAGGGGATGGTGACAAAAACATAAGTGCACGAATCCATGATTCGATCAGGAGCGCGGATGTTCTCAATGGGTTGCAGCAAAATCAACTCCACGAACTACTGTTGGAATACCAAGATGTGTTCAACGAGACACCAGGGTTATGCCGTGACTTTATATACAAGATAGAGGTAGAAACGGATCAGCCCATAGTGAGGAAACCCTATCCTGTACCACTGAAGTACCCGTACCAAGTGAGAGAGGAAATAAGGAAACTCTCAAAGAGCGGGATAATCCAGCCCAGTCAGTCCATCCACAATAACCCTATCTTAGTGGTTCCTAAGAAGGATGGAAACAAGATTCGCATCTGTGTCGATCTCAGAGGACTGAACTCTTTCGTAAAGTTGAAGCAAGTAAGGACGGAACCCCTCGAAGATGTTCTGGGAAAACTTCAAAAGAAGAAGTACCAATCGTCGGTGGACATAGTGCAGGGTTACAATTCCCTTTTACTGCACCCAGAGTCCAGAAAATACACAGCGTTCTCCTTCGAAGGTCAGCAGTGGGAATTCCGTGTCGTGCCTTACGGATACATAAATGGTAGTAGTGCACTTAATGCTGCTCTGCAACGAGTGATCCCATCAGAAAAATTTGGTGACTCGTTAATCAAGTACATGGATGATATCCAAATCCTAGACGATACATTCGAAGAACATCTGTACCATTTGAGGAAGTTGCTACATGCCTTTCGTCTCGCTAATCTCCATCTCAACCTGGACAAGTGTCTTCTGCAAAAGAAATCGAAATTTCTTGGGATATGTGATAACAACAGAAGGCGTGACAAAGAATATGGATGCGGTAAGACCGATCATCAATTTCCCACGTCCAATGACGAAGAAGGCGTTGCAGCGTTGGCTAGGGTTGATCCAATATCAACATCGTTTTTTAGAGAAGTTTGCGGAGACTGCGCAACCTCTTTTTAACCTTTTGAAAGGGAGCAGCAAGTGGTCCTGGACAGAAGATTGTGAACAAGCGTTTACAAAACTCAAAGAGCAAGTGCAAAAAGATGTACTCCTGGCACATCCTGACTGGAACAAAGAATTCATCATCCAGAGTGACGCCTCACATGTTTCGTTAGCTGCTTGTCTAAAACAAGAGCACAACGGTGAAACACAAGTCCTCCAGTATGCTAGCAGGACGTTGAAGCCACAAGAGAGGAATTATAGCTCCAGCGAACTGGAATGCTTAGCCGTTATGTTCGCCGTGCGGAAATGGTCTAAATGGCTCGTAGGAAAAATTCAAGGTATTATGCAACAACCAAGCATTGCAGTGGTTGAAGAATGCACGGAACTGGAGCAGCAGACTAACTAGGCGGTCCATCGAGTTGCAGCAGAATGAGTGCGAAATAGTGCACGTACCACGCAAAACTAACATAGCCATGGACGCATTGTCACGGGTAGCCATCGATGAGGAAACTTACCAGTATAGGATGAATACCGTACAGGCTCTCTGTGAGGAAATCCAGCATCTAACACCAGTATTATTAAGTCTTCAACAACAACAAGATGAAAACCTAATTCCGATTATCCTAGCCCTCAAGGATCCGCGAGTAGCAAAAGATGATAGGAGGTGGAAGTATTGGAAGGAGAACTACCGCCTAGACAATGGAATTTTGGAGGTGGAACACCCACGGGAACCACAGCGATGGAGGATTTGCCTTCCAGCCGATCTGGTACCGGACATGCTGCGCATTAGTCACGAACGTACAGGACATTTCGGCGTGGGGAAAGTCTACGCGAAATTATCAGAAAACTTCTTTTGGCGGAACATGAAAGAACACGTGCAGAGATTCATACAAGATTGCGTAGAGTGTATGAGAAACAAAGTAGATAGACACCCTCCTGCTCAACCTCTTAAGGTATTTCAAGCTTCTAGACCTCGGCAAGTACTATGTATTGATTACTTGGGCGCATGGCCAGCTTCAACTCATGGCTATAGATACGTATTGACAGCTACGGATGCTTTCAGCAACTACATTGTAGTATATCCTAGCACCAAGGCCTCAACCAGCCATGTGATCAAATTGCTATCAACGTACATCACGCACCTTGGGCGACCCGACGTGATAGTGTGCGATAATTCCACCATATTTAGAAGTGGGCGCCTCTCCGACTTCCTGGCAGCACAACACATTCAGTTAGGTTTCACTACTGCGTATCATCCTTCAAGCAATAGGGCAGAGAGGAACCATTCAGAGCTCATCAGGCTATTGAGGCATATTTGCCACGAGAACCATGAGAAGTGGTATTCGCATTTGCAAGAATGTATCATCCTCCTGAACAATTCGGTTTCCAGCTCCTTAGCAGTGACACCAGCTGGATTAATGTTGAATTATTCTCTACACTACTATGTGCAAAGGTATTTAGGACTAACCCAGACAAATCTCGATCCGGAAGACATAAAAGCGGAATGGGACAGACGACTACTCCAAGCCTATACGAATAAGTTAACCAAACGACAAAGAAGAAATGAAGCCCATAACGAGAGACAAGCCTCCCGAAAGGAGATCAAGGCACGAGATTGGGTGTTCTTACGAACTCATTATCTCAGCAATTTCGCACAAAGAAAAATAAGCAAGTTCTTCCAAGTATACCAAGGTCCCTTCTGGTGCGAGAAGGTGATCGACGACAAAGTGTTGATCTTGAAGGATCCGTTGACAGGAAAAAATCTTCGACCCCAATCCGTCGACAATTGTAGGAAATGGAATCCTACACCTAAAACTGAGCAACAGTGGATAGAGATCCTAAACAAGAATTCGAGAAGTAACTTAGACACGACAGATGAAAACCGATCGACTGATTAGTAGCGTTGCTAACCTGGGGAACTAGCTCACACAAACATCAACATACAGGTGATACCATCATGGGTTCTGGAGCTTAGTGCTCAGTAGGACTGACCTAATTAAGCTCGCCCACGCTGGGAAGCCATATTGTGACCAACCTTGGTCCCACTTCTCATCCCGCAAAGAGATCTCCGAGTTAGCAACACTGTAAACAGTGAATAGTCTGTGTATGGTGGAAAGAGAAACAAACGTGCTGCTTGCAGAAACTTTATGTGCGAAGATGAAATAATTGGTTATCTCTACCAATCCGTCTTAGCCAGTGCTTATACAAGCGTGATATAGTATTCTTTTAGTGACGAAGGTTATTAACATATATATTTTTACCATATTGCTATACATTAGCAGTTTTAATTCTTGATGTATTCACGAAAACATATGGTGCCGTGAGTTGGTTCTCAGTGTAGCGCTCTATTTATCTGCTATCATTGGGTGTAATAAGCGATAATCCAAGACGCAAATGTGAATATATTGTGCCTAACAGTTTATATTATACAAGTGATCTTATATATTACTTGGAATTGCAATAGTACAAGCGGATGGCTTACAGTATGTGTGATTGGCGAAAGGTTCCATTGTCATAGGCCAAGATACAAGTCATCCTGTACTCTAATTATTCTTATGTTATATTGCATAGTCTAAATATATTTAAATACGTTCCAGTGTATATCCTATGTTCTTTTATTAGCACTTATAATCTGTGTGCATAATTACGCTTATATGCGCGTTATCGCTACCAGGCCTCGTTTACTAAGTTTGTGTTGTGTACGATTACTAATCCTCACACACCACGTATACTGTTAAACGATCCACCTCTACAAGGTGAAATAATTACCGTCACACAGCTGAGTTTGAATCTGAAAGTAAATCCGGTTTCTGAATGTGAAAGCGCACATGGTTTATTATATATTTTACTGGGAATTTTCTAGAAAAAGAAGGCCAATTGACTTACCTGTAACACTTCCCAAGTGTAACACTCCGATTTTGATAAAATTTAGCAGGTAGGTACTACACATAAACGAATACGTGTTTTTTTTTTTTTACTTTCTGAAGAACAACGGTTCTAGGGGAAAAAGCCCCCACCCAAAATTTTGAAATTTGACGTCCCAAAGGTAAGAAGAAGTGGACCGGGGTGAATGAAATTGTGCACAGATGTTGTAGACATAAGGTGAGGGAATACATGATTCGAATTTTGCTGAAAACAATAATAATAATAATAATAATAATAATAATAATAATAATAATAATAATAATAATAATAATAATAATAATAATAATAATAATAATAAAATTGTTGGGTGGACCGAAGGGTTAGGTGGCGGAAAGAGTGGACCGAAGCGAATGAAATTGTGTGTAGATATTATGTATGTAAAATAAGGTCTTTCGTGTTCAAGAAGTGTTTCCATGCGATTTCTTCAAATTTGGCACATCAACAGTAAGCACAAACAGTATAGCGTATTTTATAGTATTTCGGAAGACGTCTTTAACCTTACAATATTTTTCCGCATAAACAGACAGACCTATCGATTTATTTTCTATTTACTGTTGTTGATCGGATGCGGACACTTGAGAAACACGACAGGCCTTATTTAACACATACAATACCTACAGACAATTTCATTTGGTTCGGTCCACTTCTTGCTGCGCTACCACTGTAAAATTAATTTTTGTCAGAGGAATCTTGGCCCCCAAAACAGTATTGGGGCCAAGGCCTCTCAGAAATATACTTTAGATATTTCGTAATCAACGGTTTAGAAGGTCTGTGCCACGATTAACTTTTTTAAAAAGAAAATACGAAACAGTATTCCCATATTTTACGTCTACCCATTGACTTCGGTCCACTTCTTCTTGCCTTTCAGCCGTCAACTTTCAAAATTTTGGTTGGGGGCTTTTGCTCCCTAAAACCGTTTTTTGGCATAAAATAAAAAAACACATATTTATTTTTTGCGTATTGTCACTACACAAAATTCCGTTGCAATTCTTCATGTCCTTTTGACACTTCTGACATACTGTCATTAGCACTTTTGATATTTCGTGATCAATAATTTGCAGGGGTTCATGCTCCACCCAACCGTTTTTTCCAGGAAAATACGAAATACGTATTCCCTCATTTTAAGTCCGCAATATCTGTGCACAATTTCATTCAATTTGGCCCACTTCTTCTTGCCTTTTGAACGTCAACTTGCAAAATTGTGGGTAGGGGCTTTTGTCCCCTAAAACCATCGCTCCACAGAAAGTAATAAAAATATGTATTTGTTTATGTGTAGTATCTACCTGCTAATTTTATGAAAAATCGGAGTGTTACACTTGGGAAGCGTAACACGTAAGTCAATTGGTCTTCCTCCTCTAGAAAATTCCCAGTAAAATATCTTCCTCTCTTGAATTGACACACAAACAAAGCAAGCAAGAAAACGTAATGAAAATATCCAGTATCAGTCCCGTAGTATGTGGTCAGATGGTTAGCGTACTCGAGTCCTGCTACAGGGGTCTTGAGTTCTATTCCCGTGGTAGGCAATCTCTTTATTTGTTTTGCCAAATAATAGTTTTATACATTTTAGCTTCAATTAATACTTTATTCAAGTTACACACAATGCAAATTTCGATAATTGTTTTGCAAACTAGCTATATGAAGTGGTACTTACTAATAGGGTTATTATGATTAGAGGTCATAGGGTTATTTACAACAAAACCGAACCATCTTTGTTGCAATTTGTATTTCTTGCAAACTAATAAATTACGGATAAATACATGATTTTTATCGAAGTTAAAATATATGAACTTATTATTTGAGTAAAAAAAAGCACACAAAATTGTTACTTTGCGCGCGAATTGAAATTAGGACCTCTGATTCCGCAGGCCAATACGCTAACCGTATCACCACACAGCACGGACCTGCCAACCCATATTTTCATAACGTTTTGGTTCCCCTCCTTTGCTTATGTGAGTGCTTATTTACGTGTTGTGCATAGCCCCTCCCGAAACAAAATCCCAAATACACCACTGTATATTGATATCACTAGATATATTATGGTTACCACAGTCGTTATGTAAAAAATGTTCTTGGCGCTTCGTGTCTTTATCAGTGGACAGTGTCCGAAGTACAAGGGGGATCAGGGGAATTTCCCTTTGGTAATGCTGGATGTATGCTATAACCAGGAGCGTCATATCAAACGACAGTTGCATGGGAAACTTTAACAGTTGTAGCCAAGAGCGTCACTTAGGGGAGCAAGAGAGGATAATTACCTCCTCCCCATAAGAGTTTGAGGAATACTTATACTTTAATCAATTGTCCATTAATATACCACTACAAAACATGAAAATCTTATGTCGGTGGTGCTCTTGCTCCCCTCAAGCAAAATCTTAAATTATGCCTCTGGTTGTAGCTTATATCTAGTATTACAAAAACGGATTTCCCCCTCATATTCCTTGTAATTTCCACTGTCCACAGATATGGATCCGAAACGTCAAGACCATTTTTTGCACAACGACTGTTTTAACCATAATATATCTAGTGACATCAATAAACAGTGGCGTATTAAGGATTTTGTTTCGGGGAGGGACCATGCACAACACGTGAATTAGCACTTACGTTTTTCCGTTTGGGTGCCGACATATACGAAATTTATTTCGAGGGGCTTGAGCCCAATAGCTACCCTCCAATTCGCCACTGTAAATATATATATATGGATACAACTGATTTGAATATTTTTATTGTTGTATGCATTATAAACATATGGTGATTAAATATTTTATTTGCAGTTACAAAAGGCTACTTTCTTAGTTACAACAAGAAAAATGACTCGAGCTGGACCCTTTGCGCGTACGGTATAGATATTCCTCACTCTGCCTCTTGGTAACTTAACGCGTTCTATCAGCGTTAAGTCAGAAACATGAAGACGGGTTTTCTGGTTATTGCAGATTGTAATATTGACACTTTAAATGTGCACTCCTACCTCGCGAAAACTACCCTCGAAGTTCATTTAGCAAAGTCTGCTTACTCCTTGTCAATGACTTGTGTTCCTACTCTGTTATACCCGTTGTACAATTATTGCCACTAACCCTGAACGACAGGGACACGAAAAAAGACACATCGAGAATATTTAAAATTCCAAAAGTTCTCCCACCGGGAATCGAACCCGGGGTCCCCCCAACCACAGAGGTACGTCCTAATCACTTTTTTAAAGCTCGTCCCAACCGTTATACTGTTCGCCATTGGCAATTCGCGCAACTCTGCGTAATCCATACACGACAGGGACACAAACACAGAAAGATCCAGGACAGTTAAAATTCCGACCTTGCTCTTCAGGGGGATTCGAGTCCCCAGTGGATTGCGCCTCATCATCCGAAGCCGAACGCGCGAGACCACTCGGCTATTGGCACTGGCTAGCCACTAAACCACACAGGGAAGTTATAAGCCACCGCGTTTTAGTAGTTCTACTGGAAATGCTCTAGATATGCACTTATAATACACAGAGTAATTTATTCGAGAGAGGCAAAGCATTTTACATTGAATCCTTGTCCTTGTTTCGTTTTTGTGTTTATTCTTTGTATGTTTCGTATAGCGCATGACATAAGAAATACATTTTTCGCTACGATGTCCAGAAATACTATTTTAACTGATCATAAAACAGAAATCTGTCGGTGAAGTAATATGGATTAATATGTGGTATTCTATTTTTATACCGAGTTCCTTCGTGGTTAAGCGGTTAGCGTACGCAACTTTGACTTAAGAGAACTAGTTCAATTCCGGTGTGAGCTCATGTGGTTCGGATCGCACGCTAATCAGTAGGTAAACGTGTCATATAGCCTCGCTGCTGAAAGGAACGTTAAACTCAACATCAACTCAACGTTAGTTTTATACCATCAATAGAAGCAAGGTGTATATGATACTATCCTGCTAAAACCATGCATTTATTTCTTTGGCACATATTACAAACATCGGACTATTTGCGACATTAATTATAAAAGCTTTAAGAAAAAGAAGCTTTATGAACATTAAATCGCTTCAAGCTTTCAAATCACTTTATAAAAATCCAGATTCTGAATTACAAAAACTTTTTACATTGTAAGTAAAAACACAAGTATATGTTGTTTTTATCTCTGTCACATATTCTCTCTCTCTCTCTCACTCTTTCCCCCCTCTTTCTCCCACACATTATCTCTGTTTCTCTACATATACACTTGTATATTGCAGTAGGTATCAGGAACAAATAATTTTCATTTTGAACGTGTGGTTTAAGGTTGGTATTCAAATCAGAAATCTGCTACAATTAAAACAATGATAACTTTCCTTATTTTCACGTCTTCATATATAAATGATGAACATTGTGAATAAATGTGACTGAGGTTTGAAATGTGACGAAACTAGTTGATTTTATTTTTTCGAGCACTTCAAAACAGAACTTTATATTTAAGGAAATGTTTCCATATATTGAAAAAAAAACCTGCCCACACCGCAGTGGTCGAGCGTCTTGACCACTGAACCACGATTACTACACGTTAATGGATTGGTTTTTAGTCTGTTTACGTGTATAATATACGCGCCGTATTTAATTCAAAATAAAGGAGTTTTGTATTTTTTTTTAATCTGCAATGTTGATAATTTAGTGAATACAATGATATAATGCCCTGCGAGTCCTCAATTACATATTCCTGTGTTTCGCCAATCTATTTGACTATAAACAAGCTACTGTTTTGAGCGACAAGAAAGCGCTCTTTATTTAGGTGAGTAAGAGTCAGTAGTCTTTAGTTGAATGGTTGGCGGGAAGATTTCCTCATTTTCCACTCGGGGTTCGATTCGCGTCCTGTCCCTTTACTTTTTTCCTATGCTTCATTTACAAGGCTGAGCTACAGTTGGATGCTGCTAAACGAAGATAATCTCCAGTGGAGAAATTCAGTGAAGATGCAATCCAGAAAACAAGAGAAGAAACTGAATGGAGAAAACGAGTAACAATGTTAATTCTGTTAATGGTTCTATATTTGATATTATCCGTTAATTTCGTGCATTTTAAAATTGTTGTTAATTGACACTATATTCTCCCCTTTTCTCCTTGTGTCTCAATGTGTAAATTTTCACAAATACTATACAAATCAGGACCCTTCAGTTATATTTGCAACCTAAGGGGAAATACGCTTACTACGGATAAGTTCTCCAACTCGTTTGAATGTTATCGAATTTCGCATTTTTCACATTTACAAATAAGTTACTGCATACTAATATTTAGCACTCTCAAAAGTCATTTAATGAATAATGAAATCGGACAAGTTCTTCTTTCAAAGTAGTATTACGTATCAATCAGTGGCGCCGGAACCAAGGAGCTCAGGCCCTGTTAGACCCCCAAAATTTTCATTGGAGGCTGGGCTCTTCCCCGAATGATCGTTCCATATTTTAATTGATTTTCAGATAGGACTACTGTTAATAGTTTCAAAACTCAGCCCAAGGCTTTGTGTTTACTTAAAAAATGACCTACTACATATACCGCATAATCTATCCTATATTATTTGATACGCCTATATGTATAGCCATGGGAAGTAAGTTAACTTGTTTATAATCCCTCATTTGTGTTAATTATAAGATTATTTAACTCCCCTGACAGTTATCTACTGATCGGTGCCTCTGCCGGTATATTTTTTCTGGTATTGTGCTGTTTACTGTGAGTACAAGTGTCCAAAGACTCCCTTTTGTCATTTCGTCAGCCAGCGTTTGTCCTCACTCCTGTACAAAAACACACTTTGTGATTTGTTCTTTTAACAGTTGAGGGCAACTTCATGCTGCTGTTCTAGCTACTCTACCATGCGTAATTAATCTTGGAGCACGCGTTAGTTGGGTTGCCTATCTCGCGGACTTTGTACATCAAGAATTTCTGTGGCATTTCAATTTCTATATTTTCCACGATTTCCTCTATATACGTTCTCTGATCAGTACATTCATTATATATATTCGTCAACCGTTCATCTCAACGAGTTGTTTGATAGGTCACACGGTAAAAAAAAAAAAAAAAAAAAGTTCAACAGATTTTGAGTTACTAATTAGGGAAAACTAGTCGTGGTGGTAATTTGAGCTCATTTACTCACTCCGAGTAGCTCTTTCTTTGTAGCTATATAAAACCGATTAGTCACCCTTCAGGGTTCAAGCCCTCTAGCCATGACAAGCTCCGGGTAATCAGAGAGAAGAAGGCTACGGCTGGATGTTTGTCAGAGCTTGGTTTTATTTTTTTCGGCTATGTGTGTGTGAGAGTCACGTAATTCAAAGTCCTGGCAAGATGGTGCTGCCAGGACTTGGGCTTTGTTTTTAAAGTGTAAGGGCCACGTAACTGACACTGTCTCACGATCACTGTACGGCGTGGTAGTAACGGATTTGCAAAGAATTGGTCCACAGCGGAACCGGTACGAAAATAAACTTTAAGTAAACCTCGACCAACTTGTTTTAAATCCAGTACGTCTGCAACACCATGTGCATGTAGTAAACGACCCAATTTCATAGGATGTTGTCGACCGATATTACCAGAATCCGTGATATGAACAATGTAAGTTCCTGAAGGATGATCTGCATAGACATTTGTAGTAACAGTAGGTTCAGTAGTTGAAAGATTTTCAGCAGAATCAATCACCATTGCTGTAGAAGAAGTAGACTTAGGCGTGGTCAAAGGGGCCTGGATAGGCGCAGAGCCATCAGAAGTCACCGCCATAAAGGCGGAAAACAATAGTATAGAGAAAAGATAGGAACACTACATAAAAATCTTATACAAAGTCAAAAGTTTGGCATTCACCGTATCGCTATCAGTAAAGACGTAAGATGTGAACACAGACACAGCAAACCGAACACTTCCAGTTAGTCTCAGACAGCACTATCTTATGTTATTATCTTATTATTATGTCAGTCGAACTAAATGTTCAACCAAAGAGCCACATGCCACCAGGAACAAGCAGTGTTGCTAACTAACATCTGGCTCATTTTCACAGGTTACCACACCCAGACATATCTATATTTTAAAAAAAAAATTCTGCAACGATATGTCACACTTAGTTTTCTCAATCGAACTTACTGATTACAAATAGCAATTCACCAAATTTAATACATAATAAAATATATTACTTTAATAATTTTTGTTCTTTTTATTACATAATCATTCTTTTCGTTTTATTTTTAATCTTTTCATATTTTTTTTCTTCTTTTAGCACCTGACTGCATAATTTCAAGGAAATTCTGTAGCAGCTCCATTGCTAGTACACATTACAGTCTCTCCGTAAACCTCTACCAACTGCCAATGAATTTCAGCCGCCCACAGAAATCAAATAACTCATCGGACTTTTTCGCGAGACCAGTTTAGCAAACCAGTCGCCATTTGTGTTTGCCCAGAACTAATGCCCTAGGTGGTGAGTGGCTGAAACTACGCACAGTTGCCAACTCCATTTATTAAAATTATCGCACACTTCTTATTCCTCTATAATAGACGAAACTTCAGAAATATCGGCCTTGTAACAGTTTCTGGTCCTCCCTCGTATTAGTTTTATACACAAGAATACTTAAGTCACTTTGTTGATGTTTCTAAATCCAGCCCAAAATAAAACTGATTATTGATTACCAATTGTAATATTTTATACTTACCAATTTGACTCTTTGATTCGGTTATTTCTGTCTCTAAGGAAACTTTTTTATCCAGGCGTTCTAATTCTTCTTCCTTCATCTGCTCTAGACATTCCCTCTGAGTTTCTATTTTCATAGTAATAGACTCATGTTGCTCATTTAATAACTTTTTCTTCTTTTCTATTTCCGATTTTGTAGCTTCATAGTCAACAACAGAGCTAGGAGAGATTCATAGTGTTATGAAATCTGTATAAACCGACTTTCTGTAGAAAAAAAATGGCAATGAAAAAATTTAGGTTATAGGTTTTTTTTTTTTTTTTGCGTGTATTGAAAGAAACTGCTCCAACCATGAAAATAGTAAATACTGTGACTCTTAATAACACTAAAAATAAATGGTACGGGCCGCCGCACTAAACTTTATCGCTCCAATCCCTTAAACTAAATTGTGTTATGATGCAGTTATTAATGGAACATTTTCTTGTGAAATACGAAGAAAAATAAACTAGTCTTTTTATGATTTTTATAAGAAATGACTTATACCATATATTAGGGTTATTAAGAAAATATTTGTTTATAAATCATGAATAAAGCCGCATCAGTCTTTTTTTTAGATAAGTGTTACACACACACACACACATACACACGCAAAACAAAAAAAAAAAACTCGTCCAAGAGTACCTATTGTAGATATTTTCATAGAAGTGATTTACGAATCATTACAGGATTATTCATAAAATATTTTATGAAAATCGTCCGAAAAAAATACCTGCAAGAATAAACTAATTCTTCCGGGTTTTACATAAGAAATACCTTAACCTGTATTGTAGTTATTAACCCCCTTGCGTTCCAGGTGTCATTTTCCTATGTGCATGCTGTAATACCAGGTTTTCATTTACTGTTACAAGACTGTCTAGACCTTTATATAGGGCATAGCTATTGTGCAAGCGCGAGGATAGCACTCACATTATTAATTTAAAAAAAAAAGTATTTGCATTGTTGAATATTTGGTCTGAAAAATGGAAATTTTGATATTTCGAAGGGATTTTATGCTGCTTCAGGTTGGCAGCACTAACCGAACATCAAAGACAAAGTCTTTTATTTATTTCTTTTTTCGATCTCGAAGTACGATAGAAATTTCTTTTTTCTTTTCTGTCAGTAAGGTGATGTCACCTAAGAAGAAACAGTACAGCTGAATAACTCGTGTCTTGCATCCACTAAAAAATGTCATCATCTCCAGGATTAATACGATTCTTAATAAAGAATACATTTTCATGGCTCCCCCCATGGATGTCACTGGTATTTTGCAACGCATTATTATATGGCATCTACATGGATGCCACTGGTATTTTGCAACGCATTATTATATGACATTTACATGGATGTCACTGGTATTTTGCAACGCATTATTATATAGCATCTACATGGATATCACTGGTATTTTGCAACGCATTATTATATGACATTTACATGGATGTCACTGGTATTTTGCAACGCATTATTATATAGCATCTACATGGATATCACTGGTATTTTGCAACGCATTATTATATGGCATTTACATGAAGGTCACTGGTATTTTGCAACGCATTATTATATGGCATCTACTTGGTTGTTACTGGTATTTTGCAACGCATTATTATATGGCATCTACATGGATTTCACTGGTATTTTGCAACGCATTATAATATGACATCTACATGGATGTCACTGGTATTTTGCAACGCATTCTTATATGGCATTTACATGGATGTCACTGGTATTTTGCAACGCATTATTATATGGCATCTACATGGATGCCACTGGTATTTTGCAACGCATTATTATATGGCATCTACATGGATGTCACTGATATTTTGCAACGCATTATTATATGGCATTTACATGGATGTCACTGGTATTTTGCAACGCATTATTATATGGCATCTACATGAATGTCACTGGTATTTTGCAACGCATTATTATATGGCATCTACACGGATGTCACTGGTATTTGGCAACGCATTATTATATGGCATCTACATGGATATCACTGGTATTTTGCAACGCATTCTTATATGGCATTTACATGGATGTCACTGGTATTTTGCAACGCATTATTATATGGCATCTACATGGATGTCACTGGAACACCAGGGGTGTTCATGAAATATGAACTAAATCGCCTGAGTCATATTTGAGAAAATTATTCGAAACTATTCATTTCCAAGGGAATCTCTCGCGGTTTCTTTTAGGACAAATGAATTATGCCATATTGTCACATTAATAATGAAATTTTATTTATGAAAATATCAACAAAATCACCTGAGTCACTTTTGAGAACATCATCCGAAAAAAAAAACTCACTTCTCGTACATTTTCCTCTGAAAAATAACTTATATCACAGTATATTGTTAGTGAGATAAACTTAATGTACTGTACGTGTTGTATACAACAGTAATGTAAACAATATTAGTATGGCACGTAAATTAAAAATCAACTTACCTTCGAATTTTTTCTATCTCAGTCTGAAGATTTGAAATTTCGTTCTGTCTTTTATTAACTGCTGTCTGTGCATTTCTCTTCTCTTCAAGCCTTCGAGAGTACGCCTCTGTCTTTTCCTTATGAATTCTTTTCAATTCTTCCAATCGCTTTTTATCTTCCTGCATTGCGGTTTTCTTTACTGAAATTTCTTCAGATAGCTGGCTATATAATCATCAGACGAAGGATAAACTATATTAATTATGTAAGAATTACCGAATCATTTTTTAAATCTAGTTCCTATTTCGAGCTAAAAGGCTCGATAATAAAATGCAATTTGTATTAATAGAAAACACGGCATTGTTATTTTAGTACAACCCGCTAGTCCTTTTGACTTTTATTTTACTTGTTCTAACAATGCTACTTACCGCATTATTATAGATTCAGGCATATTCTAGTTATATGGAATTATGAATTCATAAAACTACTGTATTCGCACTGTAAATTAATAACATTGTTACTAGAATTTACGAACCAATAATACTGAATATAATTAAATTTTAATTTCTATAATGCCATGAAAGTATGAAATGAAGTGTTTACGTTATGCGTCCCACGATTATGGCCTGTAGGCTAGAGGAGGATGTTTAATAGCTGTAAATGATTATGAAATAA
This sequence comes from Thermobia domestica, assembly GCF_964235325.1. Classification (NCBI taxonomy): domain Eukaryota; kingdom Metazoa; phylum Arthropoda; class Insecta; order Zygentoma; family Lepismatidae; genus Thermobia; species Thermobia domestica. The sequence continues at coordinate 120,906,786 of NC_137469.1, read as the reverse complement.
TTGGTGAACTGAAAACGGGAGAACCTCGAAAAAAGCCACAAATACGATGTTATCCAAAACAAGCCCATATGGCCTGAGAACGAACAGAAGACCCCTCTCGCCATAGATGAACGATCGTCCACTAAGCCACGATGTTTCTCTATAAAGCAAATACAAAAATTTGTGAGGAGTTTAAAATACAGAAATTTACCACTGAATATATATATACATATATATATATATATATATATATATATATATATATATATATATATATATATATATATATATATATATATATATATATATATATATATATATATATATATATATATCGAGTTGAACTCGATTAAACCCGTAAGTAAATCATTGAATTAGAATATCTTGCGCAGCTATTACATACCTCCTAAATTCAATCTTTATCTAATCACAACACATTCTACTTCACAACTTCACAATGAAGAAATCTACTTACCAACCAAAAATTCTGAGTATATTTCGCGTTGCGAGTGACACGACTTACCTCCTTAATTATCTTTAACTAATTATTATCTGTATTTGGTGACATGCGCTGTGATACTTACTTCCTGCACTATTACTTCTGCAGAGTAATTAATACCTCTTCTATAGTTTAAATGGAATTTTCTTTTATTCAATACGTATATTTTATTCCTCTGTTGTCAAACTCCATATCATTCATTTCGCAAATAGAATAAATTTGTATAAACATGAAAACTGTTTGTTTTTTTTAAACTAAGTTTACTCTCAAAACCCGCCAGATTATTAGGCGCAAACATTATTAGTATTTTCTTAATCATGAACTTCAAAAGTAGTTAAATCTAGTAATTGAGTCACTGGAATAGGGATATATAATTAAAATCGCAAGATCCGTTGCCGAGTAAATTGTCTAAATGTAACCTATACCACTTCCAAACTCTCTCTCTTTTTTAAAAAATTATTATTACAGAAACGAATTATATTATTAGATTTTGAGCATAATATACATTTGTGGCAAGTATGAATATCATTGTCACTAGTTTCCAGCCGGAAAAGAACAACACTTTTTTTAAAATTCTTCCACAGAAACGAATTATGCTAATTTGTAGAGTTGCAAATCAAGAATTTATTTATTAATTATGGATACAACCATTCAAGTAGTTTACTTTACAAAATAGTAAAACAAAACACATTCATGTCAGTAAACTATCCTTTCTGATGTTTTGTGACAAAAATCCCACATTATAAAGTTATTAATGAAATATTGTTTATTAAGTATGAACAGAATTATCTGAGCAGTTTTACTGAAAATCTTCTATGGCAAATATACAACTTCCAGATAACTATTCCCTCAGGAGTTTTCGAGAAAAAAATTGTTGGTTCGTGCCCGGTCTGTTACAATGACTAATGTCGAGTCGTTGTATAAATACAAATATTTTAATTCTAAACTATACATAAAAATGTTAACGCTATTTTCCAAAAAAAAAAATCACCTTCCAGCACAGTCCTCTCACACGAGCTCCTCCGTGGCGTAGCGGTTAGCGTATGCGCCTTTGGCGTGGGAGGCCCGGGTTCGATTCCCGGCCCGATCTCATGTGTTTCGGATTCCACGTTCCGTCTCATAGCCTCGCTGCTGAACGGGACGTTAAACTCAAAATCAACTCAACTCAACTCAAAGTACCCTCACTTTTGAGAGAAGGGCTAGAAGACCTAAAACCTCTTTTAAGAATCTCATAAATACCTTAAAACGTGGCGTTAATACACTGAACATGTATGCATACTAGAGTCACCACTTGTTCCGAATTTTAAGAACACGGCGGGATATCCCGAATTTTAACATTTTCAGCGTCCCGATTTACGCCTAAAAAGAACGCATTATATAGCGGAATGCCAAATTATACAATATACTTACAATATATTCTCAGTGACATTTGTAATTTCGACCCATGATGTGTACTAATGACTGTCAAAAAATCAATATAGTTCTATCGGTAAATTTTTTTCATATTGTCGGCAATGAAGTCATCACCAATGATGTAATTCTTTGACAGGATCAATGGTTCATAACTTCTGTTCAACCAACGTCAACAATCTGACGCTACAACTTTTCTGTTTCGTGTGTTTCTGGTTTTTCATAGCAATTTTCATTCATGACTATATGCTTCTCTTTCCATTATTCGTACTAAATTGTTCCATGTAAATATTTGTGTTATAAGAAAATGAGGATTTTCACTTAGACTCACCGAAAGATAGCAGCAGTAACACATACTGATGAACGAAAGGATGATCAATGAATAGACCGAAAGAGATTCAGCATGTATGGGCCATGAAATGTGTAAATCAGCTGAAATCTTGAATCTATAACACCAATACTTATTTCACTCCTATTTTCGCTCAAAAGCAGCAGCTGAGAGACTACGCACTATGCTGACTGAGATCTAACAACTCTTATGAATGAGAAATGAAACGAAATCATTCAGTTTTACGTCCCCAATTATACAATGTAGGCCAACGAAGACGGTGATGATAAAAAATGAATAAAATGTCGAAATGAAGAATGTGGGAGGAAACAGGGATAATCTCGAGAGAAGCCGGTCACTGTCCACCACTAATCCCATTTGGCGTAAGCTGCAATCGAACCAGGGACTCCTACGCTCCAGAAGTGAACGCTCTACCACTAAGCCTAAGCCACCGCATCCTTTACAATAATAATAATAGAGATGACAGACAACCCATTGGTGAGAAGGATCCTTTTAGGACTGTTCGAGTATAGGGCCAATTATGTTTCATTTTAAATCTATTTCTGAAGTTTTACTGTTTGTTTTACCATTAAGACTCGAAGAAACAAGTCAATAATTGCCGATAGATTTGAAAATAAAAGTATAAGTACAATTGCTGCCCACCCTCTTCATAGCCCGTGACGCATACCCCAAAATCCTTCTGGCATGTATCTCCAAAAACCAATGCCTGTTTTTAAACTTAAGACCAGTATCCAGAGTTATAAAATAACGACTAAAAATTAACAATTAAGTATATATTCAATGAACTCTTAATTCAATCGATTAAATATTTTTAAGATGTAATTCTTAATTGATAGCCGTTAAGAACTGCTTAACGATATCAAAAATAACTCTCTTTTTATATTCAGTGATGCCATTCAAATAATTTAATAACCAGTTCTATAATACTGGTAGTACTAATACTGTATAGTAAGTTGACTTAGCATTAATATATTTATTATGATTATTATTAATTATTCCAATGTTATTAATAATTGTGACCAGGATTGAGTCATATAGCATCTGGATATTAATATTTTGTATATTAATTTTCAAATTAGTGCTAGAGAACTAATTTTTTCTTGCAAGTACTGCTATGGATCTAGAGGTGAAGAGACACTCTTGGCAAGTGGTTCCGGGAACCTGAAAATTTTTAACAACCGGCTCGGGCAAACCGTTGAATGTCACCACTGCCCATAGTATATATTACAATGACTACCCTGACAGTGGAAAATTATATTTCTACATAAATCAGTCTCTGGTGGACAGCGCCAACGTAGTTTGCAGTGAGGTTTTTTTGTTGTGCACACCAGTGCTTGCAGGTTAATCCTCGTTAAGGTGCTGTCGGTACCATGATTGTAAATTCATAACTAACGGACGCTCTTCTATGTACTGAGAGGAAGAGATGTCTCAAACTTCTATGCTGGAGTGAAGATCACTGGATACTTCGCTTTATCAAACACTCTTCAAATATAAAATTGTTTTGTATGGTCATAATACTGGCGTCGTTAAACCGCTATGAGGTCTAAAGGGGTGACGGTTTATTCTCTGCACTTCTTTGTCTGTCTCTGAATCAGTCATCTTTTCTTCAGATTATACTCATTTAGATTCTTGGTAAAGAACAGTAGGACAGAACGATTTGATTCTCGAGAAATTTGGATAGTTATTGTATTGATGTCTTTCAACATAAGCGAAAAGGAAAGGAGAACACCAAATTATATGACCTCGAGAGGACACTTTATGAGAAATAATGTTATTTATTGTGATTCTTAACTTGGAAAAATTCAAGTCAGCAGTTTAAATTATTGACACCATAGAACTTATCACTTCTCAGTTGATCGTGACTTAATATTTGTTAAATCTTGCACTTAACAATACTCATGTTTTCTCATAAATTGGACACACAGCAGCATCTTCCAGTTTAGATAGAACCTGGGCCCTGTGAAGTCGTATGATAGTTATTTATTTCTGTGTTGATTTTTAGGTTGTTATTGTCATTTTCATAATGAGAAGAATATTGTATTTCCGATAATTCTCTTACCGTAAACAGAAGCTCGTATCTACTAGGTCCTCAGCTAACTTTTCTCCTTGACGTAGAAGTGAACCATATTAATACTCTCCAATTAGTATTTTCTTCCTTCTGTGTTTACTTTTTATCACATGCGTTACAACACAATATCTTCTCAAACAATATCGAAACAGTTTGTTTTTCCCTTTGTACATAAAAATTTTGCTAAAATACTTCGCTTTATAATACTTGTGTTAAATTTTGACACATGTCTGGTAATACTTCAACACTATTGAAGTTTGGAGCAAATTGTTAAAATGACAGTTGTTGAGTCAGTTATCTGACATGCTCTTTACGAGCTGCAAACAGAGAACAAGTCATACAACATCGAAAACAAATGACGGCAGTTCTACTAATGTAAATTTTTATTGTCAGAAAATTCATACTCCATCAAAATTACAGAAGATACAATACGTTGTTTGTTATTTCATAGAAATGTTAAATATACAGTATGAAGCTTCATTCATAGCTGAAACAATGAACTAATACAAATTCTCAGAGTCAGTTGCTTATATATTTATGATATATATGCAAGCAAATGTAAACACTAAAAATTACAGTATATTTGTATATGTATTTGTATCGTATCTGATACACAGGATTTTGAGGTGTCTGCGGTAGCTTAGTTCAGTCATTGTTCTTTGCAAATAAAACGTTTGGCTAATTTCTGACGAATAGTACGGTTATCAATATTAATACTTTAATGGTTTTCGTTCACCATGCGAGCTGGCGTCTTAATAATAATACAATAACATGTAAAGAGTTACAATAACATCCTTAATGAAGACCGTGGTGTTGTTCCAATTTCTAGTTTATTGTTCCCCCGTTCAATCACCTACTTCTTTAACACCGCTGTGGTACTATTTTCACACCGCTCAACACTGGGCCTGTGTTAACCGCATAATCAGACCCTTGTCGAAATAGCGTGCAAAAATGGTAGGTAGTCATGATCGGACAACTGGCCTGTGTTAAAATTTAGACGTATTAACATCATTACTTTTTACTGTTTCATTGTATCGATATTGTTCTTCTCCCGCTACAGTCCATTGATTTCCCACAATTCCTGTTAACTTTCTTCGTTCTTCATCATATTCACATCTCGAAAATCTCTCCACGTTTCTCTCGCTTTTCTGTAATGTTCACGTTTCTGTTTCACATAGTTCGATACTTGACACGAGGTTAGATGAGCGTTTTGCAAACATCTTATTCAGTGACCGCCAAAATACTTTCCTTTTCCCTTTTCCTTAAATCGTCTTTCTCCATTCTTAATCTTGGTTTAACTTCCAGGTTATATTTTAAATCTTTGTTAATAATTGTATCTATAACCAGAGGATTAGTTACATTTTCTATTTTTACCTTTCAACTGTTACATTTGTCACAGTTTATTTTGTTCCGTTTACCATTGCTTTCGCTACTTTATTATCAATCCAGTTCTTCGTGGCTTCTCCTCAATTTTTGTAACATAGTTTTCTTTATTGATTTAGGTTCCGCAATGAGAACAATTGCATCTGCAAATCAAATACACACAACTCTTATATCTCGTAGCGAAATGTCATCTTCTTCGAAGAAACCCCTCTTTATATTTTTACTTATTGTAAATATACAGTGTATTGAATAAAGATAGAGTCATTCCATACAATTCATATTTGTTGTTTCTGATACAATTAATATATTAGTTTAATTGATTTTCAGCCCAACTTTCCTTACTATTCTCATAAACATTTTCCAGTTCACCCGGTGGAAAATCTAAGTCAACTAACATACAGAACTGTTTACTTCTTTTCGTAAGATTTTGTCGATATGCATTTACCATTCCTCATCACTTAAAATACTGAAGAGTCTAGTACCTGGCATGTGTCATGTCTGTGCTGTAATCCAGGATTAGAGTCTTGTAACAGTACATGTTTTTATCTACATACACAGTGTAACCTCGATTTCACGTTCCAATATTTAAGGAATTTTCGCATTTAACGAAATATTAATTTGTTCGCGAAAATTAACGCTATATACATAATGCATTTAGATCCGCATTAAAAAAATGTCACATTCGAAAATTTCCCATAATTTATGGGGAAAATGCGGAAGAAACATAATTACTAAATATAAATTGTCTTGCTTGTACTTGCGTTTATTTCAGTTAGTGTTTATATGTTTCATTAATTATATGATCCTTGAGTTCTCTATTTGCAATACCCTATGTAAGTTTATCCATATTTGCGTTATTTATCTGAGTTCAAAAGCGTTTGTAGTTAGCAATTCTTTTTCTTCAATCAGCTTGATTATTTTTGCTCAGAATTTCAGTGTGGTACCTTTTAGCTTGCAAAGGTGACAGCACTGATAGTTTACGTACATATTTTTAAAATAGGTTAGTTTCAATGGTTTCTAATTTAAAACCTATTTGAAGCAAGATCCTTTCTATTTATTTATAAAGCCTATATTAATTAATTTTCTAATCTTTTAAAATGAACAGTCCTTAAAAATACAAATCAAAATCATTCAGACCTACCGCTTTAGAAAAGGAAAATGTATTAAAATATTAAAATCCTAAAATAAACATGTTAGTAGTATATTATATATGGGGTGAACCATGTAGTTTGATACGCCTTTGTAAAATTAAAACTTAAAATATTACATTTGTTATTCAGTGCAAGCTCTCTCTCTCTCTCTCTATATATATATATATATATATATATATATATATATATATATGCACAGTCTCATCTCGAATTCCATAAAGCATGTTCTATCTTATGTGTCGACTCATTTCAAATGTTTAGCGGTAATCCCTGTCAAAATATTTATAATTCGCTTCCAAAAATGTTGACTTAAAACAAATCATTTTGTTTCATATTTTATTGGAAAATTGCTTCAAATACCTTTTCGTTATCGTTAACATTTATTCAATTAAAGTTAATTCTAGTCTCAAGAAACCTACGTATATACGCCATTAGTCAAGTAAAACCATTCTCTAACATTACCTCTGCTTCTGTTCTGCTTTGCAATGTTCTGATTTTAAATCTTCGATTTTCTTATTTAAGTCACCAAAAATCTTTCTGCAGTCTTCGTATGCTTTCTGCAAAGCAACGAGTTTATTTTCTTCAACGGCCACCTGAAACGGCAATAAAAGAGATATAGTAATTCGTAAATGAAACAGATGAAATAGTTGTCAACAATTGATTTAGGTAATGACAGGAAAGTTTCCACATTTTGTTTGATTAAAGAACAGATGAGTGAATAGGAGAGTTGTACAATATTTAAATTGTAGAATACACAGTATTTGTTGATTAAAGCAAATCCACATGATCTAGAGAAATTTGGAATTAAAATTTAGCAAATCGAAAAAAAAAATATTACATGCATTACCTTGAAAAAAAATAATAGACATAATAAAATAAATCATATTGAAAAGTAAAAAAATGTTTTCAAAAAAATTATTTCTTTTAAAAATCATATTTAAAGAAGTAATTTAAAAGAAAAGCATAATGAACGCTCTCATATACTATCACTTAATTTACGTGAAAATTATAAATTGGTTGTACAGTTTAAGCTATGTACAGTATAAGGGAGAGCTCTTTGTGCTCTTTTTAGGTATGCATTAATAGAATTTTTATACAAGTAATTTTCCTTAAAAAAGAAATATTACCCTTTATTTTAATGCGTTTTATTTTATTTTGTATGTTAAATTAAAGAAATCACATTCTTTTAAAGAAAAAATAATTTTATTTTATTTTTCTACTTTTCAAATTTTTTCAATTTCGTTTTTTAAAGAAACATGCTTTTAATTAATTTCTTCAAATGTGTTATGAAAAATCGTGATTTTAAGTGGTATGTCGTGCATCAAATACACCATTAACTTCTAATCTCTTCCCTGCCCTCCAGTAATTACTATCGTCCTTAAAAATAAAGGACGGCTGGCTACACCATCGCCAGGTACTTTAGTTTACTTTTAAAACTAGTAATATGTGTAGCAAATTAAACAGCAGATATATGTCCAGTGATTTAATTTCGTCTGTCACTGATATTCATTAGCGGATTGTACCGTTCAATGATCATGCAGCTGTTCTCTGCACTTACAAAATATCCTCTATGTGTTTCCTTGAGAGTTGATAGAACTCCTTAAAACATCAATAATCAATTATTTTATAATGCAGAAACAAAATCCTTATTTCGCAATAAATGAACATGTTGGCTACACCAACGTCAATATTATCCCACACTTAATGAATGGTACGTAAAATATGCAAAGCCTAAGATACATTTTTTTTTAATGGCAAGGTACAGAAAGGAAACACGAACAGCGTAAAACGTTAGCCTGTCTTTATAGAACCCTTCATGAGCTGTGGATCCTCGCAGCTTCCCGAAAAATATTGTCATTCATAAAACTACGTCAAGGATACAACAAATTAATGCTACTTCTGTACAGATCTAATCAGATTCTTACATCGTTTCCAAGCATTCCACGAGCTTTTGTTTATCATTATACGTACAAGTACGCTATAAGGTGCATGAGTCCCGGTATTGGGATTATTTGAATATGGAACTCCCAGTGTTATCGCAGGCCAAAAATAAGAGCTTAACAGCGTCCATTACGGAGGCTGAAATTCTACTTACGCTTACTCAGTGTAACAGTGTTTTTAGTTCTGAATGTGATGGATTAACATATGCTTTCTATCAAAAGTATTGGTACATTGTGGCAGTTGAAATCCTGTCTTTATATAATGAACTCTATAACACTGTTCACTTCCTTGAAAACGATGCTCATCTTATTTTTACTCCCAAGCCTTTAATGAAAAGGGTGTCATACAGTATCATCCAATAGCCTTGCTTAAGACTGATAAATTGTTTAACAAAATTCCAGTGCGACGACTATAATCCATCTTTCAAGATAAAATTAGCCTTTTCCACAAAGCGCTAAATAAGTACAACAATGTTTATTATACACTTACTCAGATTCGAGATATTGCGTGTTATTTTTTATTTGCTAAACAACCGGTTTCCATTTTCTCACTTGATTTCCAAAATGCATTTGATTTATTATTTCATGAATTTCTTTCTGCCGTACTCCGAACATATAATTTTCCAAAGTCTTTATAAACTTTATTAGTCATACCTATAGCATGGCCACTAACCGACTACAGATAAATGGCTATCTTACTTGTCTCGTTCCACTTCATGGAAGGGTGTACCAGAGCTGCTCACTATCCATGTTTCTGGCATCGCACAAGAACCCTTCTTATACAGGGTGTTTCAAAACAACATCGACAACGTTTGGGGGGTGATTCCTGACACCAAGATAAAACGAAAAGTATAGGCCAACCTGGGTCCACAAATACTTCCTTTTAGACTTATAGGCTGCCTAAAATATGAAGTTTAATGGTCCATAGCCGTAGTTGGGTCAAGACTTCATTTCGGAACTAATATGTGCGCTATCCAAAAAAAAACATGTTTCAGAATCCTAAGTAGTCACACAACAATTTTTATAGAGGCAGTTTGGCTACAGGCATATAATTTGAAGTGCTCACTGCCTCTATAAAAATTGTTGCGGAAGTACCGCAGGATTCTGAAACATGGATATTTGTACAGGGCACACAGTAGTTCCTAAATAAAGTCTTGACTCGACTACCGTAGATCTCATAGTATTGGAGCTATGGACCTTTAAAGTTCAGTTTTTAATGTTTTCGGCAGCCTATAACTCAAAAAGGAAGCATTTGTGTACCCAGGTTTGTCTATACTTTTCGCCTTGTCTTGGTGTCAAGACCAAACGTTGTCAGTGTTGTTTTGAAACAAGCTGTATAAATTAGCAGCGTATATACAGCCTCACTGTGCATGTCCATTAGAGACACAAGTAAAAGACGTCTTCATAAAAACCGGTAAGGAGTACCATAAAGGGGAGATTTTTTCGATTATTTTTTCAACATCTCGCATGGTTTGCAAGATTTGAGCCTAGTTCCAGTTGGAGTTTATAATTCATATATGATCAGTATTTTCTTTCTTCTTGCATGCAGTATGTAATAAGCAAATACATTACACACACAATTATAATGTCAATGATATATGGTGCCCATTGAGCAAAACACTCCAAACAATAAAGATTCATCTTAGCCTGGAGAAATGGTTATTACAGGGATGCAAATAACCACTCGCCCGGGTCGAGTGGTTCATCAGTGCCGGCGAGTATTTAATATCAAACCGAAGGTAAGTAAATGATTTCTATTGTGAGATGTGGGCTAGTAGCTTTTTTCTTGGGCTAGTAAAATTTTGTTTCTTATTTGCAATCCTGGGTTATCACCTACGTTTTTGATTATCATTTGGCCATTAAATAAACGCTTGAGGGATATGTAACCCCTGCATACCACAATGTTGTTTTGGAATGTATAACTCATAGGATATGATGCTTTACTTTAAAACAAACAAAAAAAAAAGATTCTACACTTCCAGTGTACTCCTAAAAATGTAATAAAGAAATAACGGCCACGTTGCTTTTAAATATTCAATTAGAACTGGACAATCTCCACAAAATTTGGAATCGATCAACTAAAACGGCACGTTTCTAGTACTTGTGGTGATCGAGATCTTATTGTCGAAAGGATTACAGACAAACATATAAACTTAGCATTTTAATATATAGACTAGCTGAACCTATGCTCTCTACACAGCGCATCATTCGCATATGAGCATAAATCTCCTTCTGATTCCTCACAATATCTGTACATGTCCCTTTACACACATAAGTGAAAGACGTATTGATTAAAAAAAGCCAAGGGGTATCATAAAGGGGAGACACTTTTCGATTATTTTTTCTCAATATCTCGCACCGTTTGCAAGATTTGATCCTACTTGCGGTTGGAGTTTCTAATTCATGTATGACCAGTGTTTTCTTTCTTCTTGTATGCAGTATGTAATAAGCAAATACATTACATACACAATTAATTATAATGTCAGTTAAATATGGTGTTCATTGGTCAAAACACTCCAAAAATAAGGTTCATCTTAGACTGGAGAAATGGTTATCCTTCCTTTTTCATTAATGAAACAAACGCCTGAGACATATACAACCCCTATAAACAACAGTGTGGTGTTGGAATGTATAATGCGTAGGATGTGATGCTTTAGTTATTTTTTAATTTCAACATTTCCAATGTACCCGTAAAAATGTAATAAAGAAATAATGGCCATGTTTTTAAGCATTCAATTAGAACTGGAAAATATACATGAAATTTGCAATCGATAAGTGAAAACGTCATCTTTCTAGAGCCTGTAGTTTCCGAGATCTCATTGTCGAAAGGATTGACCACAAACATATAAACGTATACAACATATAGTTTAAAAGAACTCGGAAGATGGCAGCACAATTCACGTGCATTGATTTTAGAGAGGGCTTATTAACATACAAAGGCTTTGAACAACCTTTCATCAGACATCAGAAATGGAAAAGGGCATGAAACAGAGAGGTGTGATAAGCTTTTTCACTGTTGAGGGACGCGAAATTAATTGTCATATGAGTACTATGTATACGAACACAGCATCTCATATTCACATGCTCTGGAGTGCCCTAAGAGATTCCAAAAGAGACGTGTATCAGTGCAAGATGATCCTCGTCCAGGACAGGAAAATTGTATCATTAGTCCTGATGTTCGTACTTTGGTTAGAAAGCCTGTAAACATCTTCCGTACAGTCCGAATCGCTCTCCAGCGAGTTCCACATTTTTCGAGAGCTCAAGAATGAAATTATTGGACATCGGTTTGCATCGAACAATAACTTGTGTAACTGAGTTTTGATGTGGTCCGTCAACAGCTTACAAGTTATGTGAGGGATTTAATAAACCGTTTCATCTTCCTGTGAGAAAGGGTGTAGAAATTACTACTATTCTGAGTTAGTACATACCTTTTCTGAGGATGATGTGTTTTTATTTGACCGCTCCCATTAGTTCATAGAACCGACATATATATTGTATTAGTGTAAAAATAAAGGAGGTATTCATTATGGTATTAGTGTAAAGGTAAAGCATTAACGCCTATTGAGACTGTAGAATGAAAAAATATGTATTATGGAAAACTAGTTGTTCCGGTATTTTAAGGAACACGTAAGAAGCATGTTTACAAAATATTGTACAGTGTGTCCATATATTTATTACATAAAAGTAACCGTTGAAAGAATTCATATTACTTGGAGAAATGTTTCATATAGCACTGAATTACGTATATCCTCAAGTTTGTTTTTATAGAGGTTCTATCTCGGCACTTTTCATCACATGGCACCAGCAATCGATTTTCTGTCAAATCTGTTAAATCATGTCTGCATCAATAGGTGCAAGATATCTTGTATTATTCGATCCCACAACTCGTCGTCCTTTCTGGGAAACGAGAGAGAGAAATGCGTTCTTCAATGTCACACCACATATCGAAATACATTGGAGCAAAATGAGGCGAACATGGTCGCAACGGAATAGTTCCTTCACAACCAATTTGTCGTCACTTCGGTTGAGATAGACGGTAACTCCATGATCTTTTTTAAAAAGGCAAACTTGTCTCATTTTGCTGGAAAATAACTACATATTTGTCTTATTGTAATTGTGACATTAGACAATTCTAAACCATGTTCAGGTATCACTTGCCAGGGCAGTGGACTTAGCGAAAAATAAAGGGCTTTTCCTCATGTTTAAGGTATAAAACACATTTTCCTTTGGTGAGTTCCGTATATATTCGATCACCACATGGATTCTGCTCACTGTGTACTCGATTTTGCCTACGGACTTTACCGTTGATGTGGAATGTGGCCTCGTCAATTCTCTTCAGGAAATGATCTTCAGTATCAAACTGTTCATCATTTCATCTTTTAATTTACCTTGAACTTTTTTTAATGACACTCAAATCTTACAAAAGTTGCAATTTGTAAGTTACAAGGTTTTAGATTTCAGCTGCTTATACAACTCTAAGCTCGCAAGTCCAGTTGATTTTCGTGTCCTACGGATACAAGCCAAAAATGCTTTCCGCACTTGTTCTACGTTCTCTTCATAAATTGCAAGTCTACTTTGTCCTGCTGTTGTGTGTGCTATACCACCGGCAACGTTAAAATTATTGTACCATGTAATAACAGTTTGTCTTTGGAAGGCTCTTTGTGATGAAGTGTCCTGAAATTTCTCTGATAGTAGTAGCCGATCGGGATACATGAAACCACAACCAACACTCTGCACTATCTGGAACTATGCGGACCGATGTATACTGACGTCAACGCGAGCGCCATCCAGTGACAGCGTACGAATCTTACAAACAATGTGTGACATTAAACTGTACTGGTGTCAGTGCTGCATAAGATATTTCTGTAAATAATACATTTTCTTCACAATTAATGGTTACTTTTGTATAACTAGTACAGGGTGGCCACAATATTCCGTTACCCCTGAAAATAAGTAACACAAACCACTAAACGTACGTAAATAACTACAAGGAAAGAACTGAATGACATGAACAAGAATGCTTTCGAGAAGTATTGAGATAGGAAACATTAAGTGTCAAAAGGATCAGTCTGAAAACTGTCATTCTCATGACAAAGGATAATACGCACCAGGTTCTGTGCGACATTTTGTAGTGCATTGCAGATGTAACTTGAGAGAAAGCTTCTTTCAGAGGTTCTGTCAGTTCGGCTTTGCATCGCAACGGTTTTGTGCAACGATGCTCAATATGAACCCCCATAGCGCATTATCAAAGGTGGTGAGGTCTGGACTTCGTGGTAGGCAGGTAAGTGGTGCGGGTAGATCCGGACTACCAGGACCAATTCAATGCCCAGAAATGATTTTCGTAAGATATTCACGTACGGCTAGGGCATAATGGGCAGGTGCCCCATCATGCTGAAACCAATATGTCTCTTTGATTTCGAGCTCCTTCAAGAGAGGAAGAAACCAGTTCTGCAAAATGTCCCGGTATCGCTGGTGATTCATAACACCGCAGAAAAAGAATGGTCTAAACACGCGTCTGCTGACCACGCCTGCTCATATCATCACATAGGGAGATTCTGTTCCAACTCTACATAAATGTGTGGCTTTTCTTGGACCAAAAGACCACATTGAGTGCGCGAGAACTGCTGTAAATTGCACACTCACCGGTAAAAATCACTTTGCCGAGTTTTGGTATTGTGTCGAATGCCTGAAGAGGTCTCGCACATGCCTCCACTCTCCGATTCATGTCTGCGTCCAATGACTCTTGCGGGTAATAGAAAAACTTACATTAGCATTTATCAAGGGGTAACGGGACTTCGTAAACACCCTGCACATTGCACATAGACACGCACGCGTGTAACAATTTTTTCAGAATAATACTGCTTGAGAAGTATTCTTAGCTACATTCAGCACCATTTGTAGTGCATTTGTGCCAAATACTTGAAAACTTCTCGTCACTATTAAAGCAATATTATACATCCGACTTACTTGTGCCCAAAAATATTCATTCTCTAAATTGTCCTTCTTCTTGTGCAGGTTCTCCAGAGACTTATGTCGATTCAATTTCTGTTTCCAGAATTTGACTTCCTTTTCCGCTGATTTCAATTCCTGTAAAAAAGATTTTAAAAAGTTGCGTTATACAATTTTCTTTTTCTCTGAAGTCACATTTGAAAATGAATCAATTACAAACCTCCACATGCTGAACATAGCGGAATGAATGTGTTCATATCTTATTATATGTTAATGAAACAATTTACAGGCTCTATTGTACTTTTGCATGCAGCTGCGTTCATCCTGTTTCTCGACCTTTCAAACACACACACATATATACAAATAAAACTTAGAGAACGCTCACCATTTGAATAAAAAAATTAGTACAGTGATATCCTCTCCCCGGAGTTGCACAACTGTTTTTCCTCTTTCCCAGGATCTAAGAAAACTAAAATATGGTTACATGTGGTTTCACCTGGCGCGTCCTCAGGTTGCGGATCGAGGAGAAGGTCTCTAGATTTAGAGGTTAGCTGCGAATATACTAAATAAGCAGTCGCGGCCAGCCGACTAGGAGTGGTCCTCCAGCTTGGGGGTTTGGGTAAGGCTAACAAACTCATCCTGTAAAAAAAAAAAAAAAACACTTGTTCAGAAATATTCCCAAAAGCCTCGGACAAGGACTGATAACTTGGCACGACCTCTGCAAAAGAAAATGGACATGAGATTTGGAACATGGAATATTAGGAGTCTTTATAGGATAGGCGCGTTAAAATCCGTAACGAGTGAGTTAGAGAAATACAGGATGGACGTAGTAGGAGTTCAGGAAGTTAGGTGGGAAGGAAATGGATCTGTGAATTCCGGAAATTTTACGTTCTTTTACGGGGAAGGAAATAAAAATCACAGTTAGGAACAGGGTTTTTCGTTCATAAACGTATATTACCAGAAATTAAACGGGTTGAATTTGTTACTGACAGACTTTCTTTTATTACTCTTAAGGGACGGTGGTATGATATTATTGTCTTAAATGTACATGCCCCAACTGAAGATAAGGATGACGATATAAAACACAGTTTTGGCGAAGAAGTGGAACGGATATTTGACCAACTCCCGCGAGACCATATGAAAATTTTATTAGAGGATTTCAATGCGAAGGTAGGACGAGAGGTCATTTTCAAACCGATTATAGGGAACGAAAGTCTGCATAAGGAAAGTAATGACAACGGTGTTAGACTCGTGAACTTTGCAACATCCAAAAACCTAATCGTGAAAAATACAAAATTCCCACATCGCCACGTTCATAAATACACTTGGACATCACCAGACGGGAAAACACAATCAAATTGATCACGTTTTAGTAGATAGAAGAAGGCAATCTAGCATAATTGATGTCCGGTCGTTTAGAGGGGCTGATTGTGACACTGACCACTACCTGGTAGCAGCGATAATACGAGAGAGGTTATCGTTGAATAAAGGTAATATTCAATGTCCGAAAACGGAGAGATTCAATTTAAAGAAATTAGAAGAGAGCCAGGTAAGAGAGAAATACCAGATTGAAGTTTCGAATAGATTCTCGGCTTTAGAAGATTCGGAGTGCACTAGTGTTGAGGATACTTGGATTGAAATTAGAGATAGCATTAAAAGTTCAGCAATAGAAAAATTGGGATACGCGGAAATACGTAGGAATAAACCATGGTTCGACCAGGAATGCATAAAACTAGCAGAGAAGAGAAAACAGGCAAAATTACGCTGGCTACAAAATCCGAATAAAATAACTACACAAAATTTCGCAGATATCAGGCGGGAAACTTTCAAAACTTTTAGAACAAAGAAACGCGATTTTCTGAAAGCTAAAATTAAGGAACTTGAAGATAATAGTAAAAATAAAAACATCCGGGACATGTATAAGTGAATCAACGAATTTAAGAAAGGCTATCAACCTCGTGCTTATATATTAAAGAAATCTGACGGTACAGATCTCACTGACACGGATAGCATCTTAAATAGATGGAAAGATTTCTTTGATGATTTGCTTAACACGCAACCAAAAACTAGTGTGCGGGGAGAAAAGGAGATACACACCGCAGAACCGTATATTCCAGAACCCAACCGAATAGAAGTAGAAACCGCTATAAAGAAATTAAAGACACACAAATCTCCGGGTGTAGATAAAATTCCGGCTGAGTTAATTTTAGCTGGATGCGAAAACTTGTGGAACAAGATACACAAACTCATTCTCCTTATCTGGAACAAGGAAGAATTGCCACAAGAGTGGAAAGAATCAATCATTGTTCCAATTCACAAGAAAGGCGACAAAACTGATTGTAATAATTATCGAGGCATTTCTCTTCTGTCAACATCTTATAAAATCCTTTCAAATATTCTATTAGCAAGACTGACTCCATATGCAGATGAAATTATTGGAGATTATCAGTGCGGTTTTAGACGAAATCGATCAACTATCGACCAAATATTTACCATTCGCCAAATACTCGAAAAGAAGTGGGAATATAACACCCCGGTACATCAACTATTTATTGATTTTAGAAAGGCTTACGACTCGGTTAGGAGAGAAACATTATACAACGTTCTTACAGAACTTGGAATACCGAGAAAACTAATTAGATTAATTAAGATATGTTTAAATGAAACCCAAAGCAAAGTCCGGGTAGGAAACTTTTGTCCACAAGCTTTCACGTCGAAAATGGCCTGAAACAAGATGCGTTGTCGCCATTACTATTTAACTTCGTTCTGGAATACGCTATAAGGAAAATCAAAGATAGCAACCAGGGCCTACAGTTGAATGATATTCACCAGGTTATGGCATATGCTAATGATGTAAGTTTAATAGGGGATGATAGGAGAACAATAAAAAGAAATGCAGAGATCTTATTAAACGCTTGCAGGGACATGGGTTCAGAAGTAAATGCAGAAAAAACCAAATACATGGAAGTGCGTCGGGACTCTAATACGGCAAATTATGGATGTGTTAAAATATTAAATAATACTTTTGATAAAGTGGATACTTTCAAATATCTAGGATCAATATTAACAGAGGAAAATCATATTCACGGAGAAATTAAAATGTCGACTAAAAGCAGGGAATTCGTGTTACTATTCGGTTCAAAATCTCTTGTCGTCGCGAATTCTGTCGAAGAATTTGAAGCTTAAAATATATAAAACGATAATCATGTCTGTTGTTCTGCATGGCTGCGAAACATGGTCACTTACTCTGAGAGAAGAACATAGACTGAAAGTATTTGAGAACAAGATCCTGAGACGAATATTCGGACCCAAGAGGAACCGGAATGGGGAATGGCGGAAACTTCATAACGAGGAACTACATAATTTATACGGTTTACCCAACATTGTTAGGGTCGTCAAGTCTAGGAGGCTTAGGTGGGCAGGTCATGTAGCTAGAATGGAAGAAAGTAGAAACGCTTTCAAAGTCTTTCCTGGAAGACCAACCGGAAAACGACCATTAGGAAGACCTAGGCGCAGATGGGAAGACAATATTAAGATGGATCTCGCAGAGATTGGAATACAAAGTAGAAACTGGATGCAGTTAGCTAAGGATAGAAGTCAGTGGTGAGCTTTTGTGAACGCGGCATTGAACCTCCGGGTTCCATAGGCCATAGAGCTAGTTTAGTTAGTTAGTTAGTTAGCAAATAGTTTACGAGTGCAGCCTAACATTTTAATTTTTCTCCCCCTTCCCCAAATAAAATTTACTGGATGAAAGACTGGGGATAATATACATGAGAAGTTACCAACGTGTTACTTTTTTTCTAATTTTTTTATTGTTTTATCACTGTTTCATTTGAGACTTTAAATATAACATTTAATCCCTTCGGTCCCTGTGTCCACATTTGTGGACACAAATTGATATATTTTTCCTGATTGTTTCGTTAAATCTGCTCGATTAATTCCTGGCGTACACACGCATGGACGTCTGAACACTAAATACTTTTTTTCGGTAAGCTTGAGTGCAATCGGCAGCTACTCTTCAATTATTTGAGATGGCAGGTGCTGATGGAACACAGGCTTTTGTAAGTCGGAAAAGTAATTATTATTTTCGCCCATAAATATTATTGCTACGATCAAGGTTTTTTGTGATAAACAATTAAAGTTTCAGAGACTTGTTGGCGATTATTAGCTTCGTTTTATCTCTGATGAACAAGAAATAATGAGAAGTTATTTTTTAATGTGTACAATTGTGTACGCTGATTTTACATTTGGCAGTTGTTCTCTATATTTTTTCGTATAATTCTTTAGGTTTGTTTTGCTGCAATATGGTACATGCTAGAAACAAGACACGATATAAATGTATCGAGAGAAGTAAAATATCTATTATTAACGATAACATTATTTCATTTTCATTATTAGAAAGTATAGGAAAATTTGTAACTACACTAATTTCTACTATTGATACAATAAATATTGCAAGTATATATAGTCAATGGTTCCATTCTTTTCATTCGTAGGAGAGCTAACAATAGAAGATGTTCTAGATTTGCTTCAGGGTTCATATATCGTTGATTCAGATAATGATCCAGATTTTATGGATAATGAGTCCAATAACTCTAGCAGTGAAGATAGCGATAGCAGTGTTCCAAAAGACGAAAATGCAATAAATTGTTTTATTCGTTATCTATTCTAAATAACTGAATTACTTACACAAGGTTATTCCCGAGCTTTTCGCATTTTTTCCAGTTTCCTTATTTTTTAAATTTTTGTACCACCAAGCTAATTAAAATTCGAATTTGAAGATATCTTACTACAGATGATAAAAGTGGCCAAATATTAAAATGATCGTCCCTCATTTATTTAAATGGTACAAAATTTGTTCATGGTTGGACAAAATGGTCAAAAGTAGACAAAATTCTTAGCTAGTTAAATTTCGAATTTGAAGATGTCGGACTACAGGTGATCGAAGTGGCCAAATTTTGAAATGAACTTGATTGGACAAAAATGGACAAAAATTGGACAAAATTCTGAGCTAGTTAAAATTCAGATTTTAAGATGTCGCACTATAACTAAATGAACCCGCTTGTGTTTGGCCAAATAACCTCATGTAGGTAATTCAGTTCTTTCAAGTAGATAACGAGTAAACAATTTATTGTATATCATTTTCGTGTCTTGCAACACCACCATCCCTATCTTCATGCTAAAATTACTCGAGTCATCATCCATAAAATCTGGATCATTGTCTGAATCGTCGATATCTGAACCCTCAAGCAAATCCAGAACATCTTCTGTGGTTATAGCACGGCCAACAAGAGATGGTCTCTGACGTTTCTTACCACAGGCGGTGGGACATTGCAGCCCCTACTTTGATGCCAGTATTACCAACCACGATCACTCTGTCTTCTACCATTAATTAAATTGACACTACAGTTGCACCGAAAATAACCTTGATACGCGAGGAGTGGCAATGTCACTGCGAGCTGTCAGAGACGTTCTCTTACTGGACGCACTATAGCTCTCCTAAGAATGAAAAGAACGAAACCATTGACATAATGCTTGTTTTTGAAAAATGGAGATGAAAATTTCTTTTGTTTCTTCCACAGAAAATGAGAAAATGGAAATTCAGAAACACAACAAACAATTTGGTGTGTCATGTTATGTTCTCAAGAAAGGAGAAAAATGTTAGAAAAATACTAAATAAAAGTATTATATTTAATAATAAAGTATTCAGTTCATGCTATTCTAAGTATATAAATGTTGCCGTTATTTGCTTTGTCACAACAACGTAATAATGTCAGAAGAAAGGCGTAGTATAGCAAAAAACGGAATAAAATATATTACAATTGTTCACAAATATTTAAATATGCAATTACTTGTTATTGAACCAATGTCCACAAATGTGGACATAATGTCTTTTTTGTGAAACAATAAAAAAATCAAATTCTGATAAATAAATTGAAAAGTATGATTTTAAATGATGCAGCATACAAAAAATTGAAAGATGGTTTTATAAGGTTGGTAGTCTGGGGCTGAAGGGATTTGGAACGAATATCAGTACAAGAATGATAAATACATAAAGATTAAAGCACATCATGGAAGCACTGTATTGGTCATCAGCTATTAGTTATCTAAAATAATGTTTCGTATTTTCATCGTACAAAGACTAAAGCAATACTATGAAGTAAAACTATCTGGAAAATCAGAAACAGACCCGATCAGAAGCATTAATCTGTCTCCAACGCTCGGACAGACTAAACATCCTACGGTGGGAAGGAACTCGAACCAAAAAAGATCTTGTCGAGGGTTCTATCGTCCTTGCAAATGATCACACGAAATGTTATGGATATGAAATTAGTAAAACATTGCTAATTCAGGGCCACTGTATTCGAAAATCATGTGTAAAAAATGGAGGTTAGACCATGTTTTCGAGCTAGAGCTTAGCCTTATGTTTTTCTACTCAGTGTAGGGTTTTCTACGTATACTGGAATTAGTTGGCAACACTGCAGGCGCATCACATTGTATTTTAAACTACGGTGTCTACTTTTCCTGCATGTGTATTTATGACGTGGTACGTAACCCCTAACAAGGACTTTTAGTTCTTATGAATTATACACAAATTGTATAAGTAATTGGTGTGTTTGGTTTGTGGTGTAATAGTGTGTTTCAATTGCTTACATGATAATCGCGCTCTGGTAGTTTCAGTTGGTATTCTTTTGTTCTAGACAATTAAAATAATTTCTCAGGCCTGAGTTAATAATTCGAATAATTTCCGCTATACTTGCGGTGAATTGACATGAGATTTGAGGAAGTACACAATTACGCGATTTGTAAGTCTAAAAAAAATGGCATACTTCTTACATTTTGGCTATAAGACAGGGGATGAAGACAAAAGGTGAGCACCACACGTGTGGTACACTCCGTGCTCGCCGAAACTCGAAGCGTGAATGAATGTATAAGGACGTAGTGGGACTATGCCGTTTCCAGTCCCCGTGGTTAGGAGGGAGCCTAGCAATCACACTATTAATTGTTATTTGTGTTTGGTACTTCCTATTGTCAAGGAATGTTCATGAAGAAAAAATGAAAACTTATATACCCTAGTATACCCTCTTCAACTTCTGGCTAATCTCCAGAAAATGTTTCTATGAATTCTAAAGAAAAGAGCAGACTTTCTTGAATTAGGGAAGAACAGCAGCCATCAAGAGACACAAACTACTTGTCGAGCACAGACTTCCCATTTCATAAAACAATACAAGCTGAACTTAATGATCTCACCACAGATCTAGAACTCCCTAAAATAAGTATTTTGTATTCTTGTTTATATATAAAAAAAGATGTGTTCTATGATACATATAGCTAAGGAGTGGAATGCGAAATACAAAATCTACCTAAACAAGCTCACTAGCAAAGCCTCCAATGTACAAACTGTAAGTATGTACTTCGTAAGTATGAATTCTGCCATTTGCAAACGCTGGATCCAAGGTTCCCAGTTTTCCTCCGTAGATTCCAATCACGATCATTTGCTGATAGGCCCTCTTCGCTAATCTAGTTTCGAGCACGCATGCTCTTTTGATGCACGAAGTCTCGGGTTCAATTGCCGGTGGAGAGCATTGAACCCACACGAATTCCATTTTAAACTGTAGGTCTACGTTCCATATAGTAACTGTGTTGAAAAGTGACGCTTAACGCCAATAAACAAACAATCAAACAAGCTGCCTGAGAGAAGTTCTTTAAATGTGGTATATTTCAGTTATTACATCCTTACTGGAACGGTCATACTTCCAGACATTCTTTTGATACTCTGATAGACAAGCAATATTCAGGACCTTAAACATTATAAAATGTTCAAAGTTGAATTTCCTACTTTGTAAAGCACGAAGACAGTAAACCAATGGTCTTAGACACCCTTATCAAACCATCTACTTAATAAAACACATTTCTTTGATGTTATTCATTTCTTGTGTATCATCTATCACAAGTTTCTGACAATCTTTATGGTTAGGCTACATGTAATGTTTGAAACGCCTACCTACTGGACTTCTAAATACTCTCTTTGAAAATAAAATGGAGGAAGTGAACCCTGTTTGTAACATATTCCACATACCAAAGGGTATCTTCTACTGTCTTTCCAATACATTTCTAGTTTTATCCACGTTGCTCTTCTTCTTCTCTGTTTAGGATTTGTTCAGTCTGCTCTAAAACTACATTTCAATAGCTTCCAACTTTTGTTGTTCCACTCCAACACTTCCACTTCACACACACACGCAATATATATATATATATATATATATATATATATATATATATATATATATATATATATATCGAATGTCCAAATTCTTATTCAGAACAACACTTCTGTTATTTTGGGAGGCTAATTTTGCCATCATAATCCTTTTCTTCACTTCTCTCATACCTATATTTTCGTTGATAACAAATTCATCCACTTCTTATACTCTATCCCTTTCAATTCTTAAAGGGGCGGTTATTCCCGTTCTTTCTGCATACATTTTTGTATTAGTTTTTGGCTTTCTTTATCTTGAACTTTAATTTGTTAAAGATATACTTCTAGTGCTTGGAGAATTTTATTTATTTCTTCCTCCGAACCTGCAATAATAGGAACCTCATCTGCAAAATGCACACTGTGAACTTTTACCACATTTATTCAAATACCTATAGTTTTCTTTTACGTTTTACTAATTGTCTCTTCTATAAACATATTTGTGCACATCGGGGGTTGTCAGCCCTTGTAGCTCTATTTAACTAACTACAAATGGATGTAGAGGTTGTGGGCTGACAAACATCTCCTAGAACTTATTTCTAATACTGGAATAAATTGCCTAGGAATGCATAAGTAAAACATGAATTTAGAAAAGATAGTAAACAGACAAAAGGGGTAAAAGAGAAGAAATTGGCTTTAAAATGACTTGCTTGAACACAGCACTCTCTATGTAAAGCGATGTTTCCTTGATCAATCTTGTTCCTGTGATGAATTCGGGTAGACAACGTCCTTGGAGTTATAGTTAGATGAAGTCTCAGGGACTCTGAATGTTATTCCCTCTGAGTGGACTCTTTGCAATTGCAAGGTTCGAATAGGGAATGATTAAGGGTGCCAACTCGGTTGGACAGCTTGGACTAACTCAATTCTTCTTCAATCGCACATTTGGACTTTAAGGCTCATGAACTGCAATAAACTTCTCAGTCGCCCTCTATGGTACCTCTTCCAGCGCTTCGGCTCTGTCAATAGATCCTCTCCAAGCGCACTGTTATCCAACAAAAAGTCAACTCTGCTTTGAGTTCTCGAGTCTGATTGTTTTGTTCAACTCTAACAAGCAACGTCAAGTTGATCAGCACCTAGGAAGTAGAAACACACCCGGGTATGTGGGAAATGTGGTTACAAACGAGGTTTGTAGTTTATTACCTTTGTTAGAAGATGTTTTGAAAATCATCTTACAACTTAATGAATTATTTTATATTTCAACTGACTGTGACAACTAGGTGTTTCCAAACAAATGGGATCTTAATTTCTGACTTTTCAATAAATCTCTCATCATAATATGGCTTCTTCACACACCTTTTCACAATCTTAAATAAATAAGATTTAGAGTGGGTATCCCTGTCTTACACCTCTCCTAATTGTTCTTTATTTGTCTTCTCGTTTCTATCGATTATTGTATTTTTGTTGGTACTTATAACGTAACCAACAAAGTTCTGTCGGTTTTTCTGGAGGTCTGTGTTCAATTGGCACTAACACCATGAGTTGAATGCGAATGGAGATAACACGAAGGTCAGTTTTTGGAGTGGGTATATCCAACATATAACTGGTTGTGGAACTTCACTTACACCGTGAATTTGTGTAAGGACAGAGTGAACATGAGACCTCCACAGAGCGTCATAAGGGTGTGTATGCTGTAAGAGTTCAAACTGGGGTCAAACGCCACTGCAGCGGGGCGGAAGATATGCCAGGCCTTTGGTGAGGGTGTCATGACTACGCGGACAGTGCAGCAATGGTTTAACAAGTTTAAGGACAGTGACAAAACACTCGAACACGCACCGTGTGCCGGAAATCCAACACATTTACAAAATGAAGATCTTCAGGCAACAATTGAAGCGAACAGTGACCAGAAATGTGAGGAACTGGGACTACAATTCAGTGTGAGTGGAGAAACCATTCGACAGCACCTCCATCAACTTGGGAAGCACTACAAGTTTGGTCGATGGGTCCCACTGATTTGACTTCAGGCCAGAAGGCAACGCGAGCAGACACCTGTGTTTCCTTGCTGCCTCGTCTGAGTAAGGAGCCATTTCTGGACAAGGTGTTGCCGTGTGATAAAAAGTGGGTCCTGTAGGAAACGACACGGCGCCGTCATCATTGGTTAGCATCCCATTAACCAGTTTCAAAACAATTGATACCAGTACTGCACCAGAAGAAGGTCTTCCTGTGTGTTTGCTGAACTACTCGAAGTATCGTGCATCGAGAACTGCTACCAGCTGGTCAGAGCATCAATGCAACTGTGTACTCTCAGCGGTTGAGCCGTGTTCAAGAAAAACTCAAAACTCTGGAGCCAGCACCTCTGAATCGCAAAGGGTCCTCCTGTTACAGAACAACCCTAAGCCCGACGTGGTTAGGATGACCCGGGACACTATACTACGCCTTGGATGGAAACACTATTGCATCCGCCATACTCCCCGGTCAGTGCACCGTCCGATTATCACCTGTTCCATTCCTTGGACAATCACCTTAGAGGACGCTATTTCAAATCCCTAGGTGCAAAATGCACTTGATACTTTCTTCGCTTCACGGTCAACCAAGTTCTACTGCGATGGAATCCGTGGCTTTCCAAAACCTTGGCAGAAGGTCGTCGATGCTGAAGGGGATTATTTTTGATCTTCCAGGTACATCTTAGGTGACATATCGATGTTCGAAGGTAGTGAGTGAAAAAGCGACAGAATTTTCTTGGTTACTTTTATACAATGCCAGGATCAGCCTTCTATACTTTTAATATATATTCTTCATTGTTTGAAAAAGAAGCTCTCAATTTACGCTGTCAAATGCCTTTTCTAAATCTATATTTTTTACACATGTTTATCTACTTACTTGAAGTGGCTTTCCAAGAGTAAGCCAAAATGCAAGAATCGCTTCTTTAGTCCCTTTTCTATATCTGAAGTTAAATTACTTAATGTCTAGATTTTCTTTAATCTTCCTTTTAACTCTGTTCTTTACAATATTCAACAAAATTTTAGAGCCATGACAAAGAAGGGATAAATTTCCTTATCTTGATATAGAATAATAAATTATATCACATACTTACTTCCTTTTTGCATTGCAATATGTTCTCTGTACTAAACATATGCAACTGGGAACATTTATATTCCGTCTCAATTTGTCTCAACTGAGTGCCTTTCATAAATAGTTTATATTTATCCCTTGGATCACTGCTATTAAGGAAAGTCCTGGCCATATCCTGATTGAGTATTGAAACAGGATTATCCACCTGAATGTTAAATGCAGAAAGAATACGGTCCAACTCCTCACGTTTTGTAGTTACCACTTTCCCTATATAGAAAACAATGTAAGTTTTTTTAAAAATAAAAATAAACTTATATGGTGAAATCGTAAGTAAATTTCTTCCAATGTGTGTTAAAATATTTTAAAGAACCAAACTTCAGCTATTTTTAAAAATTTTTATACTAGTAAATTTTACTGAGAACTTTATATTTTATGTATGAGTTCATATACGATTGCGTAAAATTCTTTGATGGAGTTACAATATATGTTAGGTTATGTTAGACTATTTTTTACACTCAAGTCTAAGCTATATTTTTTTCTTGAATTTGTTTATTTGCATATCTGTCTGGCTATTTTATTTAATTAATCCTATATACAATTACTGAATGGTAACGGGTGTCCTATAAAGAATGAAACTTTTGAAATGCCCGCCATTCCTTTCTAGTAAATTGGCAGCACTGAATGCTACATGATTTTCATCGATTGTCTTCCTGATTAGTAGTCACGGAGAACCGAATAGTACATGATCATCATCTGTTTTCTGTACGGGTAAGAATTCACAACATTCATCACACATGTAATAAGTTTTCACTTAGACAACACATTGTTCTGGCGTAAAGCGCTCCATTCCTATCCGTACAGAAAACAAATGACGATCATGCGCTATTAGGTGCTCCGTGAATATTAACCACAAAAAAAAAACAGATGAAAATCGTGTAACATTCTGTGCTGCCAACTTATTAGAACAGAAATGGCTGGCATTTCAAAAGTTGCGATTTTATGAGACTCCCTTATATATATATATATATATATATATATATATATATATATATATAAAACTGGTGAATATAATCATCAATAACAAGCGTTTGGTAAGTAATATTAGTTGATTTGGGGTTTAGCGGCTCGTTCAATACCGGGGCTACTGAGATGTGAACCTATTTTGGAACCATATAAGCTCCCACCGGAAATGAAACCCTAGTACGCTGACCCATAGAACCGCGAGGAAATTCTTGGTGAGTAACGTGTATTTACATGAGCAGATATATCAGTAGTTAAAATTTTTTCAAGGATTTGTTATGTTTTAACAGTAAGGTTGAAAAGGATTTAAATCAAAGCAATAGTCTCAATGTTAGTTACGTTTTGTATTTATTTGCCTGTCAATATTAAAGTTTCTGTTAAATCAACATGGAAAATATGAACACGAAAGTGAGAAAATTTGAAGGTCATTTAATGTCCAGGTAAACAGTTCAACTCCGTACATATATTATGGTACAAGAAGCCCGTATTAGTCAATGTTCAGAATGGTACTGGAATAATGATAATTAAAATAAAGGAGACATGGAAAAATATTTCCTAATGCATTAATTTTCAAAATACTATTTCTCAAAATATTTTATTAGTTTTTTAAGTTTATGATTTATAGCTTATTAGCATGTAACAGGGCAATAACCTAAATGAAAATAATTCGGAGGATTCCAAATCACAAACGTGCAAAGATTTTATCGTTAGTTATGTTGAAATATCAACTCTCAATTTCATTACAAAAATCTACACCTACTAAATCTTTGTTATCGTAATTTTTCAAGACTAACAGCACACTACCTTGCTTAAAGTTAAACACATTAGAAAAGAAGTGAATATAAATCAGTGATCTTTCAAACTATGGACACAGATTTTTAAAATTCAAACTGGAAGAGCGCGAAAACAAATCGCAAACATCGAGTTTTCGGATAAACGAACGTTCATTTCTTAATTTCAAAGGAAATACGTATGCGGATACGAAACTACAATAAAATACAGGTTTACTACATCCCTATGTTTGTCAGAGAAGTAAATGTACATCTGTTTTGTGAGTCTGGCATTCCAGCACTTCACACATGACGAATATGAGAATTAAATCAATCAAATGTGTACTGAGGAGCAACAAGAAAAGCCTAATCTGGATAAACACTGAAGAGGTGCACAAGCTATGAATACGAATAGTGCATGGTGTAAATAAAGGACAACACCGAAAGGGAAATCCAGAAACAGTTGCTAAATGGAGAAAAACAGTAGAAATTGTCAAAGTAGGGACGTAGAATACAAATGCGGATAAATATACCAATAACTAAACGTTCACCAAGTAACGATCTTGGTGTATTGCTTAAGGCGCTAGATTACAGACTCAAAGGACGTCAGTTCGAATCTATTCGAAGGAATATATTTTTTTATCTTTTCAAATAATGCATACAACACATTAGAGGTGCTAAAATAGAGCGTATTACGCGTTTAATATGTTAAGTGAAAACGAGTTTAAAATTCCGGTGAAATTTATTAGAGAAGTGAAACAATGAAAACGAGGAAGCAGGCATATTTAATCAGGAGTATATATCAGAGAGCAGTGTTCGGAAAAACTGGAAATTTTCCTCAATTTCGCACCTGTCTCTACGATAGGCAAATTCCTTCAGAAATATGCCTATTGCAGAGAGCATCATGTCAGAAATGCCGTAAAATAAATTTCTATGCACATTTGTCGATCATCACGCTCTGAATCCCCCTCAGTTCGGGCGGCAAACTATGGTTTAGCCTCTCCCTTGATCATATCCTACATCCGCCCCTGTATATATATATATATATATATATATATATATATATATATATATATATATATATATATATATATATATATATATATATATATATATATAGTGAGTGAGAGAGGTGCTTCCGGAACAGAGTGGGATGCTTCCCTTCAAATCAACGAGATGACAAATAGATGCTTACATAATAAGAAGGCCTAATACAAACAGCTATAAAGCATCAAAGTGATAATTGCAAGCATTATCACCTACGATTCCGAGGTCCGAACAACATACCACTAATATCACCAATGCCAAAACATTGTAATTTACACAATTCCCACTCTCCCCAAAAGTGTTCTGTGAAATCAATCACAAGTTTTGGGATGAGGGACCATATTGAGACCACAATATTGAACTATATACATAGACTATTAGCAAATTCGTATTCAGTTATTTTTTTTCCCACAATCAATTTTATTCATATTTAAGATAGCAAAAGCAATATATCCACAAAACGAAGTTATTACAAAACTACGTTACACGTGAATCATACATATTATACTCGTGACTTGTGCTATGCATAGACTAGCCACCGAGACAGACTGAGCCACGTCTTAAGGCAGCAGCGAGGACCGATAGGGATACAGTGCACGGAACAAGCAATGCATTACAGACATTTCAAAAGAAATAAAAATAATAAAAAAGAAAAGATCCCTCTATCACACACTTCATGCTGTAATTCTAACTTTTATTTCCCCATCAAAGTTACACGCCTAGACTATTATACAGTTAGGGTGGCCAAATGTCCTGCTTTTCACCGGGCAGTCCGGCTTTTGCAGGTTCTGTTCCGTGTCGGGCTTAGTAATAGAGCTGGACGCTCATTTGTCCTACTTTTCAGCTCTTGTTATAAATATTCAACTTCTTATTATTATGATGGCTCGATGGATCCAGTCCCAGACATTTCAGAATTTGCAAATTATTTCAATAATTATATTTTTTTAAAGTTGTAAAGTAAGAAAAGTTCAGAGTTCCAAAACTTGGTAGGAAAACCATTATATTGGCATTGAATTTTAACATGTGAATGCAGCTATTTCTAAATGTATTTTTCCCAGCTTGCTTGAACCAAAGATGCCTAAAAGCAATGAATTGATTTGTCATATGTGGGGAAAAGGTTTACAAATTTATAAAGTCCGGTGAATTAATATTTTACTTGTAGTCACAAATGTCTACTTTATTGGTGAAATCAAAAAATGAAACTCAGAGGGAATGGAACTTGAATCCCTACCGCATCCGAGTCATGGATGCTCCCCAATCGGTCACACCGTCACTTGATGATTTAAGGCGTCGTATCTATATACGACGAGTCGAAACTTTAAGATGCTTTCTCTAGGATATTTGTACATATTGCTCTCTCCCAGTTTGTAATATTAACACTTTAAATGTACACTACTACCTCGCGAGAGATGGCCACGAAGTTTATTTACAAAATTCTGCTTTTTCCTTGCTAGATATACTCATCTCAGGTAAGCAAATAGAAAGAAATGAAAAAAGAAGAAAGAAAGAAAAAGGAAAATGCAGACGCTAAAAGTAAAATGTAGACAAATTCACCACTGTTCAGAGGATGCTATACACAATGCACTGAGCAGAGTGTGTCGGAGGTTGTAGTGGGTCTGTAGATTTTGCTGGGTCACGTCCTGTTGTCCCACGACCCACTGATCCACTTACAAATCTTGACCCACATGACCCACTTGGCCCATGACCCACTTCATTTCTCGTGAGAGACTTCCAATTCAGGATGACCGAGACAAGATAGCTTTTGTTAAATACGAAACGAGACGAGACAGAGTCTGTTTTGTCTTGTTTTCCGAGATGATACATGTCCTTGTCTGGACTCGTCGCATTTTAATTGTCTCGAAAGCGTTCCATGGCTCTCTATTGTTCGATAATCAATTATCACTTGTAAATTTCGTTACATTTCGAAGCACCATGGCCTCCAATTTTACTTTTATTATTATGAGGTTTACGAAAGAAAATTAGACGAAAGGAGACGAGATAATTTGTCTCGTTTCGAAAACACGAGATGACACACGGATAGCCACGAGACTAGACGCAGGGTTTGTCTCGCCTCGCTAAAATGAGACAATTTCTGAAGACGCCACGAAATAGGCAATCATGTTCTGTCTAGTGCATCATATGTATTTCTTTTATGAAGTTGTTTTCATCTCATTACCAAATTATTTCTCGAAGTCCGACGTCGGATCATCTTCTTTTTATTGACGGTCATGGTTTCGGAACCTTAGATGATAATGCAATTGTCACTTTGATGTTTTATAGCTGTTTGTATTAGGCACTATTATGTAAGCGTGTATTTGCAATCTCCTTGATTTGAAGGGAAGTATCCCACTCTGTTCCGGAAGCATCTCCCTCTCTCTCTCTCTCACTCACTATATATATATATATATATATATATAGGGGCGGATGTAGGATATGATCAAGGGAGGGGCTAAACCAAAGTTTGTCGCTTTATCCGGTGTAAAATAGGATTGAAGTCCATTTTATCCAGTGTATACCTGAGCGTCAAGTGGGGGCTAGAGCCCCTAATGCCCCTCCCTTGGATCCGCCTACATACATATATGTCTCTGTAATAGGAACATTTCTGAAGAAATTTGCCTATTGTAAAGATATGCGGGAAATTCGGGAAAATTTCCAGTTTTTCCGATCACAGTCCTCTGATATATACCCCCTGACTAAATATGCCTGCTTCCTAGTTTTCATTGTTTCACTTCTCTAATAAATTTCACCGGAATTTTTAACTCGTTTTTTCTTAACATATTAAACGGATAGTACGCTCTTTTTTGCATCTCATGTGCTGTATGAAATTTAACAAAAAATAGAAAAGAAGTTTACTCTTTGAAGTAGATTCGAACTGACGTCCTTTGGATTTATAATCTAGCGCCTTAAGCACTACACCAAGATCTTTGTATGGTAAGCGCATAGCTGTTTATATATTTGTTCGCATTTGTATTTTATGTTCCCACTTCGACAATTTCTACTCTATTTTCTCCGTTTACCATCTGTTTCTGGCTTTCTTTTTCAGTGTCGTCCTTTCTTTACACTATGCAGTATTCGTATTCATAGATTGTGCCCCTCTTCAATGTCTTATTTAGATTAGGCTTTTCTCCTTACCCTTCACTACACTTTTGATTGATTTAATTCTCTATTCTCCATGGTTAGAGCGCAGGAATGCCACACTCAAAAAAGATATGTACATTTACTTTCCTGACAGACGGTACATACCACAACAAAAATTATAACTCTACCGGTCTCTACAGCTGAGCTGCGAGGCTGCGAAGTTGACCCTCTTCCATGTTGGCTTAAATTCATGAATTGTACTTGGCGTCCTGGATGATAAATTATTTAGCGAAACTTTTTTCAACAAAACAAAGGAAAATATGGGCCCCTTATGTTTAGATTTATCAAATAAGTACAATATCATTAGGAAAGATAGGAACCTGACACTAGAAAACAAATCTAAGGGAGGTGGGTGTATAATTTTAATAAACAATAAATACTCGTATACAATGATACAAGTTCCTGACGATAGGTTGGACGTAATAATATTAAAAATTTTAATCCCTGACAATAAACCACTTTTACTATGTTTGCACTATTTACCACCTACACTAACGTTAAAGAATTTTATAGACTACTGTGATTGGTTGTGTTCCTACTTATTGACAATAAAAAGTAATTTTATAATATTAGGTGATTTTAATGCTGGCGGAATTGACTGGAAAACAGGGACTGTAACTGCTAGCAATTTTTATGCTAAGAAAAAAGCAGAAAAGGTAATAGAATTAAGCAACCTTCTCCAATTAAACCAGCTAAATAAGTCCTATGATGCCGTAAATAAAGATAGAGTACTTGACTTGTTGCTGACGAATATAGAAAATAGTACAATAAATTTTAATGTTGAACCATTAACTAAAATCGATCGTTTCCACCCACCATTTGTATATTCATGGAATACTATAAGAAACAATAGCTCAAATAAGAATACAAAACAGACCAGTAATTATGACTTCAAAAAAGCTGATTTCTTGCAGGTTTATTACGGAATAAAGAAAATAAATGAAATTAATGATCCTACCAACAATGTAGATAAAATGTCTGAAAATTTGTATGACAAAATATATGAAGTTTTCGATTCCCATCTACCAAAGAAACTGTATAATAATAATATGACATTAAATCATTAATAAATAAGAAAACAAAATATTTTATAAAGGCCAAACAATCAAATAATAAAATATGGTATTAGAGGTACTCCGATTTAAGAAAGTTGGTCAAAAAGAAATATCTAGAGGCTAGAAAATTTTACTTTTTAACGTTGGAGAACAGTATTTGTAATAACAGTTTGTACTTCTGGAGAACATTCAAACAATCACATAACAAGCAAATGCCAAAACAGATAAAATATAATAATACATCAGTGTCAGAAATTTTAGATATAGCAGAATGTTTTAAAGTTGTATTTCATAATTCTTTTAATTCTGATTCCAACCAAAATAAAAAAATGTAACGTTCTGAAACTGGCAGAATATAATGATAATTATGTACCCATTTGTACTCCATCTTTCACGCAAAAACAAATAATTGAAACAATCAGTAAAATTAAGGGAAGTACTACACCTGGGCCTGATAACATTCCATATTATATCATTAAAGCCTGTAGTAATGAAATAGCGTCAAATTTAGCTATTATATGTAACACATCGTTAAAGACTGGAGTATTTCCTTCAAAATGGAAGCAAATATATGTTGTACCAATATACAAATCTGGTGATAGATATGATGTTAAAAATTATAGGCCTATTAGTTTGGTAAGTGCATTCTCTAAGATTTTTGAATTAATCGTACACCAACATTTATATTTTAATGTAAAGAATATTTTAAGTGATACGCAACATGGTTTTTATAAAGGTAGATCGATTGCAACGAATCTCATTCATTTTACAGATTTTACGTACTTTGCACTAAAAAGTAATTTACAGGTTGATGTTATATATATTGATATGTCAAAGGCCTTTGACTCTATTGATCATAAATTACTTCTGAATAAATTATCAAACATTGGCCTATCACCGTCTTATATTAAATGGTTTGAAAGTTACTTATCAAATAGAACTTTTAAGGTAAAAATTTGCAAGGTAACATCTACTCAAGGTCAAATAGGGAAGGGAATACCTCAAGGGTCTCCCCTGGGTCTGCTTCTTTTTTTCTCTATTCATCAATGACCTACCAGGAAAAGTAAGGTATTCAAAAATACTATTATACGCAGACGACATAAAGCTCTTTAGAATAGTTAATAATGAGTATGATAATTATCTCTGCAGAAAGACTTAGATGCAGTAAACAATTGGTGCGAGAATAATTTATTAACTATTAACTCTGGAAAAACTAGATATATGACATTTACTAATAAAACTCAATACTTTGTCAGTAAATATAAAATTCATGGAGTAAGAATAAACAAAGTAGAACAAATTAAAGATCTTGGTATTATTTATGATAGACAATTGAAATTTAGTAATCACATAAATGATTTAGTACAATCAACGAGAAATAACATAGGTTTTATCTTTAATCAATGGCCTGATTTTTTAAATGGTAGTTCTTATGTGTACTTATATAAGACACTTGTTAGATAAAAACTTGAATTTGGTTCAGACGTTTGGAACAGTTTGTCTAATATACTTATTAACAAACTTGAAGCAGTACAGAAATGTTTTATACGACAACTATGTTATAAAATGAAAAAGGACTACTATTCACACGAGTATGAATATTGGTTAACTTTTTGGGGACTTCAATCTCTAGCAGAAAGAAGAAATTTTGTGGATAAATACTTTATTCAAATGGTATTGGATAATAAATATAGTAGCGATTACTGCTTGGAAAATATAGGAATAAGAGTGCCGTGTTATAGTGTAAGAAGTCAGTCAACATTGGTAGCACTAAATTCAAAACGCGAAATATTGAGAAGAGTGACAATGTCTTATAACAATTTAAAATGAACATATGTTGGAAGAAACAATAGAGCAATTATTTTATTTTATTATATTTTTTCCAAAGATTAATCTGTTTTAACTTCATAACAAGGGTATTCATTTTATTATTATTATATATCTTCAGAATATCTTTATTTATAACATTTTATTCAAAGAACCAATATTTTATGTGGAAATGTGACAATAGGTAACCAGGATCTTTTACATAGAAGATACGAAATTTTAAGCAAAGTTGACTCATTATTTTAACGATAGTTAAATGAAACTTTAATTTCCATAGTTCTGTTAATAGTATTTTATGATATTGACTGTATCTATTTTAATCTTATTTTATAATCAGCTTTAATCTTGTAAGGTGAATATATTAAACTTCTGACAAGGGTCTTAACCTACTAATATTCATTCTATATCACAAATTTTCCGGTCTGTTTTAAATGATTGTATAATAGTCTTAACATAGTGCTGTATTTTTGCCAATGAGCTGTTCACGGCACTGAAAATAAAGTTATTATTATTATTATTATTATTATTATTATTATTATTATTATTATTATTATTATTATTATTATTATTATTATTATTATTTGAGTCAAGGACATTGTTCACGAGCTTCTGAATTTGGGTTGAGGGTTTAGGTTGAATATTCGGGCTCGAGCCAAACATTGTTAAAAATTATAGGGCACTGGCCAAATATCTTCAAAATTGCTCGGCCCGTTTCTAATTGTCAACGTCTCGAGCAGCTCGGCTCACGACTCATTCACTATCGACCCGAACCGAGATGTGAGTCGAGCCAACAGCTCACCCAACCGAGTCGGTTAAAGTACTCGTCTCAATTAAGCCAAACCCAGCAGATGGCTTATCCCAACCAAGCCAGTTCGAGCCGATGTTTCACCCCAAGCGAGCCGGCTCGAGCCATCGGCTCAGTTGAGCCTAGCCGAGCTGAGCTTGTTATAAAAAGTCTCTTGTGGTCTCGCTATCGAGACGAGACGAGATGCGAGCAGTGTCCCCTCTCGTGAGCAACACTAAAAGTATTCAATATTACTGCTTAACTTATATTTCTCATGCCTTTCGCTTTCCAGTATAATCAGGACATGATTTCAAAATGAGTTAAAACGATTGAGCCATTTATCAAACTCGACTCGACTCGAAATTCAACGCCAAAAACAGTGAATCAGCTCGGAACTCAACTCGAGAATATTACCTTTGACTCGACTCGAAACTCGACTTGAATTTTAGTCGAGTTTTAGCTTGACTCGTACCCATCCCTATGCGTTAGAAAAAATGGTTGATTATTACTATTCTGTTAAACTAATTATATAATAATTACAATGTTGTTATGTAAAATTAAAAAAAAAACAGAATATAGAAAAACATTACACTACAACTAATAAAATGAGAACTCATGAACTGGGGAGTGAATCAAAACTTGATAGTAACTCTAAAATCAATACATGCTTTTTAAAGCTAGTTGTTCCAAACGCTATAATCAACGAGACTCTACGATACGCAAACTGATCTGAAAGAACTCCAAGGTCTACTCATCAGTCATATTAACCCTTTACTGTATATCGTTAATTATGGCACCCTAGATGTTGATAAATATTTCCCGCCGGGGCACTACTTTACTTTTAAATTCTATCCACGATCATCTTCAGCTTTCAAAAAAAGTATTCTTTTAAATGTTCGAATGGTAAAATATTTTCGTTCTCCATCTTTATAAAAACAACATCAATCAAAGTAAAATAGACTACCGGTACCATTGCATTCGTACTTCACTCACTGAATGTATTGATTTGGAGCTGTCAAAACTACGACAAAATCTTCCAGGTGCTTGCAATCAGTACACGTGATTTCCCTGAGGCTGTCCTCATCTTCCAAAAACAGCCAGTAGCATTATGCAGGCCCGTAGCCAGCCCGAAAATGTAGGGGGAGGGGCGGTGAAAGTTAGTGGGGGCCCGATCAAAAACTATTATAGCTCATCACCATATTATAGTTCATTTGCAAGCTTATTGTGAAAATTTTAGAGGGGGCCAGTAAAAATTAAGGGGGGCCCGGCCCCCCTAGATCGCCCTGGATACGGGCCTGGCACTATGATCTTACATGTTTCTTTATGTGCGGTGACTAACTGTCGGTCTCTGACATCGTTCATGCTCCATTGCTCCATTCTGAGAAATTCACTTACAGGAAAGAAACATGTAACACGTTATTAAGAAACGTTCCTTACGTTACGTTGCTTTCCAAGACTGATTTACAATATGGTATAGGTTTGTCGTAGTCGGCTCTAGTTTTGCACTAGATGTGCATGTAAATTTTGCTAAAGTAATACACCTTCGTATTTTGCATACAATTGTTTAAGTAATTGATTTAGCTTAAGTAAAATCAGTGTAGAGGGATTCAGCAAGGGTTTTGCTGAGAGTATTCTCAACGCCATAAATGTATAGGCTGGTTTTGGTCGAAATCATTCGTGGCTAAGCGGTTAGCATACAGTTCTTTGGCGTGGGAGATACGGGTTCGGTCTCGGCAGGAGCTCATGTAGTGTGGATCTCACATCAAGCTGTAGGTCCACGTCTCATATAGTTACGCTGCTGAAAGGGGCTGCTAAACTCATAATCAACTTAACTTGGTTTTAGTAACTTTGAAGATTTGGCAGCATCAGTAGAAGCTTCTATGCGTTGTTGTCATCCGGAGCTAGTACTGCCCACTTGTTCTTGAATGTTACATAAGAGGTAACTACAGTATCCTTGTGGTGTCTAGCAGTTTTGCGGGGTTTCTTGTAAGAGAAATAATCCTGTTCAGA
This sequence comes from Thermobia domestica, assembly GCF_964235325.1. Taxonomy (NCBI): domain Eukaryota; kingdom Metazoa; phylum Arthropoda; class Insecta; order Zygentoma; family Lepismatidae; genus Thermobia; species Thermobia domestica. Next base: position 120,869,141 of record NC_137469.1, on the reverse strand, counting down.
GTTTTCATAAAGCATTCTATTACTGGATGTATCTAAGAGATCCTGTGGATAACGTAGTGGAGTAGACGGTTAATGATCTAGTTGCTTGCAGTGGTGGCTAAACGTATCCGTGAAAGAACTCCGTCAGGAACTGAGTTGATAATTGTATCAGCAGTGAAGAGGTGGAATCAAGTGAGTGGTCCTGAAAAGGGTGTTAACTGTTGTACATCTATGATTGTCCAAGAGCAGTACATGTAAGTTGCAGTTTCGGCGCCGATACCACTCGAGTAGACAGTGTTCGGGGCATGGAACTGTAAAAGTAGGTGAATTCAGGTCATCCAGCGGAGGGATGAAAGTACCATGGAATGCAAAAGCTGTGCTGGCGTTGCTTACTAACTAATTTTCCAACCTGACCAACGCCGAAATACCTTGATAAAAATTATTTTTTCGTGTTCATTCATATTTTGCAGATTCTCATATCTTGTTTGCTTCTTATGGTCAGATATTTGTGTGAATCCGAATTCGGAACGGCACAAGCTGTGGTGTTTCTGGACGCTGACCCATGACCTAAGAGCCGGAAGGATCCTCTGCAGGCTGATGGCTAAGGCTGATGAGATGATATGATTGGTTAGGTATGGCACAAACATATTAATAACACAGCCACACACAAAAAATAAAAGTTATGTGCACCGGAACCAGGACATAGGTTCGATATATTTTGTCACACAGAATCCGTATTTCGAAACCCCACGAAGATCGATCGTGTCACTTTTTTATTATAAGCGAAAAAATTGAGCAATTTTGGATAGAAAGGATACACGTAATTCAGTTATGAAAAAAAAAAAGAGTTCTATGCAGCTAACCCCAGGGTACGGATTCGATGTATTTTGTTACACAGAATCCAAATTTCCAAACCCTAGGACGATTGACCGTATCAATTTTGTTTTATGAGCAAAAAACGTGTGTCATCCCTATCCATAATCGTTTCTGTTTTTCGCACATAAAAAAAACATTGACACTGCCAATCATCCCGGGGTTTTGTAATTTGGATTCTATGTAACAAAATATATCTAATCCATACTATGGGATCCGCTGAACAGAATTTTTGTGTTTTCGCATAGCTGTATTACGTGTATCTTCCCTATACAAAATCGCTCAAGTTTTTCGCCCATAACAAAAGAAATGGACACGATCGAGCTCCCTGGGATTTATAAATTTGGATTCTGTGTAACAAAATACATCCAATCCATGCCTTGGGTCCGGTGCACAGAACTTTTATTTTTGTGTGGCTGTGTAATATATTAAAAGGATTTTTTTGTGTTTCTTAGGATGATTTAATAATTTCTGGATGGGTTTTTTGAAGAATGGTAACTGATCAAGAACTTCGAAATGAGAATATATCCTTAGGTGGAATAGATGACGTTGATGGAGGTTTGGATTATTTCTTTCGTGGATTTATGAATGGCTTGCTGCATTGTATGTCGTTTATTTTTGTTAAGTAGCCATGGTTAAAATAGATGCGACGCACTTAATGATACTATTGATGTTTTTTGTACCACTTGATGCACAATGTCTTCCATAGGACTGGTAGTATTAGTAGATTTATTGTTGATTGACTGAGTCCTGTCAGTATATGTGATAGTGTAATTGGTTAAGTGTTGTCTTTTATTTAACTTCCTGGTTGTTGGTGATCGTTTTGATCCTTAAAGGACCCGAGGATTGACATTAGGAGGCGCTAAAATGTATTGAATAGAGGTCGTTTAGAGCACGTACTATGTCCAGTCCTCTTATCTGTAACTTTATAATTAGCACAGAACTAACAATTTATTGAATTAGCACATATGTTAATGTGTGCCTCTCCACATGCAAAACATATTCTCGGAATATTACAGGAGTAACCATAATGTCCGTGCTGATAACAATTATAGCATGGTATGGTCTTGCTGTAGCTCTTGAAATTTCTATCATGTAATATTTGGAGAAGAGCTTTATTCAAGAATTTATAAAGTTAGTTAAAGCTCAGGACTGGAAGAAAATATGAGAGCGACTGTCATCATCTATGACTATATTCGGATGGCATTAGTGAAATCAGTGTCTTCAGAGTGGAGTTCTTGAATGATAGATGAGGTACTATAGTTTAGCTCCGTACTTTTTACAGCACATGTGAAACTAGGTGCTAGTTTTTTCAGGGGGCAGTCGCTTCTTACTTGTGCTGAAATTCTGTATCGTATCCTGTGCTAAGGTTTAAGTGAGGTAGAATTTATAGACTGTTATTATGCGAAACCAAAAGGTCCTCTATTAAGAGTAGAAATAGCTTTTAGTGAGCAATAAGACAAAACTCAAGCTCATGGCGGAAAATAGTTCATTCCCGACTCCGGACAGACTTTTCTTCTTCTGATCTAGAATAATCGAAATCCAAAATTATTGTTCACTTTTACTTCCTTGTTAGTACATCTGACTGTAACCGTCAGCACGTGATAGGATCTCCTTCTTTGGTAATAAAGTTTGTAGCATTCGATGTTGTCTTAATTTAAATGATGTGGTACTCATCGAACATCCGAAACTTAATTCGATGACAATACAATAATTGCTTAGTGCAGTGCCCTAACGATGACTGCTTCCTGGTGGACATCGACTAGCAGGACGCTGTCCTCGCCCACTGTGAAGCAGATGGACTTAAATTAAGGGAAAACCAGACGTATCAAGGATGATGACTTACAGGACCACTTAACTTTGGGGAAAAATATCTAACAGAAATCATCACAAAGAGTAAAATGAAAAGATGAAGATAGAAATTAAGGAAATACAATTTTAAAGGTGCGGGTGATAGAATAAAGATTTGCAACGTCCTCATAGAGGGCAATGTCCTCGAAAAGGGTAACAACGGACGATGGTCTTAGGCAGCTGGTTTGGAGATTGATCCCTCCCATGGACACTGAAAGACACCTAAATGGGAGCAGACATTTCGTATCGTAACAAAACTATATCGGAAGTACACTAGCAAGTACATAATATCGTTAATGAAATATAGCCTAAAATTTTCTTTTTAATTTCTGAATAACTAAAATATTGTCCAAATATAAGACATCGCTAAGTAGATCACATTCGAGCTGAACAAGATAACATGCTTGAGGGTATATTCTCCTGTGTACTTTACGAGAAAATCAAGAAAACGAGTTTTGTAGCCAAGAAGTTATGTCGTTCTTATTAATAATGACCTTTTTATAGTTCTGGAACAAATTCACCGTTAAGCAGCAGATTGTTGTTTGTTTTTCCAGTGGCTTACGGAAGGGGGTTCTGGGTTTACCGCCTCCGTTTGAGTAAGATATTGTGCAAAAAATATACATTTTATTACATTTTATTAAGTGTTATGTGAATTCACGATCCGCTCGGGAAAGTAATACTCCCAGAAGTAACTTTTTTCGCTCGCTACGCTAGCCAGCTGTTTTAAGTTGGTCACAAAATTTACATCATGGGGATCAAGGTGGAATAAAACGAGCCCTGCTGGGCTTCTAACCCGTTACTACTACTACTTACTATTATTATCTGCACAAGAGTAAGTATATCCTTTAATGAGTATTGTTATCATCTTATTTTAATGGAAAACGTGTTATGAAAATTCTTCTTTCCCTAGGCAGGGTTTGAACCCAAGCCAAAAGCGATTTCCATTACTAGCATGTTGCGCTAGCACGCGCGACCACGAGAGCAGCAAGAGTTTGATTTCTGCTATATATAAGCTACGTGCCAAGAAACGGATAACGCCAACCAATCAGATCCGTGTATTTAGTTTCTACTTCCAAGAGCATTACTTCCCCGGGTAAGTCCTTTCAATTCAGCATTAGCAATAAGCAAAGGAAGAAGAAACGAATTCATAAGTGTGTTGCACTGTGTTATTGTAAAAAAAATAGCGTTATATTGATATGGTCGTGGGCAATGTTTGCTGTATTTGTGAAAACATCAAATGATCAATTGCCGGACAAACTCAATATATGCCATATTGAATGGTGTGATTAAACATAGTTAAATTTAATATCTAATATCGTTTCGTTACAGACACTGGAAAGTAGTTAAAACAACTTTTAAGGTATGTATAAAAACACTTGAAATTATTTGAACTTAGGATCTTGAAACCTTCTTCCCCTTAACGAACTTCTGCATACGCAACTGTGTCTTTTCATACTGGTGACACAAATACATTTAGACACATATTACAAATCAATTGCAGACTATGCTTGAAATTAAATGAACCGTATTGAATTTTAAAACGAAACACACAATAATGCAAAATCAAATCAATTTGAAAACTAGAAGAGAGTGTACTTACGATTAGCTCCTACTATTTTGTAGTTAGAAGCACCCGATGTGGTGAACGTTCTTTTGACGGTAATTTCGTCCCCATATTCATCATATTTATACGGAAATCTTCCGCTGTTTAGTAGGGTTATTTCTATAGTGGCTAAACTCTTGCCCTTTTTGATGAAGTCTACGAATATAATATGCAATTAAAAGAAAGAAAAACATTATTAAAATAGAAATAGCTGTATCGAACAAAATTTAAGATTTAAACAATACATTTAATATGAATAATACTAAAATTGTATTCTATATCTTCCTTGGACTTTCCAATATTTAATTGAGAACTAAATAATGTGCATCACTTGATTGATTGATTGAATTTAACGTCCCTTTCATCAGCGAGGCTATATCGGACGGTAAAATGTGCATCTCATTAGAATTTCTGTTGAGAGGTCTCTTTATGTTAAATATGTTTAACCGAAGAAGTGTTCAGTAATTAGGAACATCTGTACTTGTATGACATTGAACATTTTATTTTAGAATAATTTATGATTGCGGAATCTGAGACGAATATTCGGACCCAAGAGGAACGGGAATGGGGAATGGAGGAAACTTCATAACGAGGAACTACGTAATTTGTACTGTTTAATATTGTTAGAGTCATCAAGTCTAGGAGGCTCAGATGGGCAGATCATGTAGCCAGAATGAAAGAAAGTAGGAACGCTTTCAAAGTCTTTAACTGGAAGACCAATCGGAAAACGACCATTAAAAAGACCTAGGTGCAGATGGGGAACAATATTAAGATGAATCTCGTAGAAATAGGAATACAAAGGAGAAACTGGATCCAGTTGGCTAAGGATAGAAGTCAGTGGAGGGCTTTTGTGAACGCGGCATTGAACCTTCGGGTTCCATAGGACATAGAGTTAGTTATGGTTGCGGAAACTGCGATGGACAAATAGACAGTTCCATACAGAAAGCTACACAATGTGGAATTCTTTTTCAGTTGAGAAATCTTGGGCAAAGAGCCTTTGATTTAACCAAGAAAAGGGAAAGTTATATACGTACAAGAATGGATTTTAAGGAAAGTGGCAACAATAATTGAGCTTAGATATCATTGGGATCATATAAGATCCTATGACGAGCCGCAACGGAGAACCATCTAATTCTCATTATTACAAATATTAAATGTGTTACCCATCATTTGTATAGGTTTGCCCCCAAAATAAGAAGAATAAAATCGGGGAAAAGAGTATTGCAGAGCGAAATACAAATTCTTGAAAATAGCTTCCTTGTGCAATGACAACCGGTTGCCAGCTCCTCTGCCAATCGCCGTACACCTCCTGGAAAGTGTTGACGGGAATTTCGTCACGGCCTCTTTGACCTTATCCAGTGTTCAAAATGGTTCCCTAGAAAATGGTTCCAAAAAGTTTTTTTTTAATTATTCTTGGAAACAAAAAGAGGTCCGGCGATTATCTGTCCCTGCGGCACACACTTTTTGTGGATAACGCCTTTTGAGTCGAAGAAGACGATCGTCTTCATCCGAGACTTGCTCATCCTTGCTTTTGATGTGTGTGAACTTAGGAAGTCCACATTTGAAAAGTATAAGTATTTGCATCTCATATGTTTATACTGCGTTTGTACCGGTTTGTACCGTAAAAGTTTTCATTTGTACCGGTTTCAAATTCGAGAAAATCGAAAAATAAAGTGGCCCTAGTAAGTTCACGTGAACAAGAATATGTGTCATGCGACTTACCTAACCCTGCACTGATGATGTCCGTGAGTGAAGTATTAATAATTAATTCCTATATAAGATAAGGTTTTCTTTGTAATTAGCGCACTACCATCTATAATAATAAGTATGAAATGTAATTTATTTTGTATTTTAATTGTAAGAGTAAATCAAGACTACATGACATATTAGCCTAATAGTTAAATCTGAAAGAAGTTTGTCACTAGAAGCAATATTTGCAAAGCTGTAGACAAATAAACTTATTTGTATAGTGTTCCAAAACGCTTACTCGCATTTAAACCAAAGCACCCCTGGGAATTCTCCTCCATTTAATGTTTAATTTATATTTACTTTTCACTCCTACAAAACAATGGAGTGTGATGAAAATATTTTGAATTCTCTATTTCTTTTATTTAAGTTGATAGCTTAAAGTTGATAAAGAGTTTAATGTAATGATTGGAATTCAAAAACATTTTGAATCCCAAACTAAATAGTTTTTCTTTTCTTAATTTAAAAGTAGGAGAGGTAAGGATGAAGAGGTTGGATTTTTATTTTATAGTATGATTAGACTTTTTATAAACAACAAGTATGACATAAATGGTTACATTAAAATCCGTGTGTAATTAAAACTAATGCTTCTGTTGTAAGAAAGATTATACAGTTTGTTTATGAGTTACGTTTTGTGTACATTCCTGTTACATTTTGGTTTTAAAGTACTCCTAAAGGTATGATAATTCTATTTTTAAAATTTGCTAAATTCCGTATCAAATTTTGCTAAGTAGTAAATAGTCAATAAAACAGTTGAAGTAACTGAAAACTTTAGATGTGAAGATTTGTTGTGTAAGTCTTTCATTTTATTTTACGGATATTGTTTGCACTTTGAATAAGACTCTCTATTTAAACATTTTAAATAGTCAATGTAAAAACAGGTCTTATTTTTACCACGTAAATAAAGTTTGGTTTGTGCTCTATATCCGTTGAATTTTAATGTAATTATTATTGGTATGCATATATTCTTCAAATTTGAAGAAATTAGTCAACAGTCTTTCTATGTTCACGTTAACTTAACAGGAACTTTACTTTCCGATTTTCTGGAATTTGAAACCAGTACAAACGAAGTTTTTACGGTATGTCCACGTGAACTTAGCAGGACTACTTGATTTTTCGATTTCCTTAAAGTTGAAGCACGTACGAACGAAAACGTTTACGGTGCAATCTAGTACAAACACAGTAGAAACGATTCGTACAGAAAAATCTTCAAATTTGTAAAATTTATATTCTGGTAATGCTATGTTCACGTAAACTTACCAGGACTACTTTATTTTTCGATTTTTAGAATTTGACGCCGGTACAAACGAAGGTACATTCCGGTACAAACGCAGTACAAACGTATGGGATGCAAATATTTATAACTTCTAAACGTTGAAACGTACCTCTCCTCCTTACAGATAGGAAAAAGAAGACGATTTATTTATTTACGATTAATCACGATATCAGAAGGAATAAATAAATAAAAAAACGCTTACTTTCCGTCCATGAAAGAGAAAAAAATACCGGAATCAGATAGTCAATTTTTGACACACCTTATTGTTTCCAGTTACTTAAACTCACTCTTTCAAATATTTACAATTTAATTTGCATAAAGAAAAACCGAAAAAGGAAATAAAAAAAATTATATCGATAGTTATTTAACCCAGGTCCTTTCTAGAATTGTACACCAGCAGTAAGATCTGTGAAGAAATCCTTTATCTTATTTTTTTATAGTTTTGTATTTGCAAATATATATTAGTTATGTATTGATAAATAAGGTTAATTTAAACAGATTACCTTTATTGTTTCAGACAATATTAATGCTACAAACCAAAAATACAACGAGAACTCATAATAGCTTCAGCAGAAATTAACTATGATCGTATCACCGACTTCAGTCTATACAAGATCATATTTTCATGATTTGAATGCATCACTCAGTTGTATTCCAAAGACTTAATACATTTAGAAACACTACAATATTTTTACTTTCATTTCCTTAGCTAGATCACACATATTGGAGTTTTGTTGGTTATAATATGATAAGTAGCCATCTACGGAACATTACTAAGACTGACTGAACATATTACATATACATGTACGTCATAAAATTGATATGGGCTGATCCGATCCAATAACTTTATAATGATTTTAATATGCGTCTCAGAAAAATGAGTGAATCCCATCAAACCTAACCACTAGCCAGGTATGCAGGAAGTGTATTGGCGGTACGCATAGCTACAAACTGCTTGCCATCTTTATCAATTCATTTCAAAGCAGGAGCAGGAGCATATACTAATCCAGCCATACACTAAAATACAACTACTTCGTGATGATGAGTTATGAACTATCTACAAATGACATGCAACTACAAAAAAAATCCAAGAGAGAAAATATTTGATATCGAGAGAACGCATTTGCAAATGTTTATCACAACTTGCTTTTCACAGTAATAATTATTTATATTTAGATCAGCACCATTAATCAACCTAATCTAAATAATGAGTCAGTCTTAATACATGAAGAGCAACAAACCAAACTGAAGTCCCCTTTAAATAAACACGTTAGGCCACTGTTGACCTAGATATTTACGTGATGAAAGCTGTTTCCGAGATGTAACGGTAATATCATTCACAGTGATCATGGCTAATGATAATACGGACAACGAAACAAATTTTGATTGAAGTTGACAGACTACTATTATAATCAAGTATTATTAAATTTCATTCTAGTGGAGAGATGTACAGGAAATGCGTAAGATGCGTGACGCAACACTGATTTAACTATACATCGTAATGCAAAACCTTTCCATATTTAATCAAACTGGTTTTATCATAACAGTTAATGTTCATACTAGTGGGTTGCTATGGTAATGTTATGGTTGTAGCCTACGAGGCGCCATCTTAAGTTGGCAGCTTCAATCTTGGACGAATAAAGCTATTAAATTATGTTACCTGAATGGCAGCAAATTCTCTTAAAAACAGTGACTAGGTTTCAGGTACCAAGGGCTTCCACCTCCGAAAGTTCACAAGCTCCACAAGCTCGGCTGTCGATTCCCTTTATAACTGGATTTCAGCCGCTATATTATTCCTGTTCCACAAAATGGCGGATTACACCAAATCTTTATCGGGTGGCATCCTAAAATGCATTATACTAAATTTTTATTGATCCTCCTGTTCCACACTAAATCCTATAATATCAAGGTTTGATCTGAAAACTTTTTCGATAAGGTTAAAGTCCAAAAGTGAAAATTTTCTACGTTGACTTTCAAATTACAGGAGGATCCGCCACCGGTAATCTGTTGTTTATAACTTTTTACTTCTTCTTCTTCTACAAAGTACGTCACTAATCTCAAGGACGATAGTACCAACTCACTTCGTCTCGCAACGAATTCATTTTAATTTCAAAATATTGTTTTGAATGTATACTGTCTTTCCCGATTAATAATTTACGTTATTCTAATATTTAACTTTAATATAATTGGCTAATGTTCCGTAGTTTCAAGGTAATCATGTTATATGGAAAGTTACAAAAGTGACAAAATTAGCTTGTTTAGTTTCACCCAAACAAAAATAATCTATCAGTTGCATATAAAACAAACATAGTTAAAGGGAAAAATTAATGAAGAATCAACCTAACAAAATATCATTATTATAACATTAACTATATCAAAAGTGACAGATTACCTATATGGGTGCTACCAAAACAATAGCGCCAACAACAAACTAATCCATGTACTATATCAACACTGCACAGATTAACTATACGAGTGCCACCAATGTTATAGAACAAACAAGAGTGAGTTTAACTATACGGGGGCCGCCAGACAATAGAATAGGCAACAAAATAATCAATGTATCGTTACCGGGAAACCGGTACGTTACATTTTTCCCCAATGGCCCAAAAAATATATATATTTTTTTTAATTGAAATCCTTAAGCAATTCTTCCCGTTTCTCTATCGAGCAATCAAAAAGTTTTATGTTACATAAATTTTGTGGTGGTACTTCTCTCCCCTTTAGATCCTTTAACCAAACAGAGTTATTGTGTAATTTTGTTACCACATAAGGCCCAGTATAAACAGGCATATACTTATGTGTAATCTTCTTAAAAGCATCAGAAAGAAAATGCGTTCGGACCATTATAAAATTTCCTTCCTTAATCTCTACCAGATGATTCGAACTCTTTTGTAAATTTCTTTTTTCTTTTTGAGAATAGTCGAGGTTCCACTTGTATATAACGCCTCGAATTCTCCACACTCTGTAATTCTTGGGGCCAAGGAAAATTTTCGCGAAACCTATCAGCTGCTGAGAAAGAAATAAATAATTCCGCAGGCGTACATTTAATAGTGCTATTGTACGAATAATTAAGTAAGTCCTGCGCAGGTTTTAACACGGTTTTCCATTTCGTATGGTTATTTTTACACATCAACCTTATTATTCGGTTCAACTCACGATGAGAACGTTCTACGATCCCGTTCGCCCTCGGGTTGTATGGAGAGATTAGAATATGGTGAATTCGACGCTCAATACAAAAGGTTTTCCACTGTTGCGAAACAAACTGTGGACCTTTATCAGATACAATGTGAGTCGGATACGGACACAAGTAGAAATATTCATTTTCTAGAGTTCTGATGATTTCCGGAGTGGTTGCCGTTTTTAAAGGTAAGTAGCAAATGAAACGAGTGTATACATCAACAATGGACAAAACATAATAATAGCCATAACTACGAGGGAGCTTTCCTACAAGGTCAATACATAATTTTTGATGGGGCTTCTCTGCAGTGATATGAAGGTCTTCACGAGCAATAATCCGATTCGAGAATTTGGTTTGAGCACACGCTTCACAATTATTTATAAATTTTCTAAATGTTCTTTTCTGATATTTCCAAAAAATAACTCTCGAGCTAATTTAATACATTTATTTACACCAAAATGTCCGGTCTCATGAATACGTCTAATTACTTGTTCAGTTAATTTCGCAGGAATTACTAACAGCTAACGCTTTAGTTTAGAATTTCGAATATATATTAAATCATTCACTATTCGAACGCGATCATTTATAGTTCCAGTATCTAACTTCGTTTTCAATTCACAACAATACTCATCTACGGTTTGCAAGGATGCTATCTCGTCGACCTCAAACCATGTGTTAGCATCGTAATGTATGAAATTTATATGATATTCTTCCGATTCGGTTGGCAGTTCAGGAGTATTTCTACTCAAGATATCCGCTATTTTATTGTCAATCCCTTTAATATGCTCGAATCGGAGATCGAAACGTTGTAATTTTAATAAAATCTTAGTAGTTCTGGGGTCGAGATTTTACAGAGTAAATGCATAAGTCACTGCCTTATTGTCGCAATGTACCGTGACTTGTCTACCTATTATGTAATACGCAAAATGTTCACATAAAAATAGGACCGCTAATAATTCTAATTGAAACACAGAATATGATACTTCATATAATTTTAGTTTACGACTAGCGTATTCGATAACAAACAGCTCTCCATTTTCATCATATTGACCAAGATAACCTGCTAAATTTTCCAAAGACGCGTCCGAGAATAAATGAAAAGACTTAGTGAAATCAGGTTGACTTAGGGCTGGAGGTTCACTCAACAACCTTCTCAATTGTTCGAATCGTTCTCACAATTCCTCGGTTAAACAATACTTCCGATCCTTTTTTAAAAGTTCGAAGAAAGGTGCAGTTAATGCAGCGAATTGAGGAATGAATTTCCTTCTCCAAGAGAGAATTCCTAAGAAAGATCGCAATTTTTTCTTGGTTCTCGGGATTGGAAAATACTTAATTGCTTCGTTCTGCTTTGGATTCGGTTTTAATTCCGTTCCACTCACGACATGTCCTAAAAATAAAATTTCAGTCTGTACAAACTGACATTTTTTTTAAAATTTAGAGCAAAATTCCCAAAGGTCAAGATTTTGAATAATTCTTCTAAATGACGAAAATGTTCAACTAAATTTGGGCTATAACATAACAAATCGTCAAGGTACACAACTACGAAATGTCGAGTGGTTAATCCGAAGTATGAATTCATGATATTTTGGAAAATACTAGGGCTTGACTTGAGTCCCATCGGTAACACACATAGTACATATTGACGACCAAGGTACATGAAACTTGTATACTGAAATGAATCCGGGTGTAGTTTTACCCCGTAGTATCCCATAGTAGCATCCATGGAACTAAAGATTTTGGCACCTGAAATTCGTGTCAGTATCTCACTAATAGTTCCACTTGGATTTTAGGGCTAATTATCTTTTCATTCAGTAAGCGAAGATCGATCACTGGTCTAACGCCTCCTGATGTTTTTCTGACACAGTGGATAGGGTTTCTATAGCTACTGGGGTGTTCTTTCGCCATCCCTAGCTTAATCCATTTCTTTAACTCTTTCTCGAACTCTTGTTGCATGGCCTGAGGAATGGGATAGATTTTTCCCACCACAGGTTCCTGATCAATGACCTCAATTCTATAAGGAGCTCAACGGATAAGTTTCGGGTATTCACAATACAGATGTTTGTATTTGATTAGTAATGTCTGTAATTGTAATTTAGTATCAATATCTAAATCTTCCCGTTTATTAATATATTCTATAATTTCTAATTCCGAAATTTCACCATAATCTACACTCTGTTCATCAGAAGAGGAAAAACATCATATCGATTGCCAATCAATTGAGGACTATCTACCTGAACTAATAATATTTTTGGATACGAGATATCTAGAGTCACCTTTTCTTGATTATTGTTTTTCAAAATTAATTTTCTATTAGAGCTATCTAAAACTACGTGAAATTTTGCGAAAAACGGTGATCCTAACAATAGCCCTGCTTTCATATCTTTTACAACGAACACAGGCACATCGAAAAGATTATCCTGAATATTCAGGGTCAACTCTAGTAATCCCTTTACTGGGAAACTATCCTTTCCAGCAAACGCGTTTAAGTGAACACTGGGCACAGGTTTAAGTTTGGCATTACGGAAAGAATGTTGTAATTGTAACCAAATATTATAATTTAATAAATTTAGCTCAGCTTCTGTGTCCAGGATACACTTTATTTGCAGTTCCCCTACTCTACAACTTACCGAAGGTGATGGAAATATTTCAAACTCTCGCTGCGTTACGTCCTCTTCCTCTTCCTTGAGAACAAAATAAGTTAATAATTTTAAAGAAGGTGATTCGATAGCTTTCCGAACATCAAAGCTTTTATTTGTAAATTCAAATTCATAATTTCCACCTAAATTTTGTTTTGGGGAGAGAAGTTGGCTAGAGCAGTCATCGTCTCCCCTTAAGGACAACTGCTCAACAGGTTTTCCGAAGCCAGAGAAGAATTAGCCGTAAACTCAGAAGTGCGGTTATTATTTGTTGACCCTACAGTGACTGAAGGATAGGGTGGATTCAACGTGGATGTAACTGAAGTTACAACGGGCATGTTAGGAGAGAAATGCGAACTAACTACTGGTACTGGAGGATACTGCCCAAATGGTTTCAGATTATACATCCCAGGTACCAGGTAAGGGATTGGTCCATTCCCATACATCATAGGGAAGTGTTGAGCTTCTATCATATGTCTGATTCTATTATCTTCATTCACTTCCCAATTGGATTTTTGATTCTTACTTCTCCTCCAATTTCTACGTTGTCTTCCGATGTATAGTTAAATCAGTGTTGCTTCACGCATCTTACGCATTTCCTGTACATCTCTCCACTAGAATGAAATTTAATAATACTTGATTATAATAGTAGTCTGTCAACTTCAATCAAAATTTGTTTCGTTGTCCGTATTATCATTAGCCATGATCACTGTGAATGATATTACCGTTACATCTCGGAAACAGCTTTCATCACGTAAATATCTAGGTCAACAGTGGCCTTACGTGTTTATTTAAAGGGGACTTCAGTTTGGTTTGTTGCTCTTCATGTATTAAGACTGACTCATTATTTAGTTTAGGTTGATTAATGGTGCTGATCTAAATATAAATAATTATTACTGTGAAAAGCAAGTTGTGATAAACATTTGCAAATGCGTTCTCTCGATATCAAATATTTTCTCTCTTGGATTTTTTTTGTAGTTGCATGTCATTTGTAGATAGTTCATAACTCATCATCACGAAGTAGTTGTATTTTAGTGTATGGCTGGATTAGTATATGCTCCTGCTCCTGCTTTGAAATGAATTGATAAAGATGGCAAGCAGTTTGTAGCTATGCGTACCGCCAATACACTTCCTGCATACCCGGCTAGTGGTTAGGTTTGGTGGTGGATTACAGCCGCTATATTATTCCTGTTCCACAAAATGGCGGATTACACCAAATCTTTATCGGGTGGCATCCTAAAATGCATTTTACTAAATTTTTATTGATCCTCCTGTTCCACACTAAATCCTATAATATCAAGGTTTGATCTGAAAACTTTTTCGATAAGGTTAAAGTCCAAAAGTGAAAATTTTCTACGTTGACTTTCAAATTACAGGAGGATCCGCCACCGGTAATCTGTTGTTTATAACTTTTTACTTCTTCTTCTTCTACAAAGTACGTCACTAATCTCAAGGACGATAGTACCAACTCACTTCGTCTCGGAACGAATTCATTTTAATTTCAAAATATTGTTTTGAATGTATACTGTTTTTCCCGATTAATAATTTACGTTATTCTAATATTTAACTTTAATATAATTGGCTAATGTTCCGTAGTTTCAAGGTAATAATGTTATATGGAAAGTTACAAAAGTGACAAAATTAGCTTGTTTAGTTTCACCCAAACAAAAATAATCTATCAGTTGCATATAAAACAAACATAGTTAAAGGGAAAAATTAATGAAGAATCAACCTAACAAAATATCATTATTATAACATTAACTATATCAAAAGTGACAGATTAACTATATGGGTGCTACCAAAACAATAGCGCCAACAACAAACTAATCCATGTACTATATCAACACTGCACAGATTAACTATACGAGTGCCACCAATGTTATAGAACAAACAAGAGTGAGTTTAACTATACGGGGGCCGCCAGACAATAGAATAGGCAACAAAATAATCAATGTATCGTTACCGGGAAACCGGTACGTTACAACGTGGTCCTGCTAAGTTCACACGTTTGCTTTTGTGGGAAAGCCCTTGGTGCATCACACTGCACTTTATCTTTTTGACTATAAAAAATGAAGGGTCACTTTCACAGTGATCCAACACTTTATGCGAGATTGTCACATAATATGATGTTCCGCCAGCACCTTGGATACCATATTGGCACACACCTTTCTCATGGCAAAATCTTCTTCAAGAATGCAATGCACTGGGTTTTCGGAATATTTCACTTTCCTGCTAACAATCTAACACTTAGACGACGATCCGAGTTGATTTTATCTCTCTCTTATCGCACATTTTCGTCTCACTGTATCGTTGACAGAGCGTTCTACGTCGTCATCTTCCTCTCTGCCCTACCGCAACATCTTGTATCAGCGGAAAACCATGCTTTGGGGCATTGCTTCATCCATGTAAGTATCCTTAGTCATGACCATGATCTCCTAACAAGATTTCTCGACCCTAACAAAATTTGATCGTATATCGTTGCTCCATTGAACGTGAGATCCTGAGGTCGAACAGGGGTTTAATCTAGGAGCATAAGTGGTCGAAGTGAGATAGTATACGGTTGCATGCCACACCGCCTCTGGTTTTTCACTGACGATGGCGTACCGCCTCTGATTTTTAAGTGATCAAGCATACCGCCACTGGAGAGTAGATGCTATAAGTCCATTTTTAAACATATTAATTGACGAAAACCTGTGCAAGTAAATAGATTTTGTTTTTTATGTAGAAATAATTTCTAAGTTGACAACCCAGACCCTTTTGTTATCATTTTCCTACCTTTGTTTTTAAAATGAGGTGCCTTCAAAGAAATTCATCTAGTTTATATTTTTGATGTGTCATATTTAATTTTCTTTCTTATATATGTGTGTGTGTCGTCTTGCCTTGATGCATATATATATCCTGTTTTGACATGGGCGGATCTAGGAGTTGTCTGCTGTGGGAGGTCGGATTTCCGGGAGTTCGGATTACAGCTCAATCGAATGAGGGATCCGGGAATTTTCCCACAGTAAATTGTTAATATAAAACTCGGGTTTTCAGCATTTTCGTGTATAATTCTTTATACCAGTGATGGTCAACTTCTTTAAACTAAGAACTTACGGAAATTTCTATGTGGCGAAGGCTGCAAATTCATATGATACTTTTCTTTACGTTTGTTCTATACAGTCATTACACCCTATCTCAGAAATGAATTACTCTGTTATCGGGTATCTATTAAACAATCGACAACCAAAACATCAACATAGGAAGAGTCACATTTCTAAGTTGATATTAATGTATTAGTCCAAATCATTACATTTTAACTATATTTCTAAAATTTTATGCACACAATAATATATGTTATCTTCTAGAGGGCCGCACGAGAAGGTCTTGCAGGGCACATACGGCCCGCGGGCCCGTAGTTGGCCATCCCTTCTCTATACTATAAGGGGGTACTTTTTTCAGAAAGTTGTTTGTAGGGAATCAAAGTCTTTTCATGTTCCCCCTCTCGGAACTACGGGGAAGCTCTCCTATGCTTTTCAGTCATTATGTAAATAGAAATGCAATCTTTTAGGCAGCATACCCTCACTGTAGTTCAACATTTAGATAGCTGGTATGCCGAGTCAAAATCCTAACAAAACATACCACCTCTGCTTTTTTTCCACTTCGAACACTGAGGAGTATTACAAGCTAAGTTGTTCTATCCTCATTAAAAGTTTGTTTGTTGAGCTATCTAGAGTGTAAAGAAACTATATATACATTTTTATTATTAATACAAGGGTATTGCGCTTGCTATTCACTATTCAGTATATTTATGTTTTAGCGGCAAATATGTTCTAACTAATTAGGTGCTTAGAATTCTAATCTATCATCCATATCTAAGCTGCAAGTGAAAAAATAACGAAGAAAGCCAGCTGTTACTTGCTTACCTTTCAACGATAATCCTCTGTTAGTGGTAACTGCCTTTCCACCAAGACCAATAACGATAGCTGTAAGGATGGCACTTTTACCACTCCCGTTTCTTCCCGTAATTAAATTGATTTTCGGGTTGAATTTTATTTCTAATGATTCATGGCACATAAAATTGACCATGTGTAGTCTCACTATCCTACCTGAACGTACATACTGAAATAAATATAGTATCAATATATTTAATTAGAAATAAAATATTGGACGTCATTATATATTCTAAATCAGTGATTCAAAATTTATAGTTCAATTATACCGTTATTCGGAATCACATGTTTTCAAAATTTACTTTTAAATTATATCTATATAAAAACTTATTTTAGTTTCTCAGAAATTAGATGCCAGAGTGCCTCACATCGGGTGAATATTGATTGACGAGAACAAGTGATACCACGACAACGTTTATTTTCTTTGTCCTTTTCAGTTTATTCATTCAGGGCAAAAGTGCTTTATTAATTTGCACAAGCTATTTATTAGAAGAAGAAGAAGAAGAATTGTAATATCGAATGTCATAAAAAATGTTGATTTGTAATGATTTTTTTTTCAATGGCATGTAATGACGTTTGTTTATCCGTTGTCATGGAAATGTGCTAAGGAAACAGTTCTGGTTTCCAAGTAGATGTTTACGAGTGATTATCAAGATTTAAAAAGCACAGATGTCGTGTACTACGGACGTGTACTTCAAAGCTGAAAAGTGATTGATAATTATAGCCAAATATAGTGGTGTGTGATCATTTAACAAGTTTAATACTTAGCAACACCTAATTGTAATGTAATTTACTTCAAGTTTTTAACAAAATCGAACTGTGACGTTTATATATATTTTAAGGTGGTTCTGCCCAGAAAAATCTTATAATAGATCTGGAGGAGAGTAAAATTACCAAGACGGATTTCATTTTATTACGAAACCAACATAGGATATACATCAGACAAATGATAAGACATTCTGAATCTGTTCCTGACATTAGAACAGAAGAATAGTCTTCTCATTCCGTACCCAATATGAATTTGGAAAATTTTATGCAACAGATGAGAGAGCTTCTTGATTGCAAATTGCGACAAACAACTTCTAGATTATAACAATCGGTGAAAGAACACAAGTTAGTCACAGAGTCAAATAAATATCAGAGCAATCTCAGTCTGCTAAAATGAAACAATTTGAGCAATCCCACTCTGTCAAACTAGAATAATTATCACAAAATCTGAAAAACAAATTTGGTGGTATGGAAGCAAAAATAGAGGCTGATTCTGCTGAATTAAAAAGACAACATTTGGATCTCAACAATAAATTAAGCACCAGCAGTGAAATCAACACTATCAGACAAAAAGAAATGTTGTCTCGGAGTCACAGCATATAGTAATCATACCTGAATCGCATCATTCAGTTCCCAGGCATGAGTATGAAGGCGTAAGTTCACCGAAAATTACGGCAAGGGAAGCACTGTTGCCACACTTGGTACAATTGTACCAAATTCAGCCCCTTTTGTCATTCATCGGCCCGTTTTCAGCCCCTTTTGTGAAAAAGTTGGTACAATTCTACCCAATTCAGCACCCTTTAACAAATACTTGTCACATTTTAAAAAATGTCAGTAAGACTTTTCCGACATCTCACGTTACTCATATTGTGTGATGTCATGAGGAGCGAACTCGGAGATGATTGATTTGTTTCTCCTTTTATATATTTTTTTTTCATATAATACCGTTTTGGTTTATTGGTCACTTTGAAATAGAGGCGCGTTTGGTTTCCGTACAATACATACCGAAGACGATAACTGTTTTCTCTTTTAATTTGCAGCCTCTGTCATACTTCCTACCTGCGACAAAAGTTTCATCTACTTCCACGGATGTTTGGGGTCCTCCCAGAGGCGTAGCAATAAGATAGGCAGGGTAGGCATTGCCTACGGGCTCAGGACCAGGGATGAATTCAGGGGGTAGCCCGGGGGGAATCCCCCCCGAAGAAAATGTATTCCCCCCCGGAGAAACTTCCAAAATTTCAGTCACAAAATGTAGAAATTACTTCACCCAATTATTTGCTTTTCTTTCCGTGCACGTGCAGACGAAATCGGATCTCTCAATATACATATAAATGACGCAGACCGATTCCATATAAATATTAAACATGTAACATCTAAGATAGAATACCAAATAGTCAATAAAACCTGTATTTCTTAACGCTATGACCGAGTTTGCCAGAACAACTTTGTCAACTGCTGAAGAAAGGTTTGTATTTTAGTAGGTACTATACTCTTTACCTATATTGTATATTAGTAGGTATCACTAGCACAGATTTAGATAGAAAAAGAAAGACAGGGAAGATCTTTCGATCATTCCATATGATCTCTTATGTCAGCATACTTCAGTTCTTCAAAATGTACAGTTCGTGCATTATTTGAAATAGAGCGCCTAAATCCCATTCCTCGCATCGGAAGTAACAGGCGTAAATGTGTTTGACGATTGTTAATGTAAACACACCTTTCTTTAACTAAAAATAAGTCAGTTAAAGGGTGAGATTCAGAGGGATCAGGGAGGAGCAGTTATCCCTCCTGGGTTAGAGATTTATATAGAATTTATCAATATAATAATATATATAAGTGAAAGATTGCTATTGAAGGTTACGAAGATCCTGCTCACTGCCGTGCAATGGGGGAGGGGCAAGCGAGGCGACGGCCCCGGGCGCCGAAGTAAAAGGCGCAAAATTCGGGAGGGAAAAAGAAAAGAAAGAAAGAAAAAAGAGAGGAATGAAAGACATGTGCACATGTGGGCATGTGCACATTTATAAAATGAAAGGAAAAAAGTAATAAAAAGTGCTCAAAATCAAGGAAGAGCAGGGTATACTTTTTAAAATTTTCTCATCTTTCGCGGCTGGTTTGTCGACCTCACTCATATGTACGGGAGTGCCGTCGAATACTCTCGCCCCTAGCGCTGATTTTCCACGACACGGCATAATCTACTGAAGATTTCGTAAACTAAACTGATGTGTATGCAGTGAAGAAACCAAGGCTAATATGCTTGATTTAGAATCAGAAGTGTGAGAAAAAATGATAACTTGTTGTTAAGATATTCCTATGTATGTTTGTTTTAGGCCAAAAAATATGTGAGTTAATTTAAATCTTTCTAAAAACGTCTACATTAGTAACAAACAGTAACTACTGAATATAGGAAATAATTACAAAAATAGCTACTGTAAATAGCAGTTAAAGTTTAGTCTAAACTATTTTTGCCAGTCTATTTAATGTTGTAGATAAAATTTAACGATTGTTTTTTTATAAGATGTGCATGTGAATGGAATTGTTAAATATGCTGCTTTCTTGCAAAAATACAGAAAATAACCCTCCCCCGAGGAGTTCACATTCCCCCCCCCCGGGTGAAAATGTCTGAATTCAACACTGCTCAGGACGTTTCGGTATATTAGGGGGCGCCCCAGGCTTTTAGTAAAAGAGAAGCAAATTATATAAATGGAGCCCCAAGTTTTCGTGGTCTTCATTTCCAAACATGGCAAGAATGAAGATTCCTGCTCACTTCGCTCGCAGTTTATTACATTTGCGTATCAAATTATTGGCATTACTGTTAACTCGTCGAGGTATAGCACTGTATGATTAAGAAATTAATCCTCCTGTATTAATTCGATACCAGTTCTATATTACAAGTACTAAGCTTACTAACTATAAATAAAATTCCCCTGCCCAGCAGGCTTTCAACAATAACGACAAATTCAATGACTTGTAAGATCTGGAGTAAAACGAGTTAAAAAGTGTTATCATGAGGCACAGCACAATTGCCACGTACTGCGGCTACACAGAACCAAGCACAAACACCAAAGGTTGGGCAAACCGGGCAACTACCCGGGACGCTAACGTCAGGGGGCGCCCAAACGAGCACTCCAAAATAAATTTTCGAACGTATTTTCTAACATCACTGTAATAAAATGTAAAGTATAGGCTAGGACTAGGTGAGGGGGCAAAAACTCATTGGCAGGGGGAAAATTTTTCCTTCGTCCGCTACTGCCGTTGACAGATGACGTAGTATTAAATGGATGAGGACGATACTGACCTATTTAGGCTCTAATCTCAACACTATTGGAGAGTAATAATTAGGTGATGTTCTTACATACCGATTACAATATTACTTACAATATTTTTGTAGACGTGATAATTTTTTTTGTGCAGTTAGCGAATTTTTAGCCCTGTTTAGCGGAAAGAAAAAAATTCGTGTTGGCAACACTGTCCAAAGCTAGCCAATGTGGGATATGGCGCGTACGCGTAAGATACAGATGGTCATACATTGGCCTATTATATAGGTGAGGGGGGCACCACTAGGGATTTTGCCTAGGGGCGCCAAAGACCATTGTTACGCCACTGGGTCCTATTTGGATGTTTTTCAAAAATTATTTTTAAAAAGAGCACTTTCTTGATTTGAACTCTTAGAAGAGGGGAGGGGGAGTGTTCTAGAACTTTATCTCTTTTAGTTTCGTATTACACTGGTATAAAATAATGAATTCGGCCCTTTTTGTTTCAATTTGGTACTATTTCTCAGCCCACTCCAGAGCTAGGATTGTGGCAACACTGAAGGGAAGACAACAGTTAAGATTCCGAGAGTGAGAAAAAGGAAGAAAGACCAGAGAGATATCCTAATCACGAAACACCTAATACTAAGATTTATAACATTTATCATACTAAATCTCTAAATGTAACCGTAAAATTTAGTGATGTAAAATCTTTGACTAAATTTAGTGGTCTTGTACGTAGATGATATTCTCGCGAGTACTTTAATAGAAAAGTTTGAATATGAGTTGAAAGGCCTTAGTAAGTCTTAAGATTTTACTTCATGTTTTACTCCCACCCGGTGAAGTCTGGTATAAAGCAATTAAAAACGGTCTGCGTAATAATGATTTTAAGAGTATTTTGCTAGCTAATTTTGAAAATGACTTCATCCTAGCTAACAGAGACGCACAAGTTAGAAACAAGACTATGATCCTAAAGTAGACAAGCATTATGGATTTTGTTTTTACCACCTATAACGATCCAAAGTTACTAAAACCTTACCAACCTGATTAATGTCCTCATAATGCATGAATTTTGATCACTTGTTGATAGTACAAAATTTGGAAAACCAAATGGCTATGCAATACAGTGCAAACAATAATGTACGTAATAGTGTTAAATAGTCAAGTGCCTGTACATAAGACAAGATAGTGGTAATGAAAAGGGGAATTCTACATTTACCGATAAATGTAACCGAACATACCTATAATGGTAGTACAGATTTTACAAACAATAGGTACAATCAGTCTAAACCAACTAAGAACAATAATTTCGTTAACAATTCTTATCGTACAGGTAGCAGGAATTTCTACAATAGGAGAAAATAAGAAATGAATTAAGTTCTCCTCATAGTTGTACGCAAGAGTGTATAGTTCAGTGTGATATTATAGATGCGTCGCACAGGAATGCTTTAAACTAACGCTTGCTGACGGGGAAGGGTTTGAAACTAGAGATTGGCAAAACCGGATTTTATAAAAACCGAAAACCGGTTTGTAGAAAAACCGACATTTCGGTTTCCTCCAAAAACCGGTTCGGTGAAAATGTTTGGAAAACACATAAAACTATATCTGTGGAAATGGAATCGGTTTCCGGAGAAAAACAAAACACTATTTTGGCAAGAAATTGAACAAATTTTGGAAAAACCCGAAACCGGTTTTGGAGAAAACCGATAACCGGTTTCAGAAAAACGAATCGGTTTTCAAGAAAACCGAAACCGGTTTCGGTGAAAAACCGATCCCATTTTTTTAGAAAACCGAAACCGTTTTTTTTGAAAATGTTCAAAAACCGAAAAACCGGTTTTTGTGTCCACCTATAGTTGAAACCACGTCAGCAACTGAAATCCTCAATGTAGATATAAAACAATACATTGTAACGAAACGTTATTTATGTACCAAACAGATTAATCCAAACGTTTTCGAATTATATGATGTTCAAACTGGTAAACTTCTAGTTCTGCGTAATACAGACGAATTAAAGAAATGATGTCCTTCGCCTCATACGAAAAGGAAACGGATACAAAAAAAAAAAAACTTTAGTTTCTCAAGAAGTATTATCCAAAGTAAGTATAGATAACGTTGATTTTCTTTGTTAATTCTTAGTAGAATAATTTTGTCTTTATCTAATTTTAATGTGATATTAATTGATGTTTGTTTCTTTTCCTTTCAATTATCGTTATGATTTATTGTGATATTTGTTCTATGTCATGATAATACGAATCACATTTTACAATTTTATGTTGATAAATGCGCCAGAACGCAATAACACTGTTACGATATTGGCTCTAACGCTAATTACAATATAATAATTGTAATTTATTACTAAGAAAGAATCTAATTATGAGCCTAACTAAATAACTAAATTCTCCAATTTGCCCTTCCCTTCGACGATTAATTAAAATGTAATTGATTATTATGAATTGAAATATAAAAATGTAATATTGAAGTTAGATAAAAAATATAATAGATTGTATTAGTGAAACGTAATTCTAATATATGAGGGCAATTCAAAAAGTAAGGTAACCATGTTATATGTAAGGTAGATTACAGTCCAGGAGTTCTTTCTTCAATTGCAAACAATTTAAGAAGTCCCTTAGTTCAGGAGCCATATCCAATGACAATGTGTATTTTCTTTGTTCTTTTCATTGTATTCATTCAGGCCAAAAGTGCTTTATTAACTTGCACAAACTACCTATAAGAAGAAGAAAACTATAATATCGAATGTCATAAAAAATTTTGATTTGTAATGATTATTTTTCCGATGGCATGTAATGGCATTTGTTTATCCGTTGTCATGGAAATGTGCTACGGTTGAGTCGGTTACTAAGGAAACAGTGTGGTTTCCAAGCAGGGGCGGATCCAGGACGGACTTCTGGGGAGAGCGGTGGGTTGTAATACTGCTACTTAGACCTACTTTTAAGAGCTCATAGATGTTTACGAGTGATTATCAAAATATAAAGAGCGTAGATGTCGTGTAATACGGACGTATACTTCAAAGCTGAAAGGTGACTGATAATTATAGCCAAATATAGTGCGTTTCAAGTCATTTAACTAGTGTGTGATCATTTAAAAAGTTTAATAGTTAACAACAGCTAATTATGTTTGCAGTTTACTACTAATATGATGTCTATAGCTTCAAGAGCTTAAAGATGCTTGTAAATTGTCACGCTATGCTACTAGTCATATTAAAAGGGCAATTAGAAGGAAAATGTCTTCCATTTTGTAATATTTATTAGAACCATCACCTAAGAAGATATTGATATAAAAACAAATGATATATACAGGATAATGATATATAACAAAGTAATATAGTGGAAAGAAAAGCACCAAGGGGAAGTCCTTGGTTCTCTCGTGTGTGTCCTTTAATGTTTTGTGGTCCTTCCTTCACTCCATTTATGTCATGTAAAAGTTCATCAGCGCAAAGCTCATACTCACAAACACAGGCCTTCCATCACCGCTGTCAGTCCTGGGTGGTTCCTCTGGACGCAGAATAATTGTACCATACCACGCTCTTAGCAGGTGTAGGTCGAATGATGAAATTTTTAAAAATGCCTGGTTTTATAGTATCACTAAAAACTGTTTTAGTTTTAACAAGGCACTGTTTATTCTGGAAAATATGTTTTTTTCAATTTAAAATAGACACCTTGAAGATTTTAACTAATATGTTTTGGACACCATCACCTTGAATAAGCTTGATATTATCACTTTGAAGGTTTTTATGTTTTGATGCCACTGAAAAATCCGTTTGCGTAGGACGTGTTGTTTTTCGTGGTTGTATCGTATTGTTAATCTTGATAGAATTTTCACAAGGAGAAATCACGATGTATATTAGTGTTTAATAATTTTAAACTTTTCATCGTTTGATGATTTTGGGAATACAATAATCCCCCTTTTAATAAAGTACAATGGTCAACTGTTCATGAGAACCAGTGACATGGAATCCCTTAAAATTTTTCATCGTTTGACTTTTATAACCATGAGGCTGGTGCACAAAAGAAAGAAACAAAAACACTAGAGGAAGGAGGCACTAGTAAACACACACACGAGAAAAAAAAATCACTAAAACTGCTGGATCCGTGTAGATGTCGAGCGTGATCCCAATAGTGTATCCGGGAAGGCTGGAACTCGGGAAATCCTGATCGTGGTGGTGCAGCACGTCGAGAGTCAAGGGCTATCTCCTGGAAGTCTGCTATCTGGAAGGCTTGATCCTTGAGCCAGAATGGACAGCATCTTGTGGTCTGGAAGTCGAGAGGTCCATCATCCAGAAAAGGAAACTGCGACTTGGTAGGCATCATCCATGGAAACGGGTAGCAAGATGATGGGTAGCCCAGGTGCGTTTGTGAAAATAGGCCGGATGCGGAAAAGAAATTACATGACAGGAGGCACTGAATTACTTGTTAAAGACCATTGTGAAAACCTATTTTTTTTTTTTAAGGACTAAAAGAAAGAAAAGAGGGAGAAGAGATAATTGCAAAAGTAACGTACAAGGAACAAAAGGGATAACGTAAAAATATGTATAATGGCGAACTGTAATGAAGAAGGCACCTGATCAATCTTTAGGGAGATACGGAGATTCCGGGGTGTGTGACGTTATTGGTATGAAAAAGAGGAAGATAGATTGGGTTCGGAGCAGCGGGAGGTGTGTAAGATACGGTGTAAGTGTGGCTGGTAGGCGTTGGGTGGGTAAAGGAGCGACGAAATTTATGAGTTAAAAAAAACTTGATGTAAAAGAAGCCACCAATGATAAAGAAGAGAAAGATGAGGGGGATTGCAATGTATAAAGATATGGGAATAAAGTCGCCAGCTGCAACACCGGGTATAACCAGAAAGAAGAGGATGCTAAAAGAAAAGAGAGAAAAAAAAATGTAAGAGACGAGCCCCTTATTTTATTTTTATTTATTTATTTATTTATTGTTTTTTTTTATGATCATGTTTACTATTACTGTGTGTGCTGTGTACGGAAGTATGGTCGTGGATAGCGAAAGATTCCGTTATAGTAGAAGAAGTATAGAAATGAAGAGTGAATTTGCCATTAAGTAGGACAGAAGGAAAATATATATATATATATATATTAGTGAGACGTAGTTTATTCCTGGCCAAGGTACCGTAAGTTGACCTGGAAGACAAATGATTCGGGAGAAACTGCATGAGGTTGCCAGTCGTGAGCAAAAGGAGCTTGTATACGGGTGTTAAGAAAAAAAATGGAGACGCGAGTAGCAATGGCAATTAATGTGTGCCGTCCGCGAATGTGTGGTGGTGGGTTTGTGTTTTATTAACATCATAATGAGAGGATTTGTTAAGATATCTAGAACGAGGAATGCAAATGGCGGAGGACAGGGTACGAGGTAAGTACCAAAAAGTTGTTTGATTTAGTTTTCAGATTGTCTTTTTTTTTTTAGGAAGAGATGCGGAAGGAGAGTTAACGTGAGTTAAGGGGAATTAGTTCGGGTGGCTGAGTTGTGGTAGGTGTTAAAGGTAACTGGTGTGTACGACGATGTAAAATATAGATGAAGAGGGTATTCATCATAGAGAGGGAAAACAGGATGAGAGAGAAGGAGATAGAGATGGTGGGATAGTCGTCCGTGGGAAGCCAGGAAAGCCAAGTTGGCGGTTTATAGGAAGAATTGGTAGCTGTGATTGGTGTTATGCGGTGGCTAAAATTAAGGGGAAGATTTTGAAGGGAGTTATAAGGGAGAATCCTATCAGCGGGTAAGAGGAGTAAATCGGAATCAATGATATGGATATGATGAAGGACTAAATGGACAGGAATGATTGTGGTCGGAAGACAGAAATGAGAGCGGGGTATGAGTTCGATAATTCCTGAATGGAGGCTTGTGTCACAGGGTAAAGTAACACGGAGATTTAAAGAATTATTAATGTATAATGGCGTGGCAGTGCCATTAAGGAAAAGATAATGAAGGTTGTTGGGTGGTCGGGTTAAAATAAATTGATGATCGTCTACTTGGGTGATGGTAAACTGTTGTGTGAGGGTGCAGCTGTAAGAACAGGCGTTTTTTAGTAAGCCCGATATATGTTGATATTTCAAAGTGTGTAAACAAGAAGCTATTGTATGATTATAAATAGTAGGGATTTTGCACAAGAAATGTTTAGATGAGAAGGAACAAGATGTAAGATCAGCCGGAGAAAAAGGGATAGCTTGCTTATCCATGAAGACAACAAAATTGGAAGGAAGCTGTAAATAGCAATTTTGTTGAGCTGACGCAACCGGATAGGGAACTAATTTAAATAAACGTGGTAGCGTATGGAGGGGAATAGCAGGGAGTTTTACGTGTAAAATGATATGATCGGGAAAGAAATAGCAAGTGGTAAGGGGTAGGGTGTAAATGATCGGTGCTGTCAAAACGGGATTGACGCGTAAATTTTTTGAAACCAATTTGAGATTAAAATCATGTAAGTCAGAATGTAACTGATGAACTGGTATGATTTGAGGAGATAACCGGTTTTCTTTACATTGGTCAAAAATGTCGTTAAAATTAATTAAGTAAAGTAACTGACGAAGCATAAGGAGGATCGCGTTGTCAAATTTTAAATACATTTTAGAGAAAGTAACAAAAGAGGAGTGATCCGTGCGCATGGCTTCAAGTAGGCGTGTCTCATCGGCAATGAGAGCAGAAACCGTTGTTTGCACATCTTTGAAGGAAGAAGAAGTTTGTTCAGCAAGTGTTGCAACCTGATGAGAAATATCAGAAAATTTAGAACTGAGAACAGATTCATGGTTTTCAAGCTCTTGTACGTGTGTCTTTAGTTGTTCGGAATTAATTTTAGTTGAATGTATTTGGTCTTCAGTAGCAACTCCTGTGAGAAAGTTTAATGCTGATCCGATGAAGTTAAAAAGACCTCTTTGGGGTCTCGGAGTCCTTGAAGAAGGGGTTCCGTTAGAAAGAAATTTAACCAAGTATGTAGAAGTTTGAATGTCATTAGACAGAGAATTTATTGAGGATAGAAAATCTTGAAAATGGGTACACAACCGGGAAGTATTAGTTTTGCATTCTATGGTTGAATTGATGGACTGAAAGGTAGGTGTTGAAATGTTATAGATTAAAGGAAAGGTTTGGGAATAGGGGATCGCTTGGGGAAGGGGAATATAGTCAATGCCATTAACAAACTGTACGCCTTGTGGCATGAACGTGCCTGAAGCTGATACAAATAGGATGGAGAGAATAAACCTGAAAGAAGAGAGAGAAAAAAAAGTCACATAATTGTGATATATTGACTGTAATGTATGGGTGTGGGATGAGAGAAAGCATTTCGTCCTAGCGACCTTAGTGATATCAAGTGGGGTCGGACCAGCCGTTCCCGAAAAAGGACGCAAGAAGGAAATGAGATGGAAAGTCTTTCCTTACGCGTCTAGGAAAGAAAAATGACGTGAATAATGAATGATGCCGGTATATTGCTTATGGGGAGAAGGAAAAGCGTAGAGTTTGTTATGAGCGTAACTAGGAGTTGTTGCACGGGAGAAATAGTACATGTACAGCGGGTTGCCTAAAACAGGAGACGAAGCATATGCAATAATAATGAACTACCGGAAGAAAAAAATGCCGCACGGGAGAAATATTGCCTGTAATGTGTGTTGCCTACCTGTATCTGTAATTATGGCATAACGAGAGACAAAGTCGGAAGTTTTGCCAGTGTGGTACTACAGAAAGGGATCATGTTTCACTAGGAACGTTAAATTAGATAATCAAAACATAACGTGAAATGTAATTGGTAGTTGGGTTTTGAAGTAATGTGTGGTCGGATCCTATTTAGAGGTACTGAGGAAGCGCTTGTACTTATACTCAAATTCGGGGTCTGGGTTTGTAGGTGGGATGTACAGTTTCAAACGGGTCTTAGCAATGACCGTTGGCTTCCCATCAATATCTAGAAGATACTCATCAGCCGAGACATTCGAAATCACTTTGTAGGGTCCCTTATAAAGACGGGATAATGGCTTACAAGTGTTAGGTTTTGTTGAGGTATCTAAGACCATAACTAAACTGTCAGGGAAGAACTGTGTTGGATTTTTGACCTTCTCAATGCGCTTCTTCAGATCAGTGAAAACTTGGTGTTTTCGAAATTCAACGAGGTCCCTCATTTCTTTGAGTGCAAGTAGGCGATCATTAGTATTCAAAGTTTCTTGTTGAACATGTAGCAAATTGTCTAATGGTAAGGTGGGATGAACGCCATAGAGGAGAAAATGAGGAGAGAGACCAATGGAAGTTAAGGGTGATTTATTCAGAGCCGCAGTGGCATGCGCAAGGAAGCGAGGCCAAAATTTCTGGTTGTCTTGGCACAGAAATTTGAGACTCGTTTGCAAGGAGCCTAATCTTTGTTCGACTGTGCCTAGAGAACGATGTTGATAGGGTAGGCCGTACTTAACTGTTATGTTAAGAGACTTGAGAAAGTTTAACGATACGGTAGACCGGTGTGAACTCTGAAGATCTAAGTAGATTGTGCGAGGAGTATTATATGGAAGAATGATATGGTTTGTGATGAAATTGATGAAGTTGTCGCTGTTTGGAGTTGTTATGGGATGAGTAATGGTGAATCCAGTACAGTGGTCCGTAGCTGCATAAAAGTATTGGAAACCTTCGGGATCGCTGGGTATAAGCTTGCCTGCTAGGTCCAAAGAAAAGGTTTCAAATAGGCCTGACTGAGGAAAACGCTGAATTGTGGGGTTATTAGGCATGTAATTGCGTTTAAAGATGGCGCAGCCTTTACATGATTTAAGTTTCTGAGCTAGCCATGATTTTAGGCGCGGAAAGAAATACTTGTATCGCAACATCCAATACATCTTGGTAAAACCTATGTGAGTCATTGAGTCATGATACTCATCGAATAAAGCTGGTTTAAGACTATCGGGTACGCAGAGCAGTAATCGAGAGTTAGGTACTCGGTACAGTTTTTTGTAAAGTATGCCTTTCTGAATAACGTATTGTTTGTTGAGACGTTGGAATGAAGGATCTGTCTCGTCTCGTTTGTTAAGAGTCTCGATAATTTTGGAGAAGAATTTATCTTCACCCTGTAGGCGAGATAGATCCAAGTTGTTATCGATAGTTAGAAGTACAGAATCAGGCACAACTTCATTGTCCATGTCTATCGTGTCTTGCGTAAGAGGAGCAGGATGCCTACTAAGATAATCAGCTATGGGGTTCTGATGGCTTTTTGCATGTTTGATTGTAAAGTCAAATGTATTAATGTAGTTTAACCATCTCAAAATTTTTGGGGATGGAACAATTGTTTTCCGAACGGCAAGAAGAGAAATATTGTCAGTAACTAGGGTGAAATGGTGGCCTAACAAATATTTTTCTAATTTCCGGAGAGAAAAGTACACTGCATATAATTCTTGATGGAAGATTGGAAGGGGGGAAACGGTTTTGGGATGTCTGGAAGAGACATAGCAAACAGGTTGTACAACGTTAGTAGTGAGATCTTTCTGTAATAACACCGCCCCGACGCCTACTGATGCGGCGTCTGTCATGAGAATGTGGTGTGTATTGCGGGTTGAATATAGCGCAAGTACGGGGGGTGAGGTTAGAAGATTCTGCATTGTTTCAAACGCTTGAATGCGCTCAGGAGTCCAGATGAGCTTTTTAGGATTGTTTGACAGAGCCTGATAAAGGGGTGCAAGAATGATGGAAAAATTTTTGAAAAAACGTCGGAAAAAATTTGCACTGGCTAACCAGCTTTTGAGGCTTTTGAGAGTGGCCGGTCTGGGTGCCTGAGCTAAAGCTGAAATCTTATCAGGGTCAGGTTGTAGAGTGTGATTGTCAATAATATGGCCTAAACATTTAATTCTTTTTGATCCGAAAACTGATTTTTTAATGTTAAAGAGCAGAGAATGTTTGGCGGCTTGCTGAAAGAAGGCACGAAGCACAATCATCATCTGATCGAAGGAATCTGCGTGGACATACATGTCGTCAACGAATGATGTAATATTGTTGGGGAAGATGTCCCTATAAATGGTTTGAAGAGCTTGTTGAAGTAAAATGGAGGCATTTTTGAAACCCTGAGGAACAGATGTCAACTGAAGGTGATTGAAAGGGAGAGAAAGACCCTTAATGGAGAACGCAGTGGCCGGTCTGTCCTTGGGATCTAAGTCTAATTGATAGAAACTGGAGTGTAAATCAAAGGAGTTGAACCAAACTGAGTCAGAAAGAGAGTCTAGAACGTCCTGTATATCTTCTAAAGGAGAAGCTATTGTTCTGGAACGGGAGTTAAGGCCCCTGAGATCGAAAACGGCCCTTAGCTCAGTTTTGGAATTTGGTTTTAAAACAAATAATATGTTATTTCTATACTGAGAATCTGATTGTTCAAACACTCCTTGATTAATGAGGCGCAGGACGAGCTCTCTTGCTCGCGGTCTAAGTCTGTGTGGAATGACGAATTGGGGGGACTGAAAGGGAACGTCTGATTCTAAGTCTAACGTGGCCGAAAAGGTGGGTATTTTTGTAAAATCATTGTCGTGCCATTGAAAAAGAAAAGCATATTCAGAAAGTAGCGCCTTCATTTGAGCAGTTTGATGTTCGTTCATGTCAGGAGAAAAGTGAAATTTGTTAATGTCAATGAGATGACCGATTTCTTTAAGGCGTTGTGCTTTGTGTCGTGAAGCGTCCTCGTCCGTGGGAAAATGAACCTGTCTGATGGTGTAAGCGTTAGTGTTTTGTTCCGGTGGTGAAAATATGGAACCAATAACAATGGGAGCATTGGCCTTTATAATCTGGGGACGAGACGAGACGTTTGCAAGTGGCAAAACAAGGTTATCTATGGAGACAACAGCATGCGTCATATAGCAGGTACTTAAGTTTCGTAAGATAGGAGTATGTAGCCGGAAGGATGTATTTGGAAAGTGACCGTTAACCTTGAGAGGAACTGCTTTAGCTGAACGGGGTGGTATGACAAGTCT
Organism: Thermobia domestica; assembly: GCF_964235325.1. NCBI lineage: Eukaryota > Metazoa > Arthropoda > Insecta > Zygentoma > Lepismatidae > Thermobia > Thermobia domestica. The sequence goes on along the minus strand of NC_137469.1, from coordinate 120,837,109 downwards.
CCTACGTGCTTGAAAAACAATGTGAGGAGTGGGATGTTTTTTGAAAAAGTGAAATGTGTTTGTATTAACGCTGTGTATTGCATTATCGGCTGGAGGCATGCGACCTAGATGACGTAATGATAGGATGCCTTTGTCAAAATCAAGGGTTGCTTGATGGTCTTGAAGAAATTTACTGGAAAGGATAGCAGGAAAGTTTTTGAAAGGAACCAAACGAAAAAGTACAGAGTATTGATGACCATTAAAATTTAAGTTGAGAATGGTAGCACGGGAGAGATGTACCGGAGATGATGAAAGACCATTTAGAACCGTGTGAAGCTTAAAAGTACGAACCGAAGGGTCGAGTTGGTCGGCTGGAAAGAGACTGACTTCAGCACCAGAGTCAAGGCAAAAGAAAACATCCTTGGTCATGCAACGGGCTTTTACGTAAGGTAATTTGCCTTTGAAGTGCAACGGTAATTGGAGGTAATCTGAGGAAGAGGGAGGGGAAGAAGGGGATGAGGGAGAATTAAGCGCGAGGAGACTGGTGCGCTCTCGCGCTAATTTTTGGCGTTTTTTGGTTTATTGGTACGAGAGTTTGTGGAGACAGGGGAAGGGGAGGGGAGTGAGGGTAGGTGGGTAGGGGTAGGATATTGAAAAAAGGGATGATAGAATGGATATGGGGGAATGGGTATGGTTGGCTGTTGTGTAGTATAGACGTTTTGGGGTTGGGAAGAATGCTTATTAAAACGCTTATTGTTCTTGCCTTTACGAGAGTCGTTATTGTGATCATTTCGTGGAGTGTTACGAGTTGGGGGAGACTGAGGGACAGTTTGACAATGAGAGGAGGCGGTACATTGACAACAATGATATGGGTGTGTGGAGCAATGAGTACACGAGTTAGAAGAAGAAGAGGTCGGATTGGTGGAATGAGAATGTTGGAGACAGGAGGACGGCGGATGGGGTGAGAGGGACCGTGGAAAGGGAAGGGATTTATGGTTAGGAGAGAGGGTGTTGTGATTGTGAGGACTAGGAGAACGAGAACGGGTAGGAGCGAAATGAACAGAGGTAGGTTGAGAATTTGAAAGGGTGTTGAGATGAAGCTGTAACTGTGAAACTTGATGAGTTAGTTCTTGAATGGCGCTAGAAGTTGGGACATCTGAAGTTTGGCGTGAAAAGGAAGAGTCGGTTTCTCGCTTTTGGGCCATGAGCTGAGTGCGTTCTAAGGTTGTAACCTCATCAATAAATGTGGGATAGTCAGATATGGTGCGAGTGCCAAACCAACGTATGTTCTCGGGTGTCATACTCGACACGCATTCTAAAAGAAACTCCTGAAAATCTAATTGCGTGTATGCCTGATCTGCCAGAAATTTCTTTGCGAAAACGTAATGAGAAAGTGGTTCATTAGGGAGTTGAACTCGAGCCCTATACTGATGAATGCGAGATCGTGGAACCTGTTCGTCGCCAAATTGTTTTAGGAATTTTTGTTGGACGGTTGACCAGGGAAGGGTAGAGAGATTTTGGGTGGAGAACCAATGTTGAGCGGGTCCAGAAAGGGACTTTTCGAAAATCTTTATGCATTTTGAGTCATCCCAGTTATTGACCAGTGCGATCTTCAAAAAATTTTGTAAAAATAAATCCGCGCGTTGTTCCTTGGACGCACTGTATATATCGGGAATGATGGAAGAGATACCTGCCATATTGTTTGAATTTTGAGCTTGAGGTGTGTTTAAGGAAATGAAAGAAGCCTGACTGCGAGTCGTGGGCATGACAAGAGAATGTGAGAAATGAAATGACCACAATGGAGTTAACAAAGCAAAAAAGTGCCTTATATGTGTGAAAAGAGGAACACAGACACTAAAGAACCACACGAGAGAGATTCCTCTGGGGGAGCCATAATATGTTTAATATGTTACTAATAATATGATACTAATTATGTTACTGAATGTAGCAACAATAAACTGTCACGTTAAGTAGTCAGAATTTTAATAAAATGACAAGTGTCATATATTTGTGGTATTTATTAAAACCGTCACCATAAATGTAAACGATATAGATACAAACAATATTTACAATATCATGATGTGAAATATAAGTAGTACGATGGTAGGGTCTATCAAGGAGAAGTCCCTGATACTCTCGTGTGTTTATAATGTCTTGTAGTCCTCCCCTCACGACATTTTGTCATGTAAAAGTTCATCAGCGCAAAGCTCATACTCACAAACACAGGCCTTCCATCACCGCTGTCAGTCCTGGGTGGTTCCTCTGGACGCAGAATAATTGTACCATACCACGCTCTTAGCAGGTGTAGGTCGAATGATGAAATTTTTAAAAATGCCTGGTTTTATAGTATCACTAAAAACTGTTTTAGTTTTAACAAGGCACTGTTTATTCTGGAAAATATGTTTTTTTCAATTTAAAATAGACACCTTGAAGATTTTAACTAATATGTTTTGGACACCATCACCTTGAATAAGCTTGATATTATCACTTTGAAGGTTTTTATGTTTTGATGCCACTGAAAAATCCGTTTGCGTAGGACGTGTTGTTTTTCGTGGTTGTATCGTATTGTTAATCTTGATAGAATTTTCACAAGGAGAAATCACGATGTATATTAGTGTTTAATAATTTTAAACTTTTCATCGTTTGATGATTTTGGGAATACAATACTACAAGTTTTTGACAAAATAGAACTGTAGCGTTATAGTGAGCTAATGTAACAATATTGTTATTCAGCATCTTCGATGCGCAGGGAAGCAAGCAGGGAGTGGTCTTGGTGGTTCAGACCCCCAGAAATCCCGACATCTTTATTAAAATAAAATGAAACCGTTCAGTTTATGTCCCAAGGTTATGTCCTGTAGGCTAAGGGAGACGGCTGATTAAGGCAAGTGAATTAATGATGAAAGGATAGATGGAATGGTAATGCGGGAGAAAACGGAAGTACCTTGAAAAACCCATAGACACAATATTCTTAACCACAAACCTACTAGGCCGGGGATGAAACTAGGGACACCATGCATCTTTGGTAAGCGCTCTATCACTGAGCCACCATGTTCCCAACTTTTCTGAAAATTTGATCTAATTTTAGGAATGATTTTACAAATTTAAAAAAAAAAATATATTCTCATATTGAATTTGCATACACCCCGAAATAAATAGCTGCAACGTGTCTGTCTATGCATATTATTGCAAATCTATGTCGCATCGTTTCGCCTGATGCTTGTTTTGGTTTATCAAACACAATTACGATACATAAATGAGAAGTTCTAGCTTTTGATTGGATGAAAGACCAGTTAAAAGTTAAGCTTCGAGAAAATCAAGAAAATTGTAATTTTGTGGAAAATGCAATTTCCCTCGATTTCCGCAAGTTTTATTGTCCTCCATTTTAATCGAAACGAACATTAGGCAATGCAAAAATCCTTATTTCGCCTAAAATGCCGGACACAAATCTTATCACTTATCTCCCATAATTGTATCAAATAATTAGTTTGTCGAAACAAGGATTAGGCTAAGCGATGAAAACATCTCCAATTCTAATTCTTGATCAACTGGTTTCACTACTCTCGAGTTTCTAATTGTTCATATATTTTCAAACCTCATGAAAAGTGAACTAGACACTATGTCCGTACCAGCGGTTCCAGCTAGTTATGCCATTAAATATGTTTGAACACCCAAGTATGCTAATTAATTTATGTATTCACTCCACATTATCCAGTCATAATTGGCTTAGGGTAGATGAAATAGTATTTGTGGAAGATAATAGTCCTGAACGTTTCCATTAAAAGAGTCACATAACGATTTCGAACCAGGCCTGAGACACTCTGCCATCTATTTTTGTAATAAATGTTCCCTATGCACATACGTAATTTCAAAAAATAACAAAATAAACTGTTGTTATTTCCAAACTCAGAGTTTTATAATTTGTCTCGAACATTCCATTATCAAGTAACCAATATAATGATGAAGAATACATATTTGTTTCATGTTTTACATTGTTGCCAATTCTTCTGACTCAATTTATATTCTCTGTCACTATAATCTTCACTATATTGATTGCTTTATAATTGAATGTCCAAGATAAGTTAGAAAACTCTGATTTTGAAAATAGTAAAGGATCATCCTGATAGTTTTAAACGGATCGGATTATCATGTAATAATACTTATTGGAAATATTTGCAATTAATAAAATAAATTGTAATATAAACTTGCAACAAATAAAGTGTAAAACTCAAATCTAAAATACAAAGTTGAAAGCTAAATAATTGTTAAAGGGAAATCTAAAAATGCAAATCTGAAAGTAAAAATGCTAAACTGAAGCTAAGCAAAACTGAAGTCGAAAAGTACAAAAGTGAAAACTCAAACTGTAAAACTGAAAACTATAAATGCAAAAACAGAATATAAAAATACTAAACTGAAAATTATAAATGCAAACTGAAAATTAGAAACTGCAAAGCTGAAAACTAGAAACGCAAAATTGAAATCTAAAAATGCAAAACTAAAATCTAAAAATGCAAGAGGGAAATCTAAGAATGCAAAACTGAAATCTAAAAATGTAGAACTCTAAACAAAAAATGCAAAACTGAAAACTAAAAAATGCAAAACTAAACTAAAATGTAAAAATGTAAAACAGAAGTCTCAAAATTCAAAACTAAAATCTGAAAATATAGAACTCTAAATTAAAAATGCAAAACTGAAACCTTACAGTGCAATAACGAGAAAGTAAAAATGTGTAAGTAAAAGTTTAAGTTCAAATCAGATATCTCGCAAAGCTAAAATCTAAAAATGCAAAACGGAAATCTAATTATACAAAACTGAAAGCTGAAAATGTAAAACTGAAATCTAATGACACAAATCTGCAATCCAAAGATGCAAAACTGAATCTAAGGATGCAGAATGAAGTAAAATGCAATATTGAAAACTAAAGATACAAAAGTTGAAAGTAAAAGTACAATGGTGCAACATAAAAATAGAACAATGCAAGCCATAGATGTATAATCGTAAATTGAATCATAATGGAGTGAAAACCTTCAAATAACGTTGCAAGAATATTTTAACTTTATGTAATTATATCCATTAGTTCAATGGTTAGATTAATTTTGAAAAAGTTATTTTATGTTTATATTATTAAAATATAAATAAATTGATCTAAATGCAATAAATGTAATTCATGTTTTAAGTGCGATGATTCAATAAAGTAATGGATCAGTGATTAAAAATGCGTAAACACAGCTTAATACATAGTTGTTATTTCTGGTATTCATTCTAACGGGGTATCTTTAAATATACAAATAAAATTTTGAAATGGGTAGTCCTAACAATAAAAGTTCAGTATGTACCTTCCTCCATTTTGCAATCCTAATGTTTTCGACCTATCTTCATAATTAACTGCACAGTAAAATATCGTGTAGAAAATTAGATTCAAGTCAAATCTATGGTATTCAATACAAACGTTACAACTCCCTTCGAAAGTCTCTAGTTCTTCAGCTCCACACGAAGTCAAACCTTCTAAAGGATATATGTATTCTAATTACTATTACTGAGAAAGGTATTCTACTCGTAGTTACAATTTGATTACCTCTGTACTATTAGTGATACTTTTAGCTTGAGTTCATATGAATAAAACTATGTATTTTATGTTACACAAGGAAAATTGTAATTCATTTATATATCGTAAGGATATTGTCTGTAATATCTACAGTTTCAATTAATCTAGTACGCATAATTGAAACACATCAAACTCAGAAATGGGATATGTCGATATGAAGATTAACTGTAATTCGTTGGTACGTTATGCACGTTATATTAAGATATAATTATAATAATTTATCCATCGTAAATGATGATTCAAACACAGATAGAAATATCAAAGTACATAATGAAAACAGTAAGATACATCTGTCTCATTATAGGTTCACAATACCGATGTGCTTGCGAACGAAGTCTATGTGATTCAGCGGCAAAGGTTTTTATTTCTGTTGCAATGACAGTTTATAAAAGCAAACCAAAAATAGTTATTGTGACTTTGTGGCATCCATATACTTTGTACGTAATTTTTCTCATTTTTTTCTGATGTATTCTATTTATATACCTTCAATGCTTAATATAAGTATTTAATTGATCAAATCTTCATAAAGTAAAATATTTTCTATTACTACTTTCTCCAATGGTAAATTGGTAATCTACTCTCCAAAATAAGCATTCAAAGTAATGTTCAACATGATCTATAAAAAAATTAAACTATTATTGTGTTGTTGGAATCTAACTACTTTAGGGACAAGCAATATTATAGAAATGGTATATAGATTGCAAGATATTCATATATGATGTTTTGTACATCCATCCCTAATATGTGGATCTAAATTCTATTTTATTCATACCTTCGAAATCCTGTTAATAACTTCCATATTCTGTATAAACATTCCAACGAACAAAAACGATAATCTCTAATCGACCACAAGTTTCATCGTATAAAATAAAACAAGCGTTAAGATGAGTAATAATGTTATGCGCAGATAGGATTGCCAACTCTGGAAAATAAAAAAAACGGCACCCCTTCAAAATTACCTATGATATAGGTCCAAGTGTGAAGAATCTCGGTTCGGACCTATCCATGGAAAGGAAATCCATTTTTACCTGCGTTGTGACCAGAATCCAACAAAAAATACACTGTACAGAGTAGAGTTTCTGTAGGTAAAATGTCAAGTACACTATACTGTACATGGTTTTTCTCAAGTACGTTTTAACGCAAATAAAGATAATATGAGTGTTATTTGGCATATAACATTCAAAATTAGTCTCTTGCAATACACAAACAAGCAATTGTTTATTTTGATCATCCCTGTTTAATCAATAGAAACATAGTTTTAAAACACAAGGAAAGCACAATTTTCACAAAGCACAGACAGTGTCACATTAGTAGCTCAATGATTGACCAACAATTAGCAACACTGTCTATGCACAATCTTCAATGAACACCAAACACTGCAATTAAATGAACACAAATGCATTTGAGTGACTGTTGGGCGGTTTTTATTGTTAAAACAAATTGTTGAAAACTATGTACAGTATACTGTACCTTTTCCTTCAATGAGTGTAAAAAAAAACGTAAATTTTGCCACGGAGGAGGTTAATGTCTAATTTTAACACAAAGGCCTGGAACGTGAACCGACAATTAAAGCCACATAAACGTTTTCACAACAATGGACGCAGGTCTTCCGCGCTAATATAAAAACTGAAAAGAAAGTTCGTCATATCCTCAGTGTTGGATGAGGACATAAAGCACATAAACATACCCAAAAATATTACAAGACAAGACATTACAACACAACAAAAACAAATAAAATTATACTTACTGAAAGTTTTCTACTTTTAACACAAGTGCTATCATCTTCATTGCCTGAGTCATTAACTCTGCATCTTTTAGGATCTGATGGACTGGACAAAGAATTATCAATGGCAACACTGTCAATGGAACAATTCCTTCTTTTCGATGCATTAGTATTAGAATATTGAGATTTTCCCTTAAATGTGCCCAGTTTAGCCAACTTGCTCAAAACTGAAGGGAAAAAAATAAAGCAATAATAATAATAATAATAATAATAATAATAATAATAATAATAATAATAATAATAATAATAATAATAATAATAATAATAATAATAATAATAATATAAAAATATGCATTAAAGCAACGGACGCGGTATTATAAAAACTAAAATAAGTACTTACAATCTACAAATTTATGAAAGAACTGAAATACCGTTCACTTGGTCTATAATGAAATAAAATTCTTGCTAAGGAAAATTTCTTACGAGAGTTGTTTCAGAAGGTCAACTACATTCGTTGATGTTCTGGTGTTTCAACATCACCAACTTCATCATTATTACTTTCGACTAGAGATGAAAAAAAGCCGGCTTTTTTGAATAGATGTTTTTTCTACATAAAAAGTCGGCTTTTTCTGAAAAAAAACACGAGAATTTTGGAAATTTTGGCTTTTTTCATTTTCATGATTTTTCCATCTAAATAGCTTCCTTATAGTTTATTCTATAGTTAGATAAGAATTCCATGACCTAAATGCCATATTTCGCTCTGAAATTCACCATCAAGATGGATGGAGCACATGTTTTACAAATGAAAGCTAGCATGAAGAATGTAATATTTGAGGGCAATTTTAGAGGCTATTTAACTTTATTTTAACTTTTGAGTTGTCGACCTTTTGTTCTTCTCTAGATCATTTTAGTTTGTCATCCGTGTTTCATTTCTAAGAGCTTAGTACTCTAGCTTCTAGTGCAAAAGTTAAACTTATGTTTTTCTATATATCCGTCAAACCGTACAGTTCCACATTTCTGTTATACTGTAGCTGTGCAACGATTTAGCAATAATTTCCGGATACGACCTTGAATACTAATTTATACAAATAATCAGTAGAGGATTTAGAAAAGTACTTTGGGAGGGTTTCTCTGATTGTTTCGTTTTCTAAAATGTCCTAATTTTATTTGGGAGGTGCTTGAAGTTTATGAGTACAGGCATAACTAATATTTCGTTTCGTTTATATATTTAACGATAATCTTCCGGATACAACTTTGAAGATCATTTTATACTGAGAATCAGTGGCGGATTTAGAAAAGTATTTTGGGGGGGTTCTTACTTATGTTTAGTTTTTCTAAACATTCGTAATTTTTATCTGACGGGAGCTGAAAGTTTATGAGTAAAGGCATAACTAATAAATATTTCGTTTGTTTAGACATTCCGTAATTTTGGGGAATAGGCTTCAGTCCGAAAGACCGCTCCCCTAACCTTCGCAAAACCGTCACTGCTGGTAATAAGTAATAATAACGATTTAAAAACAATAAGAAAGGAAGTCGGCGAACTCACAGTACACGCACTATTTCTACTTCACAGATGGAATGAAGAAAAGCTTCGTCAGAATGGTCGAATGCTGGGTTGAATCCCGGACTTCCCCATAGAAGCGCAAAAGCTCCACTCAGTCATGTTTGTTGTGCAGTTTATTTATCTTAATTTAAATATATTCCGTAGCCCTTTTTTTGTTGGTTGGTTGGTGGGGGGAGAGTTCCGTAATGATATGAAGGGTGTGAGCCAAGAACATGGTAACCAAAAAATTTTCAATTGCTGAGTTATACAGCACCAGATAGACAGCAACGCATACCGCTTCGTTTAATCCTTCGTGTATAGTCTTATGTGAAAAATCAGCTTTCCGACTCTCAAAATGGATTGTGCAGGAGAAAATCTCTAATTTCTTAAAATAGTAAAATTGTGGGTTACCAGGTTCTTGCCTCACACCCTTCATATGTTGAATCCCTCTTGTTAAAAATTCAGAAAACTTGAGGATTGAGTAAACTGTGATGGTGGTTATATAAAACTGTAGAGTTTCAAGAATATACAGAACCAAAAGCTCTAGATGTGCAGCCTTTAAGTGTATCATATAAATCTAAGTATTTCTATTATGTTTTATTTTAATTTTATTTTGTCCCAAAAAGAGGGTATGGAATATTTTGAAGTAAAAATTCTACATAGTATTTTGCTAGTTATTTGTGTATTTTTAAAATAAGTATTTACTTTTAGGGTTGGCTGGTTTACACCAGTTTTTTTTTTCCTTTTTTAAATAAAAAAACTAGTTTAAACCAAAAAAAGAATAAAAAGATCCAAAAATGAGAATCATGTGAACTTCATGGTGACGTTTCCACACATCAAACCATCTGCATTAGTTTTATTTCCTTTTCACCTTTTAATCAAGGTGTCCCATGTTCAATTCTCGGTCGAACCACAACCCTTCTTTCATGCGTAAACAAAGTAGCGGTTCGGATGTCACTTGAAGCGAAAGTCTTCTCTTTGATAACTTAGGCATTACATAAAGATGTTAAGCCTGAACATACGAAACGAAACCAAATTGTATATTTCTGCATGTCTGAATGGCTATTGTTTTATAAAGAAGCCAAGGTTACTTAAATATATTGATAGAAATTAGCAAAATTTATCGATTGCCTACGTAGCTTCCAACATAAGCTTTGATTGGACTTTCAATGATATGTACGTACTAAATTTGTAATTTAATACCTCAGTTTTAGTGTACTGATTATGATACGTTGACCTTTAAATTTTACATGCAAAGCAATAACAGGATTTTTCCGTTATTCCTTTACATTTATAGTAATGACGGGATTTTCCCGATGGCTAGGGCGGGAGTTTCCCAATTTAAGAAATTTACTGACTGGACTTCTTTAAGCTGATGTGACCTCTTCCAGCATAACCCCGTTGTTGTATAATAATACCAAGGCGAAACAAACTTATTTCTATCAATATGTAATATAAATACATAAATCAAAATATCTAAACCCAAAATCCTGGTTTACACCAAAAAAACTAGTTTAAACTCCCCCCAAACAACGGGTTTTTGGCATTTTCAAAAACAACTATGGTTCTTGCCAAGCCTGCTTACTTTTGTATATAGGAGGTTAAGAAAATCTTATTATATACATTGGTTAATCCTTTGGAATTCATAATGTAAATACACTCATGCTCAAAAATTAAGGATAATTGCAGATTGTGGTACTACACAACGTGGCACTACATAAAACTGGCGCTAATAGCATAGGCACATAGTGAACACAACATACGAACAAACGAAACATATCGGTACCACGGTATTGGTGATATCTACGGTATCCACGGTATTGGTGATAAGTTGAGAAACACAGGTGCTACACAACGCCACTGTTCCCTACACATGTACTTCGACATCAATATGGAATATGATCACCATGCACACGTACACAGGCCGCACAACGGGTTGGCATACTCTGGATCAGGTGGTCGAGCAGCTGCTGGGGTATAGCCTCCCATTCTTGCACCAGTGCCTCTTAGAGTTTTGAGGTGTCCTAGGGGTTTGAAGACATGCAGCGATACGTCGACCGAGAGCATCCCAGACATGCTCAATGGGGTTTAGGTCTGGAGAAAAGGCAGACCACTCCATTCGCCTGATATCTTCTGTTTCACGGTACTCCTCCACGATGGCAGCTCGGTGGGGTCGTGCGTTATCATCCATCAGGAGAAAGGTAGGATTCACTGCACCCCTGAAAAGGAGAACATACTGATGCAAAATGACGTCCTGATACACCTGAACTGTTACAGTTCCTCTGTCAAAGACATGCAGGGGTGTACGTGAACCAATCATAAACCCACCCCATACCATCAAACCACTACCTCCATACAGGTCCCTTTCAAGGACATTATGGGGTTGGTATCTCGTTCCTGGTTCACACCAGATGATAACCCGGCAAAAATCACTGTTCAGACTATACCTGGACTCGTCCGTGAACAGAACCTGGGGCCACTGTTCCATTAATCATGTACTGTGTTCTTCATACCAGGCTTTACGGTCTCTCCTGTAAACAGGGGTCAGTGGAATGCACCTTGCAGGTCTCCGGGCGAATAAACCATGTCTGTTCAGTCGTCTGTAGACTGTGTGTCGGGAGACAACTGTTCCATTGGCTGTGGCAAGGTCCCGAGCAAGGCTACCTGCTGTACTCCGTGGCCGTCTGCGGGCACTGATGGTGAGATATCGGTCTTCTTGTGGTGTTATACACTGTGGACGTCCCGTACTGTAGCGCCTGGACACGTTTCCTGTTTGCTGGAATCGTTGCCATAATCTTGAGATCACACTTTGTGGAACACGTAGGGCCCGTGCTACGACCTGCTGTGTATGACCAGCCTCCAGTCGCCCTATTATTCTACCCCTCATAACGTCATCAATATGTGTTCTTTGAGCCATTTTAAACACACTGTCATCATTAGCATGTCTGACAACATCTGCACACTTACACGCTGCATCGTACTCTGACATGCACCAACACACCTCTGCGTATCTGGACTGCTGCTTGCGCCACCGTGCGACGACCGCACCGCATGCACCGCACCGAATGGTCAAATGCACCGCATGGTCATACCCCGAGGTGATTCCGAACCGAAAACCGCCCACCAGAGCGTTGTTTCACCATGTATCCGCATTATCCTTAATTTATGAGCACGAGTGTATGTTGAGAAGTAAAATTGTTTGAAATACCTTTTCGAAATTCATGGTTTATTTTCGAGATTTTATATTAGCTATTATCGGCACCAACCACTAATTAAATTACTTTTGAGAGAAGCGAAACAAAGTCTGCTTTATGAATTTAAAGCAGAATTTTGAAAAAAGCCCAAAATTTCCCAAGCAAAAAAGCGAAGCAGGAAAAAACCGAGTTTTTTTTAAAAAAAGCTATTTTTTCCGAGCCCTTGCATCTCTATTTCTTAACTCCAAGGTGTTCACAAAGAAAGAATTGTTAATTCCTATATATTTCCTTGGAGTGGGATTTTAACTCCTAGGCTCTTTCTAAGAAAAAATGCTTAACTCCTGGGTACTCGTAAGTCTTAAGTTCTAAATGCTTGCTAGAATATTGACTTCTACCAAATTTGAGGTCCTTATTAAGGAACGATATTTCATGGTCATCAGTTTCCAACCTGAAGTGGCGTACCCTTCCGGGAGTCCCTTAAAAGTGGAGCACATGGAGACTCAACAAAATAGATAGGAAGCATATATCCCCAGTAATACACTAAAAGTATTATCAAAGTTGTCGATACATACCTTAATATGGATGAGGTTTTAAAAGATATTAAAAGTGATTTTCCAATTATGTTTGCCCATAAAATATTTCCTCACGATTCATTAAAAGTAAACAACCCTCTGGATTGGTGGTTCGAATTTTCGACTCACAAATTCAACCAAAGGATGTTAAAAATTCATTATTTATCTTTACTGGTAGACCAGAGATTTGTCAATGCAGCTATATGTGTTGGAGATAGGTACGGACACATAGCTGGTTTTATAAGCTAAAATATAAAATGTCTAAAACAAATATATCTCTAATCACAAAGATACAACTTGTAACAGTGCTTCCAAGTGTGTGCAGGACTTCATGAGGAAAGAAAAGACAAACAGATAATGTAAACGTTGGCAGTGCAACGTATGTATATATGCAATTGAAACGAACATTACGGTGGGTGTACTTCACAAATCACACCACAAAAAAGCCGGGTTTTTTTTAGAAAAGCAAAGAAATTATGTATTGTATATGCAAAAGAAAATCCCAAAATATCTTCCACAACAAGTATCAACTAGGCCTACTGATAGAATATCATGTACGCAATCAAAAAACCATCATTGCCTTACAATTAAACACACCTCTAGAGAAAAAGAGGAGGGAACTGGATTATTAAGCAGGAACTTAGGTATTTAGTACTTTCCTCTAGAAAAATCAACTAATCCAAGTATTTAATCCTGAAAAATCATCTCAACCAAACATTAAGGGTTACAATTCACTCCAGTTTGAAACATCACAACAAAAGCAAAAATAAATTAGATACTGGAATAAATACAGTCAAGACATCCAAAAATAAATTGTCGTTTTTGCAAAAACAATATGATAATTTCAGTAATAATAAAAACTATAAATAAGAAGATTTCTCTTTTTCACAAAAAAATAATCAATACTTCAGCAGATAAAACATTTGGTGTAACTAATGTAACAAATGCAACAAAACACACATATAACTTTCAATAGTTATCTCCTAAATACGCGCAACGGTAAAAATTCTTAGCAGCAGTAATGACGTCACAGAATTTAGATCTATCACATACATTTTTGGCGAATATAGTTACCCTAATATACAACTATTAAAATCTCTCATAAACACCCGACAAGAAAACTAAACAATTTTGACAACTCTCCGTATAGCTTATTATATGTCAAGGTATATATAATAAGCTATACTTTCTTTATAAGTTAATTATATTCTTTAATCCTGACGTAATCTTACAAGAAACTTGGACAATATTGAGTATTCCTTTACAGATCAAAAATTGCAATGTAATTTCCCAAAATGGAGAAGTTGGTTAAGGTGATATTACTATTTGTATTAAACACAATATATCTTCCAAAATTAACAACCTTCGTATAAATCGCTCGAATCGTAATATCATAATTTATGTCAATAACTATTAAAAACTCTTTTTTTTTTTTTTGTTAAATATTTACATTAAACCACATGTCGTATCAAATACAAAATTTTGAGAAAATAATTTCGTTTTAAACAATAACTTTGTTTATATAATTGGAGTCACTAATACGTAATAAATTATGGGAAAGTACAAGAGAAAATTACGTAGTTGCTTATCTTTTACACGCTTTAATAAATTCTCAATATATAGTAATAAACAACGGAACTCCGATAAGAATAGCAATGCATGGTAATAGTGTATCACACATAAGAAAGATTAAAAATTCTCTTTACATACATCTGAGTGCAATGTATATTTTGATCCGGGAAGAAGTGGTCATTAGCCTATTCTCTTTCCATCTCATGCAATAGACATTAACTCCACATTATAAAATATCCTTCAAAAGTCCTTAAATCTAAATTTTCAAATGTAACAACTAAAATATACTGTGATATTTATAGCAGGAAGCAACGGGTATAGCAGGATAAGACGATGAAAAGTGACCTTACATGGATTGCTGTGATATTTATAATAATGATACCGCATGTCCAAAGATAACTTTGGCCAGAAAATGAACTTCAAATTCCTTCGATTTCGAAGTTATTGTTGAAAATCCGACAATCAAAAATTGTTCATATCTCTTAAACGATTTAAGTTACGACGGTGAAACAAAATATGAATATACTTTGCTTGAAGGGCCTTACGGGAAAGAAGAAGCAATTTATTTCGCCTTTCAAATTTCTAGCGAAAAGCGCGTCGAAATTATTCGAATTCAAATGTTTTTGCTTTGTTTCAGTGACCACCTTCTGTTTTCCAGTATAGAAGCAGCACCAACCCACCTATAATATATTTTGACCATGGTTTGATAGTCGCGGTGCAACTTGCTGTAAAATGAGTAAATCCAAAGTCGGAGACGTCTGGAAGTTATGCAATCCGCGTTACGCCATAAATGTTTTGGCAGGCACGAATACTGTCAAAAGTCAAAGATGGTTGAGTTTGAATTTCTGACTCGTCATGAATGGCTCTATGTTGGCACTGTCGAATATTTACTCATCGTTGTTTTGAGAGTAGCATATAATCGGTTCAATAATGCATAGATGTAAGTATCTTATAGTATTGGACCATCCCATACTCTCGACCTCTTCCAATAAAAATATCTAGGTGCCTGTCTGTCATCAAGTATCTCATTCTATTTAGCTCTATATGAAATTGAAATATGTCTCATGTATGTTTCGTTTTATAACTAAACGAAAATTAAAGTTTTAGAGTTAATTACAATGTTTGGATATATCTCATAAAGCATATTGCGTACTATCATCTTGCTAGTCTTATAATGAGAAGGTTCATTAGGGAAAACCAGTAAAAATTTAATCTTAATCAGAGCCGGATTAACCCATCTGGAGGCCAGAGACTAGAAAAATATGTGTCCCCTGCTGACTTCGCCTAATACATTTCTGTAAAAGTACAGTAGGGTGAAGGATCTAAGGAAATTCGAGAAGAGTGAGCTTAGCAGTGTCGTCAAGTTTTTTGTGCTGTAAGACAAATCCTCTATGGAAATTCGTAAAACTTTGCAGGGTACTTTGGGGGAACACGCTCCTGGATATACACGAGTAGCGAAGGGGGTGAGGCGTTTTAAGGCTGGTCATCGTGAGACTGACGATGAACCTCGCTCAGGCAGGCCTTCAAGTGCAGTGTCCACGGAAAACATCGACAAAGTGCGTGACATGATCATGGAGGATAGGCGCATATCGACCAAAAACATTGCTGCGTGTGTGAGGATATCGCGTAAGCATGTGGAGGTCATAATAGCAGAATATTTGGACATGCGGAAGGTCAGTGCCAAATGGATCCCAAAATCTTGAGTTTTACGACCCACGGTAATGCCGGTTAGGCTAAAGGAGACGGTGATGATGAGAGATGAATGAAATGGTGAAATGAAGAAAGTGGGAGGAAACGGGAGAACACCGAGAAAACCCACGCACACGGTGTTTGTCCACCACAAAGTTTACTTGGCGGGAGCAGGGTTATGGATCCCAAAATGTTTGAATACTGACCAGAAGAAACACGGGTGCAGGTGTCACAGGAAATTTTGCAAAAGTTTCGAAACCCTGGTGAGTTCTTGCGCAGTCTGGAGCGGCATGGCAAAACAGCAATCCATGGAGTGGCGCCACAGTAGATCTCCTCAACCGAAGAAGTTCCGAAGCCAAAGGTCAGCTGGAAGGTGCTTGTATCTGTGTTTTGGGATAAGAACGGTTTCATCCTTATATAATATCCTTAAAATATCCAATGCTGGGGTTTATTCCAACTATTTGATTGAGCTGAAGGAGGCTCTGAAGAAAAACGTCGGGGAAAAGTGAGCAGTGGTGTTCAGTTTCTCCAGGACAATGCACCCTCCCACAAGGCCCATCAAACCATGCAATTGCTGGTGGATCTGGGCTTCACCTGTTTACCTCACCCACCCTAGTCACCTGATCTGGCCCCTCCGACTATCACCTCTTCCCACATCTCAAAAAACATCTCAAAGGCAAACATTTTCCATCCGATGAGGCACTCATTGCGGAGGTGGAGGGGTGGTTTGTACAGCAGGACAAGACCTTCTATTTGCAAGGGTTAGAAATGTTGCAACATCGTTTTGAAAAGTGTATTGAGCTTCGGAGGGAAAACGTTGTATTAAAATGGTTCTTTCAGGTAAATTCCTTCTTGGTGATTTTATGAACTTTCCAGCCTCCGCTTGTAGTTCTACATCAACCATACCATGCATTAGATGATATTATACCCAGGCATGTAGCCAGGATTTCGTAATGCGGAGGTCCATGACATGAAATATTGTGGTTATCACACGAGCGGCTCGATCGTCCTAAACTATTTTATTGGTAGCATATATATTGGTTCGTTTAGCCAGGATTTCTCAATCGGGGGTGGCGTGACATGAAACACTGTACTTATCACAGCAGAGGCTCAATCAATCTAAACTACTTTACTGGCAACATATATTGGTTTGTTAGGACAATAAAATGAGGATATGTTACTAAGTATTTTAATAATAAACTATGAAGAATTCTCGAGTAAAAGAATATAAACAAAAATTGAAAAAAATTTTACAATATCTACGTTCCTTCCTCTGTTCATTCAAATATAACAATTTTCCATTCATTACGACCTCAACTATTATAAAAAGTACTGTGCATATCCAATAATGTGTTGTAAAATATTTTACAGTATCTGCGTTCCCTTCTCTGTTGAATTAAATGTTAACAGAATTTACTTTCTACATAACTTTTTGTTTCTATTATTCCGCCAACTGGTACGTGTTCCAAATGACAAGTTAAAGGAGCAGCATAGAACTGTTTCTGAAATGACATGTTTGATACTGTAGAGAAGCGATGACGAGAAATTATGATTTAAAAAAATGTCCACGCTATTACAAAACAAGACTATCTTTTCGAAAGATTGAAATTTCCCTGACTAGTAGCAGAAATTCTGAGAATTTCGTAACTTTTCTAGAAAATTCAAATTTCCTGACTTTTCGAGGATATCCCGTTCATTCGCCATTTAAATTTACTACTCCTCCCCGCTTCCTCCACACAAAGCTCCTCATAAGAAACAATAACCAAACGCTTGCAATAGCTTTTTATTTTTAACGCTGATTCTTCTTTTTCTTGTTTGTTTTTGTTTCATCCTTCCTTATTTTTTCATTTCTTGTTTCGAAGGGGGCACTGGCCCCCTCGGACCCACCCCCTTGGCTACGTGCCTCTTAAATGGAGATGCAAGGGCTCGGAAAAAAACCGGCTTTTTTGGAAAAAAAAACGGTTTTTTCTGCTTTGCTTTTTTGCTTGGGAAATTTTGGGCTTTTTTGAAAATTTTGCTTTAAACTGATAAAGCAGACTTTGTTTCACTTCTCTACAACAAAAAAAACTCATTTTAATAGTGGTTGATGCAGATAATAATATGAAACCTCGAAAATAAACCATGAATTTCAAAAAGATTTTTTAAAATTCATAACATATTTACATTATGAATTCGAAAGGATTAACCAATATATGTAATAATATTTTAACCTCTTATATACAATAAGTACTTTAAAAATGGAACACAAATAACTAGCAAAATTGTATGTAGTATTTTTACTTCAAAATATCATACATCCTCTTCTTGAAACAAAATAAAGAAAAACATGAGAGAAATCTGCACATCAAGAGCTTCGTTTCGGGTGGTTCTGTACATTCTTGAAATTTTTCAGTTAAGTTTTAACTTTCATATACATTGTATCAATATTTCGAACAAATTTTTCACTGATTGATCACATACGTAATAATATGTTACCACCTATCAGGTGCTTGGGATCTGCAAAATCGATAAACCTCCAAATTCTGTAATGCACTGACTGCTCCTTAAGCTTGTTCAGAATCGGGAAAGTATCGAATTTTCTGTTCATGGATCATATACGTAAGAAACTGTTCATCTGAGCGTATGATTTCCTAGGCTGTAGAATATATAACCACCATCACGGTTTACCCAATGCTGAAAGTTTCTGAATTTTTAACAAGAAAATTCAACATATAGTTACGAAACTTTTCTTATATATAAAAAAGAAAAACTATGGAATACATTTAAAAAGAGTGGAAGAGTCAATCACTGTTCCAATTCACAAGAAAGACAAAATTGATTGTAATAATTATCGAAGCATTTCTCTTAACTGGAGATTATCAGTGTGAATTTAGTCGAAATCAACCAGATATTTACCATTCGACAAATGCTCGAAAAGAAATGGGCATATATTACCCAGTACATCAACTGTTTATTGATTTTAGAAAGGCTTACAACTCGGTAAGGAGGGGAACATTGTACAACATTTTTACAGAATTTGGAATACCCAAAAAGCTAGATTTGTTAAGTGTTTAAATTAATTCCAGAGTAAAGTCCGAGTAGAAAAATGCGAGCTTCCACGTCGAGATTGGCCTGAAACAAGAATATGCGTTATCGCCGTTATTATTCAGCTTTGTTCCGGAGTACGCTATAAGAAAAATCAAAGATAGAAACCAGGGCCTAGAGTTGAATGGTACTCACCAGGTTATGGTGTACGCTGATGTAAATCTGATAGAACGATCGAAAGAAATGCAGAGGCCTTATTAAACGCTTGCAGGGACATGAGTAAATGCAGAGAAATCCAAACACAAGGAAGTTACGGCAAATTATGAATGCGTTAAAATGTCAATTACTAATAATACTTTCGACACAGTGGATACTTTCAAATATCTTGGATCAGTATTACCAGACCAAAATCATGCCCACAAAGAAATTAAATGTCGATTAAAATCAGGAAATCCTTATTATTCAGTTCAAAATATTTTGTCGCCGCGAATTCTGTCAAGGAATTTAAAGTTTCAAATATATAAAATGATAATCATGCCTGTTACGCTTTATGGTTGTGAAAAATGGTCGCTTACGCTGAGGGAAGAACGCAGACTGAAATTATTTGAGAATAAAATTCTGAGACGAATATTTGGACCTAAGAGGAACGGGAATGGGGAATGGCGGAAACTTTTTAAGGAGGAACTACATAATTTATACGGTTTACCAAACATCGTCAGAGTCATCAAGTCTAGGGTCGTCAAGTCTAGGAAGCTCAGGTGAGCAGGTCATGCAGCCAGAATTAAAGAAAGTAGGAACGCTTTCAAAGTTTTAACTGGAAATCCAATCGGGAAACGTCCATTAGGAAAACCTAGGCCCAGATGGGAGGACAATATTAAGATGGATCTAGCAGAAATAGGAATACAGAGTAGAAATTGGATTTAATTGGATAAGGACAGAAGTCAATGGAGAGCTTTTGTGGCCATAGAGAAAGAGAGAGAGAGAATACATTCAAGTTAAGCACAACTGCACAACAAATATGAGTGAGTGGTTAGCTTTCGCGCTTCTATCATAAAGTCCGGGATTCAACCCCGCACTCGACCATTTTGACAAAAGTTTTTCTTAATTTCATCTGTGAATGTAGAGATAGTGCGTGTACTGTGAGTCCTGGCTGACTTACTTTCTAATCGTTTTAAAATCTTTGTTATTACTAATTACCAGCAGTGATGGGTTTGCGAAGAGGTTTAGGGACGTCTTTCGGATTGAAGCCTCTACCCCGAAATTACGGAATTTCTAAAACAAACTAAATATTAGTTTTGCCTTTACTCATAAATTTCAAGCTGTCCTCAAATAAAAAATTAGGTATTTTTAGAAAACTAAGCATTAATAAGAAAAGCCCCTCCCAAAATACTTTTCTAAATCCGCCACTGATTATCAGTGTAAAATGGTCTTCAAGGTTGTATCTGGAAGATTATAGCTGAATATACAAACGAAACGAAATATTTGTTATGCCCGTACTCATAAACTTAAGCTCCTCTTAAATAAAAGTTAGATTTTAAAAAAAAAAAAAAAAAACATTATTCAGAAAAAATCCCTCCCAAATATTTTTCTGAATCCGATACTGATTATTTCTATCAAATGGTATTCAAGGTTGTGTTCGGAAGATTATTGTTAAATCATTGCACAGTTACAGTATAACGGAAATGTGGAAGTACGTTCTGACAGACATATTGAAAAACGTACGCTCTGATGGATATATTGAAAAACATAAGTTTAATTATGTGCTAGAAGCTAGAGTACTAAGCTCTAAGAAGTGAAACACGGATGAGTAAAATGAAATGATCTAGGGAATTAAAAATGTCGATAATTCAGAAGTTAAAATAAAGTTAAATAGCTTCTAAAATTGCCCTCAAATACTACGTACTTTATGTTTACTTTAATTCATAAACCATGTGCTCCATAAATCATGATGGTGAATTCCAGAGCGAAATATGGCATTCAGGTCATGGAATCTTATTTAACTTTAGAGTATACTCTAAGAAAGCTATTTAAACAGAAAAATCATGAAAATGAAAAAAGCCAAAATTTCCAAAATTCTCGTTTTTTTTCCAAAAAAGCCGGCTTTTTATGTGCAAAAAACCATCGATTCAAAAAAGCCGGCTTTTTTGCATCTCTACTCTTAAACCTAATGGAACTTTCCAAATATATAAAAAAGATTAGCCTATTACATAAATGTAATGAATAAAAGAAATGAGTACTTTAAAAATTTCTTTCCCTACCTTTTGTCCTAGCGAACTCCTCTATCATATCCTGCAAGTGGAGAGAACTGCTGACCACGCAAATGTATTTATAATAAACTATCTATTATTGTGGTCAAAAATTCTTCCCGACTCCACGAATACACAGTTTATAAACAAACGGAACTGGTTGGCATAAAAGGAGCATAACCTATTGTGCATCTACACAGTGAATTAATTTTTCTGCCGAACAGAGAGTGGATATTCTATAATTACATGAGAACACTTCTACTCAACAAGAAAATATGAATCGCGACTCTCATGCACTATATTCGATCTTTTTTTTTAAAAAAAAAAAAAAACTTATTTAAGCTAATTTATTTAAGACGGTGGATGTTACAAACGAAGAAATTTGTTTCATATTTTTGATCATATTTTATCTTATGATGATGATGGTATCTTGTATGATTCTTATTAGACAGCAGTTGAAATTTTGATCAGAGTTGAGGCGCCCGTCTACCTGCAGGCCTTGACCTACATTCCCCATAACCCCCTTAATCCAGCCCTGATCTTAATAGCTGTAGTGGTTATCGTAAAGTATGAATTTTTAACTTTACAAATAAATGTCATTTTCTCGATTTTCTCAAAAATTGCGCGTGAGGTTTCACACTCACCCATATTATTTTGTTAAGTTTGATTAAATATCTCAATTGGTCTCATCTTTGGACATTTTTTTCATTAAATGCTAATCATGTTATAGAATGATTCCAGTGTGTATGCTGAGTGTTTGCGGTAAAAAAAAAAAAAAAAAAAAAAAAAAAAAAAAAAAAGACTTTTTAAACAGTAACCTGAAAATACTACAAGACTGCAAAACAAAATTGAGGAAAAAGTGTGAAATAATATGAAATCTTAAAAGTGATTTATAACATCATAAAGTTAATCTTCGAAATTTACTAGCGTTCCTTTCCGCTGTGCCCCGCCTCCACATTATAAGCTGAGTGGGTCCGTTACTTACGTCACTGCATTACAGAGTGAGATGTTCCCCAGTAATTCGAACACTCAGTACAGTACTTCAATATTAGTCTATATTTAAATTTCTAACTAACTTATTTACGGTTAATGTATACAATTACAGAGCTGTGAGAAATCTAAGTATGTGTAACTTCTCATTTACAGACTAATAATCATGTCCCATCGATGTCTGTTATTCAAAGATTTCACAGTATATAATTATATTTGTAACACACTTACCAGTCTCCTTGTCGTCCTCCTTATCTATCAACGCGTCACCAATTGAGGCCTTCGGATCATATGGATGGTCTTGGATCTCTTCTTCTAGGAGGTTATCAACACGACGAACGTATGGATTATAATTATTAGTCCTATATTCGTCCTCTTCTTCAACTTCAGTATCTGTGTCATGAATTCTAATATAACTGTTCAAAATCTCCTACAAGAGAAGGGTATATTGACAGCGCAAATGTTCTGTACATACGATTCCGAGCAACACATTTGAAAAATTGACTTACTTAATATAACACAGTCGCTTGACTTTGGTATAACTGGATAAGAACGTTTCCACCAAACTAGAGGCCGGCATTTACCATTTCACTCACCCTACCAATGCAAACAACATTTCGTCTTCGCTACTCATCTTCACACTAAATTACATTTAACGATGTTCACATTAAAAGTTTCTCTCAAATACGCTTTCGATTACACTTACAATAAATAAATCTTCCTTTCCTCCTCAGATCAGCAATCTTTTGATTAGTTAGACACATTCATCCCAATCCTGAGTCACACTTTCCATTTCCGTGTAGTTTTTCTTCCTTAAATTTCTTCAACAAACTTAAATTTCTTTGTTTGCTGAAGAAGAGTATAGCTAGTCTTTTGCTAACGTGAATGAGATGATTTCGTCAAGTTTCCAACACATCATTTGATTTTGAGAAATCTGTTTTCAGGAGCGCATCTCTAAGGAAATGAAAAACAGATTATTAATTATTATCCTTGTATAATGCATTCAACAGCCATCGGACACAAATATTTGACTACTGAAAAACATTCTATCTCAAGTTGCATACATTAGCACACAAAAGATGTTTTCTGGTCCTTTTGAATTAATTTATCAGCATATGTCATCATGACTTCCCTTGTTGACAAACTTGCATTCCCCAGTTTTCACTACGGCGATCAGTCGAATGCTTCCTATCGAATTGATACATATATTATCTATTAACGACGTTTCCATCATAAACCTATTTTTCATTCCAAGTTAGCTGATAGGCAATCAAAACAAATTTCCGTAACTTCATCTCTTATTATTTCATTGCAAAATAGCAAAGCAAATTGCTGATCATGTCATAGAGGGATTATTTTAAAGATAGACGATGCTGCCAAATCTAAATTTCCATTTCTTCACTCTCCGTTTTACCCACTATCACCAATATTTAACGTTTGATCATTTTTAAAAGTTTTGACTACTAAACATATTGTATATTAAAGATTTTATTTTAGTCGTACTTTTAGATTGAATTCTTAGAAATAAGAATTTAATCGTCACGGAGTTAATTTTAATGATTCTTTCATTGAAGTATCGGAGAAGTTGTGAGGGGGCAAACCAATTATGTCAAGATTCTACTTTTCTTTCAAATTTCAAAGAAGGTATTATTCTGTAAAATTGATTATTCTGTAAGATTATATAGAGTATTGATCTGTGCAAAAAATACTATGTATTAAGGGTGTGCAAATATTATATATAGTGTTGCATGTAGCTTATACAGTATAACATAATAACATATACAATATATATAACATAATAACAAGGTTATCTTAAGTCATATTTTAACGTTTTCAGCGACATAAATGCATGCATATTTTCAGAGTTTATACCATAGATAGAGATCTGTGCGAATGAGGATATCCGCAACAACATAGCTTTTAGCGTACGAAGTTTTAGTTTGCTTTCGGATGGCGGATAAATTTACGGATACTTGTAAAAAAAAAAAAAAAAGACTATTGACGTCGCGACCAAGGGAAAGTTGCATTTCCCTGGATTTTCATTGATTTTTCTATTTCCTCTATTATAAATAAATACCTATTATAAATATTAAGTCCTAAAGTGATTGTATATGAGTTTCGATCGATTTATTCTTGTACCTGAAGATCATTTTACACCATTTCACTTTCACCTTCTAAAGAAAAACGCTCATGTCTTATGTCATCAGATAAAAAGATTTTTTTTTTTTTTTTGAAAAAGAAATGTTTGCTCCGAAATTAACTGACTGCAAGAATAACGTTTATGTATATTTAATTTTAGGACAATAAGGACAATAGTCCGGTACCTTACGATAACAAATGTTGTGGTCAGACGTGTTTAAACTTGTTTTATTTATGCTGTTAAACATATAATAAGTGAGGAAGTCATAGTCGATTGAAGTGTATTTTTAATTTCTGCGAAATGAAAGATAACTATTAAAGAAATGCAAAGTTGAAAAGGAATAAAAATAGGTTAGTTTATTGAAATAATTTTCGTAGTAACTTTTGGTGGATAGACCCTACTAAAGTAATTTTAAACGAACTGGGACCGCAATATTTCATTATATATATATATATATATATATATATATATATATATATATATATATATATATATATATATATATATTTGGTGTTTCGCACCCAGGGCATTACTGAGATTAGTTCGAGGGAATAGTAAAATTATCTTACATAAGTAAAAAAAAACAATCTGCCAAAAAGGATTTTATTTTATTACAGAATAACAAGGAAGTCTATTCAAGAAAGTTAAAATGAATATTCCAAAAAACGAAGATAGCCTTTGTGCTAGAGGAAATGATAATATTATGACATCTGAGTCAACATAGAATGTAATCGATCTCATACGACAACTCGGGCAGCAAATGAATTCAATGACGCAACAGCTAAATGACAAAATGGAACCAAATACGTAAACAGCTAACTCAACAAACTGGAACTAAGTGTCCAACAGCTAAAAAAGAAAATGGACCAAACTACACAACAGTTAAACGTCAAATGAGAACAAACTTATGCTAAACTAGGAATATTTTTTTTTACAATTCTCAGGCTGTTAGGAGCTCTGTTAAGGTAATAGAAACTCAGGTTAATGAACATTCGCATCACAAGACTCCAAGAAGAAGTACAAACTCTAAAGGAGAATTTTCAAATGGTAGATAGCAATCATAATCCTATTGTGAATCTAGTAGGTCTCGAAGCTAATATCATTAAAATCAACTTGGTGAAGAATCTAGGCATCCACAGGAACGATATTTTGGTATAGAAGACATGGGTTCTACTTCCACGAGTGAAGATTAGGAAAGAAGAGCAATACGGAGTACAGAAGCTCATGTGCAGCTGGATGTTTATGCTCACGTAAATAATAACAAATTAAGGAAGTTTGAAACACATTTTAAATTTACTGAAATAAGATCCATTACAAAATTTAGTGGAAGTTCTGATGATACTCCACCTAGCACATTTTCTGAAAAATTGGAATCTGAGTGCAATTTGATAGATGTCGATAGGTCTAGTATTCTTAAAATTTTACCTCATATTTTATTACCGCAGTGTTCTGCATGATTTAAGGCTATACAGAGTAACTTACGCACTTATGGTGATTTTAAAGACCACTAATAACACATTTTAAGAACGATTTTGTTCTAGCTAATACGGACGTTCAGATAAGGAATAGGAGTTTTGATTCAAAAGTAGATAAAAGCATTACTGATTTTCTTATTACTGCTTATAATGATCTGAAATTGTTGAATCCTTTTCAACCGAAATCACGTATCATCGCCTATATACGTATGCTTTTATCTTACAAATTAGAGCAAATACTTATATCTTCTCAATGCATTAATTTTAATCATCTCCTTGTTATAGTATAAAATTTTGAAAATCAAATGGTGATGCAACATAGTTCAAGCAACAATCAAGTTAACCAATTATCTGTGCGAAACATAAATGTTAAGAGAGGTAATAGCAGTAGTTTGAGAAGCAACAGATTTCCTCATAATAACAGGAATAACTAAACCGAATTTTTCAAAAATAGAAATTGAGATACTTCAAATTTCAAAAATAATAAGTACATTAGATTTCATTCTTCACGTAATTATAGATTCCGTAACAATTCTAAAGATTGCAGAAATCTACGATATATATATATAGAAATAATAAATTCAATAGTATGGAAAATATTAGGCATGAAACTGCGGTACAGTGTGATCTAATCCACTCATTCAGTAACATTACTTGATGCTAGACGTAGCTGCGTGGATCATAACGGCTTCAGTAACTTATTCTTACAGCTGCAAGAACAATTGTATACACTATTGTAATAATACTTGAAATTCTTTTGTTATTTTTTTTCTAAAATGTATTTCTATAATGAAATTTAAATTATGTAAATATATGGCAGCTGTTATTGATCGTTACATGATAGTGTAGAGGACACTTGTTTACGTGATAATGAATTCGCTTGCTAATAAATTATAATTTTAAAAAATTTCTACAGGAGGATTTTTTCTATTGTAAGGAACGATAAAGCACCTTACACATCTTGACGCAGTGTTAATTTTATTTCAAAAATTGTAATTTACGTTGATTTACGTTCACACTTAATACTGATTTGTTTATGATTTTTTTTTAAAGAAATCAACTTTTATATATTCTTTGCGCCCGAAGAAGAACTCGAACTATTATAAATGTTGCATTCTTTCTTTGAGTTGCATGTCAACTTTATTTGGCTTCTTTAAATAACTAAGGATATTGCTGTGGACCAACTGCTAATTGTAATTCATAAATGCTGTTTGTTGATATGCCTATATGATTTGAATGAAATAATGGAGCATAATTTGTAAATATGAATATAAAATAAGAAGTAATTTTAATATATTGAAAGGAAAAATGAAACGTTAATATACAGGGCCATTCAATCAGTTAGAAAACTTTATGTAACACTAATTATCATGTTATGGTCCACAATTGTTTACTAATTTACAGAAAAAATTAATAATTCCCATTAGTTCGGGAGCCATTCATGCAACGATAACGTTTATATATATATATATATATATATATATATATATATATATATATATATATATATATATATATATATATATATATATATATTTCTAGAGAAACAAGGATAATAGTCCGGTACCTTATGATAACAAGTGTTGTGGCCAGACTTGTTTAAACTTGTTTTCTTTATACTGTTAAATATAATAAGGAAGCCATAGTTGATTAAAGTGTACTTTAATTTCCGTGAAATGAATCATAAGTATTAAGGAAATACAATGTTTAAAAGGAATAAAGATACAGTAATTTAATTTATTGATTAAATATTATTGTGGTAAATTTTGGTGAATACTAAAGTATTTTTACACGAACTGGGAACGCAAAATTTAATCATATGTGTGTACTACATTACATATATGATACTATCAACTAAACAATCTTCTTGTCATAAATCCGCTTTAGAGGGGACCTTAAGTATGCACTTTTTAAAAAATTAATTCTGTGATTTTTTTCTGAATGTACTTTTTTCCATTTTATTTCGAGTAGTTGACTTGTAAAAGGGAAGAATCATATTTAAAGTTTAGCTTTAATTTTGTTAATATATTATAGGATTCACAAAATATAAACTTACAACAATTATTATGTGCAGATGCAGATAGATATGTAAAGGATGCGGGTGTGGATTAAGATGTTGCGGATGCAGGTATGGATTGAGATGTTACGGATGCGGGTATGGATTGAGATGTTACGGATGCACATATAATATTATATATCCGCACCGGCCATTAGTCATAGAATTCTGAGTTCTACTCATAACTCTCAATATTCATTCTGTTTTCCCTAAGCTTCCTCAAATTTAAATGACAGAATTTTGCTCCCTCTGGAACTGCTCAAGAATTTAAGGGCTGCAGGAAAAGAATAGTAAACGAATTTGGGTGATAAAATCAGCAAGGAAGAAATATAATAAGGAAGCATCATGCTAGAAACTGTGACTGGCATACCTTCTATTCATTACGTATAGCACAGCCGATCTCTAGGTTATGCGTCCAAGTTAAACATATCTATTTTCAGAGATGCTGTCAGTTCAATATAAACACTTATGCATAGTTGTAAAAAGAACATCCTTCCTTTGATTTTTAATTTACGTCTAAGCCCTTTCTACTCCTGACCAACAAAAATTATCGTGATGGAGCATTCACCTAATTCACCAGATTTGGCTCCTGTGACTTTTTTAATTTCCAAAATCTAGCATAAAGGGAACTAATTATACCTCAGTTATAGATGTTCAAGCTAAAACGAAGAATCTCCTGAAGGGCCTTCCAGAAACCTCGTTCTAGGAAAGTTACCAGCTAATAGTAGCACCGAATGAAGAAGTATGTGAATACTGAAGGGGACTTAGAAGGTGATAACACAACAGAGAACTAATTTTGTAAGTACATTGATTTGTTGAAATATTCTTTTCTCACACTTTATAACATAGGAACCAAAGGCCTCCATCATAATATTTAATGCTTAATTTGATCTATATCGGATAAGTTCGGTTTAACTCCGTATTGTATACATTGATTTTTCCAGGAAAAATTGAATAAAGAACTATAAGCGATTTTAACTCTACTCAAAGTTCCTTACATTCCTTCACGTCTTTAAATTGTCTCTAGAATTACAATTTATACGTTTAACAGAAAATTTTCGTAAATATTCCCTTTTTGATACAAACTTACCTCGTCTTTCTTTTTCAATGCTTGTATGCGATTTTGAAGACATTTAAGCGGTACACCACACTTTTCAGCAGCTATCTGCTCTGTTAATGTACCATTTCTAACGCTCATAACTGCATATTTCATTTTATTTTCGTCCCATTTTCCTTTCTCTCTCGTTGTTCCTTTAGCTTTTCGCATTTTTGCAATACTGCCTGGAAGCAAAATTATAACACAATCAGTACACTTTACCATATTACAGTAATTCTGCATATCCGAAGGTAAAAATATTTCTTTGTATTGTCTCATTATCTTTGCATGGTAACGGTTGGTACTATTTTGCTCCTGAATAATCCGTATGACTGTATGTTGTATGATCTTCAAGTATAAGAACTATACATTTTGCAATACATATGTAGGTTGTACGTCACCACAGAAGGGAAACACTATAAAATTTGTTTGCATCACATTAAGCAACCCTAAGTTATTAAATGGAAGTCCCTTTATATTGGAAGATAAGTGTATAGTATTCAAATAAAATTCGTTAATCAAACGTTAGTCGCACTATTAGAGTCATATTAGCTCTGTACTAAGGAGGGTGTACTATTTGGTATTCAGAGTCTGCTTGAAGTTCAACAAATAAGTTGATTTGGAAATGATTAACTAATCTTTACTCCAATATCTGGTGTGAGAAAAATGTGGAAACGACGGTAATCTAGACATGCGCATGCATAGTTTGTAAAAATGAAAATATATGAAATACGAAATTCAAAATATTTTGTTTGTGGTTTGACATCAAAATCGAAATAAGGTTATAATGAATGTATTCATTTGTGACGGATGTATTTATGAGGGGAAAATGTAGAAATCAATTAATATTGGAGACAGAAGGATTATGTTGTAATTATAAGAGAAAATAACTTATCGATCAGTTGTATGTATTCCCCAAAAAACTGGAAATTTTCTACTCACGTCACACTGTTCACTTTAAGAAACAGTTCTGCTATTGTAGAGGACTGGAGTTAATAGCTGCTTCATAGTTAGCTCACTCGATAAGATAAAAGAAAAGACAGAAAGATAACTAATAAATTGCTTTTGTATTCTCATAATGTAAGTTTATTGTGGCTAAACCAGGGTACCCTCTGCTCTAAATTAATTAGTCACATCTAATTAACTTACATTATTCAACTACTACCTGCTAATCAAAGATTCTGAATACACTTCTGATAACCAATCATTAGTCAAATCCTTAGTATTTCGCTAATCATACTTCAAAACAACTCTGCGTAAGGCCCAAAATATCTTTATAGTTACTAAGGGTTCCTCTATAGATCTGACAAATTCGACAGCATCCGATTTCTTCTGAAGACTAACCTTAAGCTCTTCTCCCACGCGGAAGCAGACATCCTACGATTTTAATTTCTCTGTTCTGTTGCTCCAAGTTTATAATAGCAATCATCCCATATTTGTGATACTAGATAAAAAAAAACTGTTTCATCTGTAAATCATGTGTTTTCTCTAGTTGGTCGCCTTGTTAATTACACCTGCGTCATTTGTATCCAGATAAAGTACAAAGTGTCAAAAATCTCATACAAGAAAATCACAATATCTATTCACGATTCCCAGCGAGTAATAAGCGTAAAATTTTGAAGGACCTAGGCTGTGGTTTCCTTATATGCAACAATATGATTCGAGGCCCTAAAAAGGATGTTCTTAACGGAAAGATAAACTGGCTAGCAATACATATTCGCCCCTAAGTAATTCACTAACCCTATGCTGGGGATTTGTTAAATAAGGTACATATTTTAAATTTGAAAACATAGGTTTTAGTTAGTTGACCGCTGAAACCATATCTAATCCTTAACCACGAAAGACATTTTTTTATAAACTTCATTATTAAGTGTTTTTTTAATAATGTTTTTAAACGATTAATTATGGTTCTCGTACTGCATTGATGTATCTTATACAGGGTGATTCTTTATAGAGCTTACAACTTCAATCAGATATAATTCTTTATTGGAACCACATACAGACTTCGTTTACAAGTCATTATACTGCAAAACACTTCAAGCTATTTGTGACAAATCCATTATGGTTCAATGTGTGCACCTGCGGTCATCCTGGACACATCCCAACGAAAGTCGATTTCCTGTCAAACAGTAGCCAGCATTTCGGAGGTATCGTCCGCGATGGCTGTTGTGATACGATGTTTCAGTTCATTAACATCATCAGGTAGGGGAGGGGCGTATCTGTACACCTTATCTTTCACAAACCCCCTCAGAAAGAAGTCAAGTGGCACGTGTAATCTGCAGTCCGTGGCGGCCAGGCAGTTGGTCCGCCACGACCTATCCACTTATCTGGGAAACGCATACGTCTATCAGGTAATGAGGCGGGGCGCCATCTTCCCACCATAAGCGGCCATCGTGATCATCTTTGTCTAAATGTGGAACAAGGAAATTATAGAGCATATAAGGATAGACGATATCGGTGATCGTACTCTCAGAAAAGAAGGACGGCCCGTACACCTTTTCTCTGGAAACAGCTCAAAACACGTTCACTTTGGGGTTGTCACGAAATAGCTCCACGTTCGCATGTGGATTTTCCGTGCCTAACTACGACAATTGTGTGTGTTGACTCGGCCGGAAAGGTGAAAAGTTGATTCGTCACTGAATACCACATTGTTCAAGAATGACTCATCACCACTAATGCGATCCAATATGGTAACATATTTCATGTCGGGCATGTTTATCTGCTTCACTCAGTGCTTGAACCAAGGACAATCTGTATGACTTCATGGACAAACGTCAACGCAATACACGCCAAAAATGAGGTATGAGGGATACCAGTTTCTTGTGATGCATGTCGTATAGATTTTCGAGGACTGCGGACAAAATTCTCCCTAACTGCTTCCACCACATTGTCAGTAACGGGTGAGCGCCCTGGAGCCTGTTTCAACAAATGTTTGGTGCCATTTGTACACTGTTGGTCTGTTGGGTTGTTCCTTGCCGTATTGTGTGCGAAACGTACGATGTACACTAGTTGTTGACTTCGTTTCTTCAAACCAAAACACGCACTTCGCTCATTCCTTCATTTTCACCGACTGACCGGTGGCGCCGCATGTGGTCAACTCCGCAACTACTCACTATGTGAGTCAAACTTGACGTGTTTTGCAGTACATAAAAACCAAGTGTGTATGTGGTTCCAATAAAGAATTATAACTGATTGAAGTTGTAAACCCTACAAAGGTTTGCCCTGTATAATTATAAACTTTGATTGTCTCTACAAGCATCATACGTTGGAGATTAAATGTAGATAATCTATAAAAATTTCACGTATTTTTTCTGGTTCTTCTAGGTAAATAATCTGAGGTTATGATACGAATCTCATGTTGGTACAAATTCTGTTCAAACATTCAGTATAAACTAACTTCAATCCCTTCCGTAAATTATAACAAACAATCGGGATTTCCACTATTTTTATTTGTTTTAATTTAAGAGAACACAAAAATAAATAAATAAACATTTATTTCTTTTATGCAATATTAAGGAAGGAAATGGTCTTTGAAGAGAACTTTCATCATCTCCCACTCAAAATGATCCCGCGCCATGTTTCTCCATAAATGACCTTAATGGTGTCCACGAGTATTGAAGGTCTAAGTGGTTATCTGGATATAGAGCAATTAGAGTGAGTTTGATTTTGTCTTTAATGGCTTATTGTAAAACTGCACGTATAATAATTTGCTTTCTACCAACTGTGTTAAAGCAATGTCACTGTTTTCAAATAATAAAGTAATAATTCTTACTCGTATTATAGCATACATGACTGAATTGAGTGGGTTTGGTCAAGCACACTACGTTCTCCCAATTTTTACAAATAGAGAGACAGGCTTAGAAGTACTCGACATACACATTTGTACACTTTGTTAATAAAACGATTTTTTGTTTAGCAGACAAATGATTGCTGTAGCCATAAGACTTGATCTTACACTTCATCTGAATACAACACTTCATCTATAGAATCTGGTTCTATATTTTTTCTTACAATATAGGTGGCAGTCATGAACGCCCGAAGGGGGCATGGGGCCCGCCCCCCTGGGTCACGAAAGTGTATAATGTATATTTCCAGCACTTGGACCCGTATGGCATTTTTTTTTTTCATTCCAACCGATAGATACAAGTTCTTTTCATTTATAGGTAGCATAGTACCACGTTCTACATTTTCCGCATGTGATAATGTAGTGTGGAACTGTTCTACCTACAAACAAAAATAACGTGCCTCTAACAATAGCAATATCTGGTGGAGTGAGGAAAACGCCCATACAGGATTACATGCATGAAGATTGGATGGAAAGTTTGATCGTGTCTAAATCAATAAGGTTAGTAGTTGATACCGGTCAGAAGAGTTAGTAACCCCACTTCAGCCAATAAGTGGCTTTGCCACCCTTTCTATCTAACTACCGGCAATGATAGTTGCTATTGGTAACAGACAAAGTAACCATTTTCAGGGCCTTTGTATTCTATTCAATTCTTAAGGTGCCACTAAGATTAAATGATATTCCAATAAAAATCTTAAGATACACCGATATTGCGTACAGGTCAGTATTATTTGTCTCAGTAATTAAGAATATAAAATCAAGTGTACAAGTTGCTGTACTGTCGTAAGCTTAACTGTTGTAGTTGTAGAGTTGAAGCATACTGGTAATGAAGAGGAGTTAAAAACCGGCAAAAAGAGCACTACTCTTCTGCTGTTTTTGGAAGAAATTCAGCTCTGACATATATTTTTAAATTCCTCTCAAATTTTGATGAGTGCCTTAACGTAATTCTGAATGATATAAATAGTCATCAAAAATGACTGCTTGGATACTTCCTACTTGTTGTATTATCATCACAAATAATTAGAGTACAACCGCATGGTAAATATTTGAAATGTGTTTGACGCAAATAGTAAACTTTGAACATACAGGTCTACTTTTGGTGCACCACTAGAAAGAATTGAAAAATTATAATTTTTTCACTGATTTCCTCCTTATTGTTTACTAAAAGGTTTTTGCTGGACGACATGAAAATATCTCTCTTCGCATAGATAAAATTCAAGGGAGCCACCAGAAGAAATTGTTGAAAAATTACAATTCTTTTACAATTTGTGTCTAAATACGACTTTCGGATGTGTAGCATAAAAACTACAGTGCAAGAAACAAAGAAACCTGTGCTAGGTGGCAACTAAAAAGTACGAATGCTACCTAACCGAGTCGAAGCAGGGCGAAGCTGGTGGACCTGTGTATTAGCGCGGGATTGCGTACGAATGGAGCAAATGAGTCAGCGATGGTGAGTATGCGTCCTGGGAATGGTTGTGGAAAGAAGTGAGTTGTGGCAATGACACGATTTTCAATGGCACTTGTGATGGTATCATACTAGTAACGCTGTTTTATGACCGAAAAACTTTAGAGATTTTGGATAGGGAATATACGTTTAACACAATCATACAAAAAAAATTTATATGCAGTGGACCCCAGGGAATGGATTCGATGTATCTTGCTATGCCGAATCCAAATTTCGAAATTCAGGACGATTGACCGTGTCCGTGAATTTTGTTTTATGGTTGAAAAACGAGAGGGACTTTGGATAGGGAAAGACAGATTTTTCGGCAATAATACAAACTTGACAGAGTCAACTGTCCTGGGGTTTCGAAATTTGGATTCACCGTAACAAAATACATCGAATCCATACCATGGGGTCCACTGTACAGAACTTTTTTTTCTAGTACGGCTGTTTTACGTGTGTATTCCGTATCCAAAATTGCTAAGGTTTTTCGCCCATAAACAAAATTGATACGATCAATCATTCTGGGGTTTCAAAATTTGAATTCACCGTAACAAAATACATCGAACCCATATCCTGGAGTATATTGCACAGAACGACACAGCGAAATACTCAATATTGAAGGGTCCACAATATTTGGGCGCGAAACCTTTGGACGCAAAACCTATTACACAAATAGGTTTACCTACCTACATATACTGTATTTCACAACTAGAACCCGGATGTTTAGGCACCAAAATATGAAAATAGGTTCTGGAAATTTCGAAAAACTTCCATAATAATTTTGCAAAAACTAAAAGTAACATCTTGAACACAGCAAAGTTCCTGTACATCATGCACAACCTATCTCTACCAGTTGACAAAAAAGGAAGGAATTGCAGCAAACTCTCGACTATTCGATTCTCTAGTATCCGATCTCCGTACTGTGCGACTTAGTTTTGAAATAATTTTTTTTAATAATTAATTTTTTTAATATGTAATTTGTGTAAAAAATTTTGTTTATGTTTACTTATTTTAAAGATGTGACTTAAAATGTGTGCAATACTGTACATATTTTCATTTTTGCATTTTCTTTTTCTATAATAAATTATTAAAGTGCATGGTACAAAACATAAATTTTTTTATTAAATACTGGCCTGTACCAAGAGGTCAGAAAAAATGAATAAGGAGGGCTAGTTTTGAAATAAAAATGATGTTTTTAATGTTAGGTATGAGTTGTTCAGGAAGTGAGTATTTTTTTCAATGCTTTTTTGTTATTCGATATGCCCGTTAGGCCGGATAGTTGACTATTGTATTAACAGAAAGTTATGTCAGATTTCATAAAAATAGGCACTAACTATACATTGAAATAGGAAGAGTGGTGCAAATAATGTTTATTGTAGGCAGCCTGTGATACCCCAAAATAAACTTCTGTCCTTTATAAGATATCTAACATAAAGGAACGATATTGGTCGAATTGGCGGTTTATCAACGCACTTCGGAAGACATAAAAAAGCAGGACTTACTGTACGAGACAATGCTTCGAGGAGGAGACCCTTTAAAGGAAAGAAGAAAATATATTCAGGCAGATAAAATAATTCGCGCTATTGTACAGAATTTTGAAACTGTTGATATTGTAGAATCTTGCTGGGTATGGCCCATAATTCCGTCTTGTAATGATAATGTCATCTTAAATGTAACATAAGATTTTTCATTCTGCATTATACAAAAATTTACTAGAACTAAACTAGGCCTAAGCATTTAATGCAACTGAGACTTCCAGTGACTACTTACCATATGGCATAATATAACGTAAGGAAAATTTAGTTTTTCAAGATTTTTAAAAGAAAATTGGGGTCAAATTTCATCTTTTTGAATTTCTTAAGTTGTGCAGTTATTTTTTATAACAGAGTTTTTGTGATATTAGTGCCTATTTTGAAGGCTTTTACTCTGAAAACAACCGGGTTCTCGTTATGAAAAACATTATAACCCATTTTAAGTAGATTGCGCCCAAACATCTTGCTCCGATATTGAATTCATATTATATTAAAGAGCATATCAGAGCCTGTAATAATTTCACTAAAAGGCAATTAGAATACATCGGAGATAATCGTCTTTCTGCTATTATTGTACACTCGGCATCAAAAAATGCAACAGCTAACGCCGCGCAGTTAGGCCACCCAATATACACTTTCTTATCTCATAATCGTGTCAGATAAAGAAACCCCCTCTCTCTCCTCCTTTCTTCTCTTTCATACTAAAACTAACTAACAACATGAGCGCAATTCTAATTTCAAACTACACATGTATTAGTTTCGATAAAATTAAATAACAAAACCGATCCGAAACAAGATTCATAAGTTGATGTGGGAGAAACTGAAACACATGCAATGAAAAATTCAAAACAATGGATGTCTATTACATAGAGATTCAGAAATGAGACAGAGAGAGAAGAGGAGAGAAGGAACGAATAGAGAGAACAGTTAAAAATGTGGAATTCAAACGTAGCAAGAAAAGTATCTAACATTATAAAGTTCCATTTCCAGAAATCCAACAGTAATATAGAAATAACGTTTGTTTTTACATATTTTTCAGAAATATTCAATATATAGAGGATGTTCTAAACGTTCATTAAGTCACTTTCATACGGGATAGCATATTCGATTTTCACTAGAACTGTAGATCTCCGAGACACATCTAGGATAATGTGAAAAGTTAAACACACATGCTTTGTTTCCGCGTAGTTCGATTGCAAATTCGGTAGTGTTCATTGCACATACTGATTCAAAATACATTCTAATAAGCCCAGTAGGTAGCGTTGATCATATCCTACATTTCAGACTACTAATGCAAACTGAACAAAAAGAACAAACGAAACGAAAAGAAAAAGGAAGAAAGAAAGAGAAAATTTAATGAGTGCTATTTTGCTGCTAAATTTATATCAGAAATTCCCTATATTAAAAGTTCAAACTGTATCGTAATGAAAAGTTACAAATGCTCGAAAGAAAAAGTTTATCTTTCGCATAGATGTAGCATAGATGAATTTTTTCGATACGGAGTGTACAAAACACTTCGTTTCATTCTCATATGCTCTCAATAAGCCAATGTATTACATATTGTAAAGTCATTGCAATACACCTAAGGGAAAAGGTATACACCTGCAATTTCAGGAAAACAATCGATGTGTTCGATATTTAGACCTATCACCAATAAAAGCAATTTGTTCTACTGAAGGAAGCCATATACTAGTAACAATTGAAAATAAATTACTATTTGTAAGTACATACAATCGAATATAATATAAATTATATATATTTAATATATGATATCGTCGCTGCGCCTCGAAGAACCACTATGAGTTTAAAACTACAACTTTTCAGGAGAAGTAAGAAACGTTCCAAACTCTTAAAATTTTGCCAAATATGCACGAAAAATATAATAAAATTGGTTCTTCTCATATTATGTACTGGACATTGTTGCAGCTTACTTAAACAATATTATATTCAGTGTTACCAGACCGATCAGTTGAAAAAGCAGAAGATTCGAATATAAAAAAACAGGAGAAAGCAGTAGACACATAAAGTGGCGGTATTTGAGTGCAAATGCAGGGGACCAAAAAATGGCCATTATTAAGGGGACAGCGGTCAAAATAAGAGGTCCAGAATTCATTATTACTTTAATTTCAAAATAAAACAATACATACACAACATAAATTTGAATTTTAATTAGTTCAAAATAAGAGCTGTCGATCGTGGAAAAGTGATCTAAGCTACTCTTCCAACCAGGGGTAAAATGGTCCTGAAATAGTAGGGTGACGCATGATAGGCCGTAGGCCGTCCTCCTTGCCTATGTTTATTTACTGTAATTTTTTAGGAAGTGGGGGACACCATAGATATTTTTAGAAGTGTGGTAACGGCATCCCCCAGCATACACCTCACTTTTACCCTGCTTCCAACCCAAGTCCCAATCTAAACAACACTTACTCGTAAATCTTACAGTAAGTCATAAAGATCGTCAACCATCATGCATATACAAGATGACATATAGTTGTATCCTTGTATTCATATTATATACATCAAAACTCCATAACTATTTGCGCTACAGAACTTTGTGTATAGATACAGAGAAATTTCCTCTTTTTATGTAAGAAAAATGAAAATTCAATATTAACAATAACATATTTCTTAAACTTCTCGAAGTAAGGAAAAAGCAGAAGATTGTTCACTTTTCATTTTCATTCACAGTAGATCAGTAGAACGTAGAAAAAGCAGGAGATCTCCTGCAAAATCAGTAGCTCTGGCAACACTGATTATATTACTATTTTTGTGTTTACGTAGCGCATGTCGGTTAATCTTTTGAGCATTTATAAGCCCATACAGGATCAATTCGTACGTAAAGAGAACTTGAAGCCCTTACTTTCAATCTATTATTTTTCGTTGGTGTGGCGAAACAATTGAATATTCACTGATCACATTACAAGATAACCTACGTGACAGATTTCAGGTTTATTTGCACGGCATAACTCATTTCCGACAAAAATGTTACATAGTGGTTCGTCGAGGCGCAGCGACGATATTTATAATACAGTCGAAACCGGTTATAACAACTCTGAAGAGGCCGCAAATTTAAGGTCGTTATACCCGACAGCCGCACAAAGCGGGTTTTTGTTTTCTTGCTGAAAATTTCGAATCTAAATTTTAAGCTGTGCACTTACAAGGTTAATGTGCAGAATAAAGCTAAAACTTCAGAAAAAAGCAACTCAAATACGGTACATGCAATACAATATTTGTGGAGTAGGAATGAAGAGGATTTTTCTTCTGTTTAAACAGTACGTACAGCAATAACTGCATGGTAATAAAATATAATAACTTACAATAAATGAGGAAAAAGTAAAAACAGTTTAAGTGCGATGCTTGCCTGGACTATTTAACAGACATACTAATTAGATATCTATAATATACTGAAAACAAGTGTTTCAAAATAAACCTTACATTGTTTTCAGCATCTTCAAAGACGTAACAAACAAAAATCAAAATTGAACGTTATAGCCGACGCATTTCTCCGATGTGGTAAAAATAGATCGTATTATACGATACGTCGTAATAAGCAATGTCGCACTAAGCGATTTTTTAAAATAGATTTTATATAGGATTTAGACGGGACCGTTAGATTTCGACATTATATTCAATACATCATTAAAAGCAATGTTGTTATAAACGGTTTTGACTATATATATATATATATATATATATATATATATATATATATATATATATATATATATATATATATATATATATATATATAATAGGTTCTGCTATTTTGTTTCAGGGATTCCACATGGATATAAGGAATTACTTCCGACCCAAAGATGAGGTTGCTCCAAAGTTGCTCGCTTGGGCAGTAAAAAAAAGTCAAGAAACCAATATTCCAGAAACAGTACGGCTGCCTGCGGTGGCTTCTTTAGCAACTTCTGGTTTTTTGTTTATATACAGATACTTCAGCGATACCATTAACAACTTCTTCTACTCCAGTGCACTTGACCTCAATGGAATTGACGCCATGTTTATCAAAAGATGCAGACCACACGAGCTTGCCTTCAACATCATCGATACCAGCAAGACAAACCTCGCTAGTCGCTATGCAATATATAACTTATCAAAGCTATGATTTAGATGGATATACAAATGAAGTTGGCCTTACGGATAATTTCAGATATCAGTTGCTTACTGATGCACGTGTTCGATTCTCTACTCATAACTTGAAGCAAGATACTATTGACTTCGGGAAGGGACGTAAAAGCAAACGTAGTGTTCAACACAGTTGGCTTGATGCCTACTCTTGGCTTGTGTATTCCCCTAAACTAAAAGGCGGACTGTGCAAATATTGTGTTCTGTTTAGGCCAACTCTAAAGAGAGTTTCGTTCGGAGCATTTGTTATTACGACACATCAAAATTATAAACATTTTCATGAAGATGCACGCATTCATGAAAGCAGTCAGTGGCATGTCGAGTTCATTAGTAAAGCCAAAGTCTTTCTGATTCAGTAACCTGGATGAAAGAGTGTTATAGAGAAATTAGATAAAGGGGTTACAGATAAAATAGATGAAAATCGAAAAAAGCTAAATTCCATTATTAACAGTTTAATTTTCTGCGGTATGCATGACATATCTATTCGCGGGAAAACAGCTAACCAGGGAAATTTTGAAGACCTCCTCACTTTTAGGGTTCAGTTGGGTGATAAATTACTTGAAGAACACTAACTACATCACAAAGGAAATGCGAAGTACACTTCACATCGTGTGCAAAATGAACTGATTAATATATGCGGCAGTGTTTTACAGGACGAAATAGTAAAGGAGGTTAATGAGTCAGTAGCATTTTCCCTGCTAGCAGATGAAAGTGCAGACATAAGTGGAAAGGAACAGCTATCCATCGGAGTGAGATATATCAGAAAAGAATTTAGATGCTATATAGTAAATGAAGAATTTTTCGAATTTTCGGAACTTAAGGCTCTGAATGTCGAAGGTTTAACAAATTCTTTAGTAGAATTTGTTGCAAAATTAGACCTTGACATCGATAAGTTTGTTAGATTAGGGTTTGATGGCTGCACAACAATGGCTGAGCATGAAACTGCAGTGCAAGCAAGATTAAGAGAAAAATATCCTAAGGCAGTGTACTTTCACTGTGTCTCCCATAGGTTAAATTTAGTACTAAACGACCTGAACAGCGTTGAAGAAGTCAGAAATACCGTTGGAACAGTAAAAGAAGTAACTCGATTTTTCAGAGACAGTGTTTTAAGGAGAAAAATGATATCAAACATTCCAATGTTTAGTGATACACGATGGTCTCAAAAGCACAAGTCCATTAGAATATTTAAAGAGAATTTCTTGGCAATAAAAAACGCTCTAAGTGTATTTTCAACAGATCCTTCTCTAAACCAAAACACTCAATCTAAAGCCAGCCAGCTTGACAACGCAACCTCCTCTGCTACTTCATAATTTTCCTCCATATAATTGCCAGATTCTCTTCCTACTTAGAACCAATTGTAAATAAACTTCAAGATGTTGAGTGTGATCTACATACCGTCTACAACTATATAAATACAGAGTTACATGACACATTCATTAAACACAGACAAAATGATGAAGAATTTCTAAATATTTATGAAAAAATAAG
This sequence comes from Thermobia domestica, assembly GCF_964235325.1. Taxonomy (NCBI): domain Eukaryota; kingdom Metazoa; phylum Arthropoda; class Insecta; order Zygentoma; family Lepismatidae; genus Thermobia; species Thermobia domestica. The sequence continues at coordinate 120,795,763 of NC_137469.1, read as the reverse complement.
ACAGATTTGTGGAGAACTTGACGTTGATTTGAAAGTACCAAGGGTGGTTAAAAGACAGACTTTACGAGCATCCATTAAGAGACACCGATGGATTATTTCAGAATAATAATATATAATAGTTACGTAGACTCATTGTTAACAACCCTGACAACACTATTCGACAAAAGGAACAAAGTGCCTTTTACTGAGGGACTTCTACATCCGCATTTGATGAAGAAGATGGGAAAAGAAAGTTTCATTAAGTGCGTTAAGAAATTAGAATAATTTTACAAAATTCAAAACTTGACAATCGAAGCAAGATTATGGTTTGACTTGTGGGATAAGAAAGAGTGCCCAGAAAAATGAGAATTCATGAACTGTTACTTGAAACTTCGTTCTACCCAGCAGTTCGGACCACGTTTATTTACTACCAGACGATCCCACCAACAACGTGCACCGTTGAACGTTGTTTCAGAACTCTTCGTCGTGTTAAAACGTGGTTGAGAAGCACGATGGGAGAAGAACGACTCTCAAGTTTGTGCCTCCTTAGTGTACATAGAGTACGGGTACGAGCCAAGGCATCTGATTTTCGAAATAAGGTACTGGATATTTTTGCGATAAACAAGAGGAAAATGCAATTCGTTTCTTCAGAAAACTCTTAGGACAATTCCTATACCTCAGGCACTTGAAGAAAAGTGGTTGTATGTCATTTTCCATTTAAACCAATATAAAATTTTGGTGTAAAAATTAGAGTAGCTAAGCTTGTAAGCAAGTGTGTGTAGTGTGCTTCATCAATTGCTTCATAGAAAAATAGACAAAAAACGCCTAAAAAGGGAAAATATTTTTAAAAATGCCTTATTTCCGGGGTTCTTGCTGTGACTTCCTCCACAATTGTACACAAATGTAAAGTTTACTGCTTGAGCTTCATATTTTTTATAATTTACTTGCTTCCAATAACACTTTTATTTTTGATGGCTCTCTTGGGCAAAAAATGGCCCTTATCAAATAAAACCTCCTTTATATACTTCTAAATAAAGTATCTATGTCATTATAGTTTCCACGCTAAGAATATATTTCCATTAAGTCCTAAATGGGTTAAAATCTATGTTGTAACATTCATTGTAGAATAGAAAAACAGACTTGCAAGACCGTTGAAGAATAAAAAGTATAAAAATTTGCTAGTTGCAAGAATTTCGTCCTATTCCCAGTACATGCATCTTGCCTAATAACTATTGTGCGTAATGGTTGTTACGCGAGAGGCATCTGCAGCGAATAGGACGAAATTCTTTCCACTAGCCATAAATCTTTATCAACCATTCTCCTACACTCTTACAAGTCTATGTTCTTGTCTATGGCCGCATGATTATAACAACAACGTAAATTTCTTATGATTTTCTTAATACAAAAAATCAACGTAATATAGCAACCAGGTAGAAGCTCCCTCTAGAAAATTTTCTTGGTGCGCCCATGGTGGCAGTACTAGCAATTACTCATCGACTTTTTGGGTGTATAATGTAACCAGTTCAATACTGCATAGGGGAAAGTATCATATAGTATTGGACCATCCCATACTTTGGAACCCCCCAATAAAATATCTGAGTGCCACTCTGCCCTCAAGCTGTTTAGCTCTATGGCATCTACCGATTGATAGGCCTATATGTCTTAATTGTATAAAACTTTGTAATTGAACTAAAATTAAAGTTATAGTGTTAATTATAAAGTTAGGCTATATCTAATTAAACATATTCCAAGGATTTGTACACCCACACGTGTTTACTATTATTGTAAACAAATAGTGGCAGAGGACGGAAGGAAATTTCATTTTCAGGAAGAGACAAAGAGGACACGGAGAACTACGGAGAAATCCGACCATCCCTCCACAGGTTCTTCCTCCAAAAGATGACTATAAAAGAGGACGTTGGAACCAAGAAGTTATTTTTTGTGGGGGAGAGTCGTCATGGTCGCTCATGTGTAGTGACAGAAGTAGTAGTGAGCACAGAAAGAAGATAGCGGTTGAAGATTTTGTCTTCGTAGAACTTCGAGATCAGATGGCCTGCAGTTTAATACTCCGGAAACCTAACGGTGCCAACTGAAGGAGTTATTTTAGAGAAGTTAGCCAGCGGCCAGTCTTTTCAGATAAGCTGCTGAGAGAAGATTTACGGAATAAAGAACTCAATAACACAACATTGACCTACACACACTGCTTTCTATGAGAAATAGACATTGTTTTTGTCGGCTGGACCCCCTATCGCAGACCAAGATTCGCACTGACCGTATAGGTTGAACAGGCTTTGCCGACAGTCGGCTGACAAGAACTCAGTATTATTCTTTTTAGTTCGCATAGAGACAAAATACACTAAAAGTAGAGCAAATAAGGTCCTTTTTTTAGCTCCATAATCCCAACATAGTTATTCGGACCTTTTTAGAGCCACACTCTCAAACATAGACCAATAACAGTCCGAGATGCCAAAGCAGAAGCAATCAGCTAAGAAGAAGGAGGGACAGCTGAACCCTACCGCAGAGAAGCCAACAAACCAAGAGGACATACAGCGCCCGGACCGTCACAGCTGAACCAGAGAATGCACAGAGTGAACTTCTACCCGTGGTAATGTACTCCGTTGGCCACAGGTTTGAGACCTCAGAGGATGTCATCAGCCAGATAAAGAAGAAAATGGACGCTTCCGGGATGGAAGTAACCCAAGTCAGAAAAAGATTTATGATAAACGTCCCCTCTCTGCTTGTTCGAGAGCTATTCCAGCGCATCTTAAACCACGAAGATTTTGGTGTCTACTGCGTGATCGACAATGGGGAGGAGGTGCCGAGCTCTGAAGAACAAGAAGTAAGTAGCCCTTTCCAGAGCCACAGAACTACACTCACGCAGGAAAACCTAACAGGTGAGAAACCAACCAGCACACAAAGAGAGAGACCAAACACAGGTGAGAAACCAAGAAGAGGATCAGCAACGACAGAAGAAGGCAGACTTGTATGCTACCCCGGCTTTTAAAGAGAAACTCGATGCTTTTAACAGAAAGTTTGCCCCAAAACCACCGCGAGCAGAAAACTCTTTTTTCACCGAGATGAGAAACAGAGAAAGTGGCCCTTTTCAGAGCCACAATGAAGAAGAAGAAGCTGGGAGCTTCAAAGAAGTAAAATCAAGAAGAAGAAAGACAGCTCAACCAGAAAGTCAGGAGAACCGGCCCTTTCCAGGCCCAGAAGAGAAAAGAAACACTGGTCCCAACTGCAAACAGAAGCCAAAAACCACAACGTTTACTTATGTAATAAAAGGGGTACCACTAGAAGAAGATTTAGAACCCATCAAACTATAGTTACGCAAACAGAGCATTGCATTCTCGAACATCATAAGAACACAATCAGCAGATGGACCACTCCCGCTACTACAGGTCTTCACAACAAATCCAGAACAGGTCCATTTTCTCATAATGCATGGAATAGACATAAAGGGAAAGCACCACAGAGTAGAAGAATCCGAAGTACAGGCAAGACCAGACCCATGCTGGAACTGTTACCAGTATGGGCACCGTAGACAGCAGTGCAACCAAAAAAGAGTTTGTTTTCGTTGTGGAAATGTACACAGTAACACCTGCAGCAAACCTATTTCAAGAATGTTCTGCGCAACTTGTGCTAGGGACGGACATCGGACCAGAAGTGGCAGCTGCCCCAAACGGCCTCGTCATGCAGATCCTCCACAGCAAACAAGGACTATCTTCACAAAGAAGCACACCGTGGAAAGTCAACATCAGGATCATCAAAATGTGACGCATACACCATAAAAAAACACAAGCCAAGACAACAAGCCAAAGAACCACAACCGCAGAGACTAGAACCAGCACCACATCACGTCAAACAATATGTTAATTAAGCCATCAAAGAAGCCACAAATAGGATCATAGTGTGTGTGTCCAGCCTACTAAGCAATGCTACAATCCGAGAAACCAGCAGACAACTAGCTAGAGATATCAAAATTGCCTCACTGAAAATCCTAAATGCACACCTACAGCCAATAACCAGTTCGAACGGATACATGTAAATACCAGATCCAGAACACATTGATCCAAAGCAAAGAAGAGAGAGGAAGAAACCGGCCAAGACAAAACCAAACCAGGCAGCAACGGAATGATGGGGAAGAAGAAGAAGCCCAAATTGCATGCTAAAAAAATAACATTATGTCCCACTAACCAAACTAGCCCAAGAAACTACAGACATCTAACATATTAACATCACACCCATCTTTTAAAGTTTGAAATATTACAGACAGTAAAATATGCTTTTTACATGTTTTTTCCACCCCTTCTTTGTGTGGTTTACCATGTAAATAACTTGAGCATGTGCATGACCGATAAAGGGGGTTTCCCTGGACTCCATGCGTTTCCGGGGTTTTCCCTCCTACTACCCAAGCCAATGGTGAGGTGAAAAATTCTTCACGCGCTTTCCTATCTTCTTTTCTACCATTCTTTCCTTCTCTAATACACACTGTCCGGTAAATGTCTTAGGATAAAACCCGCGGCGCGACACAACATTCTACACGCTGCTTTAGATTTCTAAGTGCATGTAAGAGGTGCACGTAGATATAGCTTGGTGCATCACTCAAGGGAGCGAGCTTTCTTGCTAAGGGGCCCTCTTTATCTCTAATTTATTTCCGTATTTCCGTAAGAAGTTATCAGTGCCTGGTACTGGTCATCCTCCTACAATACCTGCTCTCGAGGCTTCTAATGGGCTACGGAGAATTAACCTACAATACCTACTCCTAAGACTCCTATGTGTTGCGGAGTCACCAGTCTTGTTTGAGGCCGCTTTGGCCTAGGACACCTTCCTATCTACCCGAGGCAACAATATATGCTGAGAGGATTTTATTGAGACTTTGTATGATAATTATATAAGATTTTTATAATAAAGTGGTGAAAGGCTAAACTGTCGTGTATGTTATTGACTCTACCAACAGAATATTACAATATTGTGTACTGTCATCTTGTTAGTTTCATAATGAAAAGCTTGATTAGAGAAAACTTCAAAACAAATTTCACCTTAATACTCGGTATGGTTATTGTATAGTATGAATTCTTAGATTTACAAAGAAATGAATTTTTTCGATTATCTCAAAAAATACTCATGAAAATTACGCTCCTTTAATATAATTCTGTTCAGCTTAGTTATATCTCTCAATTACTCTCATCTTTGGATATTTATATTCACTAACTACTAATAATATTGCACAATGGTTCGAGTGTCTATACAAAGTGTTCCGGTAAAAATAAGTTACTCTTTGAACACTAACCTGAAAATACTAGAAGATTGCAAAACAAAATTTATAAAAGGGTGTCAAATATGAAATCTTAAATGTGATTTATAACATCATAAAGTCAATCTTAAAAAACTAATTGGGTTCCTTTTGACATGTTTCTTTCGTCTCAACATTGTGAGCGCTGTGGGCCCGTAAGTTATGCCACTGCATTAGAGAGTGGAATGTCCCCCACTAATTCGAACATTGAGTACAGTACTTCGATATTAGTCTATATTTAAATTTCTAATTAATGAATTTACAGTTACTGTATTCAATTACGGAACTGTGAGTAAATTTGTGTAACCTCTCATTTACGAGCTAATAATCATGTCCCATCAATGTCCGTTATTCAGAGGTTTCACTATATATAATAAATTATACTTGTAACACACTTACTAGTACTTTTGCTGCCACCCTTATCTGTCAACACGTCATGAACTGAGGCTTTCGGATCACATGGAAGGTCTTGGATGTCTTCTCGGAGGTTATCAACACGAGGAACGTAAGGATTATAATTAGTCCTACACTCGCTATCTTCTTCAACCTCAATATCTTTGCCATGAATTCTAACTTCATTGTTCAAAATGTCCTACAAAAGGAATTTATATTGAGAGCGTAAATGTACAGTAATTTCCAGCAACACATTAGAAAAATTGAATTATCTTAATGTAACACAGTCACTTGACATTGGTGTAATTGGATAAGAACGTTTCCACCAAACTAGAAGTTGGCATTTGCCAATCTCACTCACTCTACCATCGTAAACAACATTTCGTCTTCGATACTCATCTTCACACCAAATTACATTTAACGATGTTCACATTAACAATTTCTCTCAAATACGCTTTCGATTACACTTACAATAAATAAATCTTCCATTTCTCCTCAGATCAGCAATCATTTGATTGGTTTGACACACTCTTCCCTATTCTAAGCCAGACTTTCCATTACCATGGAGTTTTTCTTCCTTAACTTTCTTCACTAAACATACAAAATTTCTTTCTGTTTGCTGAAGAAGAGTATAGCTAGTCTTTTGCTAATGTGAACGAGATGATTTCGTCAAGTTTGCAACACACCATTTGATTTTGAAAAATCTGTCCTCAGTAGCGTATCTCTAAAGAAATGAAAAACTGATTATTAATCGTTTTAGTTTATTATCTTTCTATAGTGCATTCAACAGCCATCGGACACAAATATTTCAGTACTGCAAAACATTCTATCTCAAGTCAGATACATAAGCACGCAAAAGGTGCTTTATGGTCCTTTTGAATCAATTTATCAACATACGTCATAAAGACTTCTGTTGTTGACAAACTTGTATTCCGCAGTTTTCACTGCGGTGACCAGTCACATGCTTCCTACCGTATTGAAGCATATATTATCTATTAACAACGTTTCCATCATAAACATATTATTCGTTCCAAGTTAGCTGATAGGCAATCAAAACAAATTTTCTTAACCTCATCTCTCTTTCCTTTTCATTGCAAAATAGCAAAGCAGGTCGCTGATCATCTATTGGACGGAAACTGTTTTTCAAGGTAGACAATCCTGTCAAATATAAATTTTCATCTCTTCCCTCTTTGTCTTAGCCACTATCAACAGTATTTAACGTTTGGTCCATTTAAAAATTATTGATTACTATACATATATTAAATGATTTATTTCGTCGTGGTTGAATTCCTAGAAATAATGACTTAATCGTCACTGAGTTAGTTTCAATGATTCTTTGATTGAAGAATCTGAGAGGTTGTGTGGGTGTCAAGCTAATTATGTTAAGATTCTACTTTTCTTTCAAATTTCAAAGAATGTAGCATTCTGTAAGATTGAGTATTCGATTCCATAAAGTATTGACCTTGAAAGAAACGTTATTATTTAGAGTGTTTAAATATTGTATATAGCGTTGCATGTAGGATATACAGTATAACATAATAACATACATAATATATATAACATAATAACAAGGTTATCTTAAGTCATATTTTAAGATTTTTCAGCATATATATTCATGCATATTTTCAGAGTTTATTCCAGAGATAGAGATCTGTGCGAATGAGGATATTCGCAACAACATAGCTTTTTGCGAATTAAGTTTTAATTTAGGTGATAAAGTTACGGATACTTGTAAAAATAAAAAAAAGACAATTGACGTCGCGAATTAGTATATTTACTTTCAAGGGACAAATAACCCTCAAGGGAAAGTTGCATTTCTCTGGATTTTCATTGATTTTTCCATTTGCTCTATTATAAATAAATTCCTACTATAAATATTAACTCCTAAAGTGATTGTATATGAGTTTCAATCGATTTATTCTTGTTTCTGAAAAACATTTTACTCCATTTCACTTTTCCGATCTAAACAAAAACGCTCATGTCTTAAAAGTTATCATATAAACAGATTTTTTGAAAAAGAAATGTTTGCTCCGAAATTAACTGACTGCAAGGATAACGTTTACGTATATTTAATTTTAGGACAATAAGGACAATAGTCCAGTACCTTATGATAACAAATGTAGTGACCAGACTTCTTTAAACTTGTTCTATTTGTGCTGTTTGTGTTATTCGTGTATTTCTAATTTCTGCGAAATGATTGAAATGCATTAACGAAATACAAACTTTAAAAGGAATAAATATAAATTATTGAATAATTATTGTACTAAGTTTTAGTGGATATTAAAGTAACTTCAAACGAACTGGGACCACAATATTTAATTTTATATATATATATATATATATATATATATATATATATATATATATATATATATATATATATATATATATGTATGTGTGTGTGTGTGTGTGCTACATATACATATATTTTTGGTGTTTCGCACCCAGAACCTTATTGAGATTAGTTCCAGTGAAGGGTAAAATTGTCTCACTTACGTCATAAATAATCTGCTATAACGGATTATATTTTACTACGGAATAACAAGAAAGTGTAGAAAAATATTAAAATGATTATTCCAGAAAACGAAGATAGCTTTAGTGCTAGAGGAAATAATAATATTATGACAACATCTGCGTCAACATGGAATGTGATCGATCTTACACGACAACTAGGCCAGCAAATGAATTCAATCATTCAACAGCTAAATGACGAAATGGAAATAATACGCAACAGCTAAAGGACAAAACGGAACAAATTACACAGCTGTTAAATAACAAAATGTAGCTAACTAAGCAACAGATAACTCGAAAATTAAATGACAAAATGGACCAAACTACACAACAGTTAAATGTCAAGTGGAAACTCATGCTAAACAAGGACAAATTCTTCACAATTTTCACGCTGTTAGAGCTCTGTTAAGGCAATGGAAACTAGGTTTATGAATATTCGCACCATACTCAGAGACTCTAAGAAGAAGTGCAAACTCTAAAGGAGAAGTTTAAAATGGTAGATGGCAACCATAATCCTATTTGAACCTAGTAGGTGCCTTATGATAACAAATGTAGTGACCAGACTTCTTTAAACTTGTTCTATTTGTGCTGTTTGTGTTATTCGTGTATTTCTAATTTCTGCGAAATGATTGAAATGCATTAACGAAATACAAACTTTAAAAGGAATAAATATAATTTATTGAATAATTATTGTACTAAGTTTTAGTGGATATTAAAGTAACTTCAAACGAACTGGGACCACAATATTTAATTTTATATATATATATATATATATATATATATATATATATATATATATATATATATATATATATGTGTGTGTGTGTGTGTGCTACATATACATATATTTTTGGTGTTTCGCACCCAGAACCTTATTGAGATTAGTTCCAGTGAAGGGTAAAATTGTCTCACTTACGTCATAAATAATCTGCTATAACGGATTATATTTTACTACGGAATAACAAGAAAGTGTAGAAAAATATTAAAATGATTATTCCAGAAAACGAAGATAGCTTTAGTGCTAGAGGAAATAATAATGACAACATCTGCGTCAACATGGAATGTGATCGATCTTACACGACAACTAGGCCAGCAAATGAATTCAATCATTCAACAGCTAAATGACGAAATGGAAATAATACGCAACAGCTAAAGCACAAAAAGGAACAAATTACACAGCTGTTAAATAACAAAATGTAGCTAACTAAGCAACAGATAACTCGAAAATTAAATGACAAAATGGACCAAACTACACAACAGTTAAATGTCAAGTGGAAACTCATGCTAAACTAGGACAAATTCTTCACAATTTTCACGCTGTTAGAGCTCTGTTAAGGCAATGGAAACTCAGGTTTATGAATATTCGGACCATACTCAGAGACTCTAAGAAGAAGTGCAAACTCTAAAGGAGAAGTTTAAAATGGTAGATGGCAACCATAATCCTATTTGAACCTAGTAGGTGCCGCAGCTAATATCATTAAAAATTCAGACTTGGTGAAGAATCTAGGCATCCACAGGAACGATATTCTGGTATAGAAGACATGGGTTCTACTTCCAGGAGTGCAGATGAAGAAAAAAGAACAATACGAAGTACAGAAGCTCATGTGCAGCGGGATGTTCATGCTCACGTAAATCATAACCAAATTAAGGAAGTTTAAATCCTTTCTTCAAGGAAGAACCTTTCGTGTTGTCCATGCAGGACACCTAACACCCTCCAGACCTATCCTAGCAGGAGTCCCCCAAGGATCCTGCCTATCCCCAACCCTCTACGCCATGTACACGGCGGACATTCCCACAACCCCCAACACAGCGGTAGCAACATTCGCAGACGACACGGCAATCTTTGCCAGCCATGGAAACATCAGATACGCCGAACTATACCTCAGACGACACGCCGAACTTCTCCACCGATGGTCTGAAGAGTGGAAGATCAAAGTCAGCGAACAGAAGACCTCAGTAGTAAACTTCACAAGAAACAGAAGAAGGGTTCACGTCAGGATCACCATGGCTGGAACACCCCTCCAGAACCGAGATGATGCCAAATACCTCGGAATAATACTGGACAGGAAACTTACATTTGCTCACCACATACATTCCATCGCCAAGAAAGCCAGTCAACGCCATCAAGCCTTGCTACCGCTACTCCTCTCTCCATCCCTCACCCTGAAAACCAAACGCTATATATATCAGATGAGCATTCGTCCCATCCTGATGTATGCCCACCCTGCATGGCAACACGCAGCAAAAACGCACCTCAGCCAACTACAAGTCATCCAGAACAGAGTAGCCAGGGCTATCACTGGACACTCGAGAGACACTCGCCTCGAGCAAATACATGAAGATTTGGAACTCCCATTTCTACATGACTACAGAATTCACAGATCAGCCAACTTCTGGAGGACAATCAGAGCCTCGCCACACCAACACATAGCCACCATAGGAACGGCCAACCCAAGAAGACGAACTTACAAGATGCCGCACCCCTAAAACGCACAACCACTAAACTGACATAGGAACAGCAAAAGAGGAGCGCGACAGTTGCGTCCTCTCTCACAACAAATACGCACGCAAAACAAACGACAGTCAACAACACAAATGGAAGGCAAGGGCCCAAGCCCAGTACTTAAATCAACCACAAAAACCGCCAAGAAATCTCTGCTCTGCTCTGCTCTGAAGTTTAAAACAGTTTAAGTTTAGTGAAATAAGATTTAGTGGATGTTCTGATGATATTCCAGCTAGCACATTTCCTGAAAAATTGGAAGCTGAGTGCAATTTGATAGATGTCGATAGATCTAGTATTGTTAAAATTTTATCTCATATTTTATTACCGCCGTGTTCTGTATAGTTTAAGGCTATACAGAGTAACTTACGCACTTATTGTGATTTTAAAGAGAATTAATTACAAATTTTGAGAACGATTTCGTTCTAGCTAATACGGACGCTAAGAAAAGGAATACGCGTTTTGATTCAAGAGTAGATAAAAGCATTACTGATTTTGTTATAACGGGCTATAATGATTTGAAGTTGTTGAATCCTTTTCAACAGGAATCACGTATCATCGCCAATATACGAATGGTTCTGTCTTTCATATTATAGCAAATACTTATATCTTCTCAATGCATTAACTTCAATAATCTACTTATTATAGTCCAAAATTTTGAAAATCAAATGATGATGTAACATAGTTCAAAGAAATCAAGTTAACCAATAACCTGTGCGAGACATAAATATTAAGAGAGGTAATAGCAGTAGTTTGAGAAGCAACAGATTTCCTCATAATAACAGGAATAACTCAACCGAATTTAATCTTAGTAGAAATGGTGACACTTCAAATTTCAGAAATAATCAGTACATTAGACTTAATTCTCCACGTAATTATAGATTCCGTAACTACTCTAGAGATTGCAGAAATACACAAAATGATATATATATATATATATATATATATATATATATATATATATATATATATATATATATATATATATATATATATATATATATAGAAATAATAAACAATTGTACACACTCTTGTAATAATACTGTATTTTAAATTCTTTAGTTAGTTTTTCTAAAAATGAAATTTAAATTATGTAAATATATGACAACGTAGTTGTTATTGGACGTTACATGATAATGTAGAGGACACTTTTTTACTTAATAATGACTACGATTGCTAACTAACTATAATTAAAAGAATTTTCTACCTGAGGAATTTTTCAATTACAAGGAATGATAAGGCACCTTACACGTCTTGGCGCAATGTTTATTTTGTTTGAAATGTTGTAATTTACTTTGATTTATATTCATAATTAATAATGACTTGTTTATGAAGCTTAAAAATCTTTTCAAAATTTTGTAATAAATTTTCTGCGCCCGAAGAAGAGTTCGAACTAACATAAAATTGTTATGTATTCTTTCTTTAAGGTGTATGTTAACTTTATTTGGCTTCTTTAAATAACTGAGCATATTATAGTGGACCAACTGCTAATTGTAGTTTATAAATGCTGCTTATTGGGGCCGCGGTGGCTCAGTGGTAGAGCGTTCACCTCTGGTAAATGGGTTCCCGGGTTCAAACCCTGTTTTTTCCAAGTGAACTTTCTAGTGGACAAACACAGTGTGCGTGGGTTTCCTCAGGGTTCTCCCGTTTCCTCCCACTTTCTTCATTCCACCATTTCATTCACTTCTCATCATCACCGTCTTCTTTAGCCTAACTGACATTACTGTAGGATGTAAACTCAAAGATTTCATTTCATTTCATTTCATAAATGCTGTTTGTTGATGTGCCTATATGATGTGAATGAAGTAATGAAGCATAATTTAATAATATGAGTACAAAATAAGAAATAATTGTAATATATGGAAAGAAAAATGATATGTGAATATATAGCGCTATTCAATAAGTAAGCAAAGTTTATGTAACAGTAATTATCATGTTATGGTCCAGAATTCTTTACTAATTTGTTGGAAAAAATTAATAATTCCCACTAGTTCGGGAGTTATTCATGCAACGATGATGTTTATGTATAATTTGTTTGAGAGCAACAAGGATAATAGTCCGGTACCTAACAAGTGTTGTGGTTAGACATGTTTAAACTTGTTTTCATGCTGTTAAATGTAATAAATAAGTGAGGAAATCTAAGTTGATTTAAGTTTTTTTTTTAATTTCTGCTAAATGAATAATAAGTATTTAGGAAATACAAAGCCTAAAAGGATTAAAGATTGTTTAATTTATTGAAATAATTATCGTAGTAAGTTTTGGTGAATACTAAAGTAATTTTAAACGAACTGGAAATGCAGTATTTAATTATACCTGTATATGTGTGTTACATGGCAGATATGATATTACCAACTTGACAATCTTCTTGTCATAAATCCGCTTTAGAGGGGACCTTAAGTATGCACGTTTTATTTATTAATTCAGTAATTTGTTTTTGTATGTACTTTATTCCATTTTATTTCGAGTAGCTGACTCGCAAAAGGGGAGAATCATATTTAAAATTTTGCTTTAATTTTATTAATATATTATAGGATTCATAAAATATAAAGTTACAATAATTATTACGTGCGGATGCATATAGAAATGTTGCGGATTGAGATTATGTGGATGCGGGTGTGGATTGAGATGTTGCGAATTAGGGTATGGATTGAGTTGTTGCGGATTAGGGTATGGATTGAGATGTTACGGATGCACTTATAATATTATATATCCGTGTAGACCTCTAGTCATAGAAATATGAGTCCTAGTGATCACTATCGATATTCATTCTGTTTTCCCTACCCTTCTCCAAATTTAAATGACAGAATTTCGCTCCTTCTGGAACTGTTCAAGAATTTAATAGTCAGTTTTCTAGTGGTCATCTTTTCATCCCGTGTGCAATTTAATGGTAGAGTATTGTGGATGGTATCATTTTGTTCCTTGTAAGGTAAGAAATAAGAAGAGTGATGGTGGACATGTCAGACCCGCGACTGGGAAGGGGAAGGAGGTGGGAGGAATTATGTGTCATCGCTCGCTTAACCCCTTATAACTTCGCTCCTAATTATTCGATTATAATTTTCTTTTTCTTAAAAGGAAGGTCTAAGTACGTTCCACATATTATATTATTAGCACCTTTTACGTAAATGTAGCCGTTTTCGTTAAAATTTTTTAAAAAAATGATTTTTCCTAAGAAAAAATATTTCATTTGACAAAATAATCATTTTTGTATTATTTATTTATGCCAAATAGCTAAATTAATAAAACGAGCATGAAATATGAATAAATTTTAATTTTCAAAATCGTTGTTATATAAAACGTAAGAGGAAAAAACTATATAGAAAAACTAATATTTCACTCAAGAGAAGCAATTAATGCATTTTAATTAGCATTACACCTATTCCTACAATTTTTATATTATGTGATGTAGAGGTAAAGTAGATCTGAAAAGGTAGGGGGACGCATGTCGTCACTCCGTCCCTCGTGCCTATCCTTGCCCATTGTAATTTTTTAGGAAGTGGGGGAACGCTATTAATATTTTTGGAAGTGGGGCAATGGCGTACCCCGTGTTCTCCCTCATTTTTACCACTGATGTGGTCCATATTAATATTAATTCTGTAAATGTTCATAAGTATTTGTGAAACATGTTTTAATTATCATGGAATCAAGTACCCCAGTTATGTGTTTTCTTATTATATGCATTTACTAAAGTAAAGGATACCCTTCTTTTGGTGTGAATTCACACGTTAGTCTTCGGGCATGAAATATGAAGTTGTCCTTCTTACTTCAAACTTTATAACACTAATTCTTCTTAATATTTTAAAACAGCACTACACTACACTATGACGCGTGCGTAATCCTGGCCCCCCCACCATCACACAATTCTTCGAAAACAATTTCAATCGTTTGTACTTGGTTTGCTCCCATTTGCTCCGCAGTAGCTCCGTTTGCTCCCTTACCGTTCCCGAGAAAATAGAAGTTTAAACTGAGGGGCCAGAAAAAGGTGGTCCCAGACCTCCGAATTAAAAACAGTCACAGAAAAGAACAGATGGTCGCATTCGTTTGTACTTCGTTTGCTTCCATTTGCTCCTCAGTAGCTCCGTTTGCTCCCTTATCGTTCCTGAGAAAATGGAACCTTAAAGTGGGGGGGCCAGAACAACGTCGTCCCAGCCCCCCCCCCACACAACTAAAAATAATCGCTGAGGGAAACGGATGGTGGCATTCGTTTGTACTTCGTTTGCTCCCATTTGCTCCGCAGTAGCTCCGTTTGCTCCCTTACCGTTCCCGAGAAAATTGAAATTTAAAGTGGGGGGCCAGAACAACATGGTCCCAGCCCCCCCACCCAATTGCAGAGAGGAACGGATGAAGACATTCGTTTGTACTTCGTTTGCTCCCATTTGCTCCGCAGTAGCTCCGTTTGCTCCCATACCGTTCCCGAGAAAATAGAAATTTAAACTGAGGGGCCAGAAGAAGATGGTCCCAGACCTCCGAATTAAAAACAGTCACAGAGAAGAACAGATGGTCGCATTCGTTTGTACTTCGTTTGCTTCCATTTGCTCCTCAGTAGCTCCGTTTGCTCCCTTATCGTTCCTGAGAAAATGGAACCTTAAAGTGGGGGGGCGAGAACAACGTCGTCCCAGCGCCCCCCCCCCCACAAAACTAAAAATAATCGCTGAGGGGAACGGATGGTGGCATTCGTTTGTACTTCGTTTGCTCCCATTTGCTCCGCAGTAGCTCCCTTTGCTCCCTTACCGTTCCCGAAAAAAAATGAAATTTAAAGTGGGAGCCAGAACAACATGGTCCCAGCCCGCCCACCCAATAGCAGAGAGGAACGGATAGTAACATTCGTTTGTACTTCGCTTGCTCCCATTTGCTCCCTTACCGTTCCCGAGAAAATAGAAATTTAAAGTAGGGGGCCAAAATAACATGGTCCCAGCCCCCAATCAATAGCAGATAGCAACGGATTGTGGCATTCGCTTGCACTTCATTTGCTCCGCAGTTCCTAAGTTTGCATCCTTACCGTTCCCAAGTAAATGGAACTTTAAACTGTGAGGGGCCAGAAAAAAGGAGCCGTGAACTTCGAGGGGCCAGAAAAAAGTGATCCCAGCCCCTCGAATTAAAAAAAAAATCACGGAGAGGAACAGATGGTCCCAACCGTTTATACTTCCTTTGCTCTCATTTGCTCCGCAATTTGTCTGGTTGCTCCCCTGGCGTTCGCGAAAAAATAGAATTTTAGACTGGGAGAGTCAGAACAACATGGTCCTAGCCCCCCACGCAATGGTAGAGAGGAACGGATGGTGGCATTCGCTTCTACTTCATTTGCGTCAATTTTCTTCGCATTTTCTCAATTTGCTCCCTTGCCGTTACCGAGAAAATAGAACATTAAACTGGTGGTCCAGGAAAGCGTAGTCCCAGCACCTCGAATTGAAGATAATTTCAATGAGCTACGGATGGCGGGATTGGTTTGTACTTGGTTTGCTTCGCGGTAGCTACGTTTACTCACCATTCCCGAGGAAATGGAACTTTAAAGTGGAGACTAGAACAAAATTCTCCCAGCATCCCACTCAAATAAACATAATAACATAGGGGAACGGATCGTGGCATTATTTTGTACTTCTTTAGCTTCGATTTTCTTAACAGATACTTGGGTTGCTTCCCTAACGTTCTCGAGTAAGCAGAACTTAAACACGTGATCTCAGCCACCGTCCCGACGTATATAATCGCAGAGGGGAGTGGATGTTGGCTATATCTTGTTTTTCCATATTTGCTACACAATTGCTCTGAGTATTCGTATACTCCGATTGTTGTTAACAAAGAGAAATTTTGAAGCGGTTGGTGTGGAAATGTGATCCCAGTCCTCAACCTCCTAAAAAATGTAGTAAAAATTTTTTGCGTGATTTGCCGCGAATTGCTCTGGAATTGTTTCACTTTCTTCCCTACTGTTCCCTCATTTTTAGGGGGTTGAGAACTGGGATCACATTTCCACACCAGCCGCTTCAAAATTCCTCTTTCTTAACATCAATCGGAGTAGACGAGTACTCAGAGCAATTGTGGAGCAAATATGAACAAACGAGATATAGCCAACATCCACTCCCCTCTGCGATTATGTAAGTTGGGAGGGTGGCTGAAATCAAGTGTGTAAGTTCTGTTTACTCGAGAACGCTAGGAGAGCAACCCAAGAAACTGCGAAGCAAATCGAAGTTAACGAAGTACAAAATATTCCACCATCCGCTCCCCTATGTTACTATGTTTATTTGAGTGGGATGCTAAGACAATTTTGTTCCAGTTTCCACTTTAAAGTTCCATTTAATCGGGAATGGTAAGGGCGTAAACGTAGCTACTGCGAAGCAAACCAAGAACAAACGAATGCCTCCATCCGTTCCTCATTGAAATTATTTTCAATACGAGGTGCTGGGACTATGTTTTCCTGGACCACCAGTTTAATGTTCCATTTTCTCGGGAACGGTAAGGGAGAAAACGGAGCTACTGCGGAGCAAATGGGAGCAAACGAAGTACAAACGAATGCGACCATCTGTTCCTCTCTGTGACTGTTTATAATTGGAGGGTCTGAGACCACCTTTTTCTGGCCCCTCAGTTTAAATTTATATTTTCTCGGGAACGGTAAGGGAGCAAACGGAGCTACTGCGGAGCAAATGGGAGCAAACGAAGTACAAACGAATGCCACCATCCGTTTCCCTCAACGATTATTTTTAGTTGGGTGGGGGGGCTGGGACGACGTTGTTCTGGCCCCCCACTTTAAGGTTTCATTTTCTCAGGAACGGTAAGGGAGCAAACGGAGCTACTGCGGAGCAAATGGGAGCAAACAAAGTACAAATGAATGCGACCATCTGTTCCTCTCTGTGACTGTTTTTAATTCGAGGGTTTGGGACCACCTTTTTCTGGACCCTCAGTTTAAATTTCAATTTCCTCGGGAACGGTAAGGGAGCAAACGGAGCTACTGCGGAGAAAATGGGAGCAAACGAAGTACAAACGAATACAACCATCTGTTCCTCTCTGTGACTGTTTTAAATTCGAGGGTCTGGGACCACCTTTTTCTGGCCCCTCAGTTTAAATTTCTATTTTCTCGGGAACGGTAAGGGAGCAAACGGAGCTACTGCGGAGCAAATGGGAGCAAACGAAGTACAAACGAATGCCACTATCCGTTTCCCTCAACGATTATTTTTAGTTGGGTGGGGGGCTGGGACGACGTTGTTCTGGCCCCCCCACTTTAAGGTTCCATTTTCTCGGGAAAGGTAAGGGAGCAAACGGAGCTATTGCGGAGCAAATGGGAGCAAACGAAGTACAAATGAATGCGACCATCTGTTCCTCTCTGTGACTGTTTTTAATTCGAGGGTCTGGGACCACCTTTTTCTGGCCCCTCAGTTTAAATTTCAATTTTCTCAGGAACGGTAAGGGAGCAAACGGAGCAAATGGGAGCAAAACGAAGTACAAATGAATGCCACCATCCGTTTCCCTCAGCGATTATTTTTAGTTGGGTGGGGCGGCTGGGACGACGTTGTTCTGCCCCCCCACTTTAAGGTTCCATTTTCTCGGGAACGATAAGGGAGCAAACGGAGCTACTGCGGAGCAAATGGGAGCAAACGAAGTACAAGCGAATGCGACCATCTGTTCCTCTCTGTGACTGTTTTTAATTCGAGGGTCTGGGACCACCTTTTTCTGGCCCCTGAGTTTAAATTTCTATTTTCTCGGGAACGGTAAGGGAGCAAACGGAGCTACTGCGGAGCAAATGGGAGCAAACGAAGTACAAACGAATGCGACCATCTGTTCCTCTGTGTGACTGTTTTTAATTCGAGGGTCTGGGACCACCTTTTTCTGGCCCCTGAGATTAAATTTCTGTTTTCTCGGGAACGGTAAAGAGCAAACGGAGCTACTGCGGAGCAAATGAGAGCAAACGAAGTACAAACGAATGTCACCATCCGTTTCCCTCAGCGATTATTTTTAGTTGGGTGGGGGGGCTGGGACGACGTTGTTCTGGCCCCCCACTTTAAGGTTCTATTTTTTCGGGAACGCTAAGGGAGAAAACGGAGCTACTGCGAAGCAAATGGGAGCAAACGAAGTACAAACGAATGCCACCATCCGTTTCCCTGAGCGATTACTTTTAGTTGGGTGGGGGGGCTGGGACGACGTTGTTCTGGCCCCCCACTTTAAAGTTCCATTTTCTCGGGAACGGTAAGGGAGAAAACGGAGCTACTGCGGAGCAAATGGGAGCAAACGAAGTACAAACGAATGCCACCATCCGTTTCCCTCAGCGATTATTTTTAGTTGGGTGGGGGGGCTGGGACGACGTTGTTCTGGCCCCTCAGTTTAAATTTCTATTTTCTCGGGAACGGTAAGGGAGCAAACGGAGCTACTGCGGAGCAAATGGGAGCAAACGAAGTACAAACGAATGTCACTATCCGTTCCTCTCTGCTATTGGGTGGGGGGCTGGGACCATGCTGTTCTGCCCTTCCCCCCCACTTTAAATTTCATTTTTTTCGGGAACGGTAAAGGAACAAACGCAGAAACTGCAGAGCAAATGGGAGCAAACAAAGTACAAATGAATGCCACCATCCGTTTCCCTCAGCAATTATTTTTAGTTGGGTGGGGGCTGGAACGACGTTGTTCTGGCCCCCCCACTTTAAGGTTCCATTTTCTCGGAAACGATAAGGGAGCAAACGGAGCTACTGCGGAGCAAATGGGAGCAAACAAAGTACAAATGAATGCGTCCATCTGTTCCTCTCTGTGACTGTTTTTAATTCGAGGGTTTGGGACCACCTTTTTCTGGACCCTCAGTTTAAATTTCTATTTTCTCGGGAACGGTAAGGGAGCAAACGGAGCTACTGCGGAGCAAATGGGAGCAAACGAAGTACAAACGAATACAACCATCTGTTCCTCTCTGTGACTGTTTTAAATTCGAGGGTCTGGGACCACCTTTTTCTGGCCCCTCAGTTTAAATTTCTATTTTCTTGGGAACGGTAAGGGAGCAAACGGAGCTACTGCGGAGCAAACGAGAGCAAACGAAGTACAAACGAATGCCACTATCCGTTTCCCTCAACGATTATTTTTAGTTGGATGGGGGGCTGGGACGACGTTGTTCTGCCCCCCCCCCCCACTTTAAGGTTCCATTTTCTCGGGAAAGGTAAGGGAGCAAACGGAGCTATTGCGGAGCAAATGGGAGCAAACGAAGTACAAATGAATGCGACCATCTGTTCCTCTCTGTGACTGTTTTAAATTCGAGGGTCTGGGACCACCTTTTTCTGGCCCCTCAGTTTAAATTTCTATTTTCTCGGGAACGGTAAGGGAGCAAACGGAGCTACTGCGGAGCAAATGGGAGCAAACGAAGTACAAACGAATGCCACTATCCGTTTCCCTCAACGATTATTTTTAGTTGGGTGGGGGGCTGGGACGACGTTGTTCTGGCCCCCCCACTTTAAGGTTCCATTTTCTCGGGAAAGGTAAGGGAGAAAACGGAGCTATTGCGGAGCAAATGGGAGCAAACGAAGTACAAATGAATGCGACCATCTGTTCCTCTCTGTGACTGTTTTTAATTCGAGGGTCTGGGACCACCTTTTTCTGGCCCCTCAGTTTAAATTTCAATTTTCTCAGGAACGGTAAGGGAGCAAACGGAGCAAATGGGAGCAAAACGAAGTACAAATGAATGCCACCATCCGTTTCCCTCAGCGATTATTTTTAGTTGGGTGGGGCGGCTGGGACGACGTTGTTCTGCCCCCCCACTTTAAGGTTCCATTTTCTCGGGAACGATAAGGGAGCAAACGGAGCTACTGCGGAGCAAATGGGAGCAAACGAAGTACAAGCGAATGCGACCATCTGTTCCTCTCTGTGACTGTTTTTAATTCGAGGGTCTGGGACCACCTTTTTCTGGCCCCTGAGTTTAAATTTCTATTTTCTCGGGAACGGTAAGGGAGCAAACGGAGCTACTGCGGAGCAAATGGGAGCAAACGAAGTACAAACGAATGCGACCATCTGTTCCTCTGAGTGACTGTTTTTAATTCGAGGGTCTGGGACCACCTTTTTCTGGCCCCTGAGATTAAATTTCTGTTTTCTCGGGAACGGTAAAGAGCAAACGGAGCTACTGCGGAGCAAATGAGAGCAAACGAAGTACAAACGAATGTCACCATCCGTTTCCCTCAGCGATTATTTTTAGTTGGGTGGGGGGGCTGGGACGACGTTGTTCTGGCCCAACACTTTAAGGTTCTATTTTTTCGGGAACGCTAAGGGAGAAAACGGAGCTACTGCGAAGCAAATGGGAGCAAACGAAGTACAAACGAATGCCACCATCCGTTTCCCTGAGCGATTACTTTTAGTTGGGTGGGGGGGCTGGGACGACGTTGTTCTGGCCCCCCACTTTAAAGTTCCATTTTCTCGGGAACGGTAAGGGAGAAAACGGAGCTACTGCGGAGCAAATGGGAGCAAACGAAGTACAAACGAATGCCACCATCCGTTTCCCTCAGCGATTATTTTTAGTTGGGTGGGGGGGCTGGGACGACGTTGTTCTGGCCCCTCAGTTTAAATTTCTATTTTCTCGGGAACGGTAAGGGAGCAAACGGAGCTACTGCGGAGCAAATGGGAGCAAACGAAGTACAAACGAATGTCACTATCCGTTCCTCTCTGCTATTGGGTGGGGGGCTGGGACCATGCTGTTCTGCCCTTCCCCCCCACTTTAAATTTCATTTTTTTCGGGAACGGTAAAGGAACAAACGCAGAAACTGCAGAGCAAATGGGAGCAAACAAAGTACAAATGAATGCCACCATCCGTTTCCCTCAGCAATTATTTTTAGTTGGGTGGGGGCTGGAACGACGTTGTTCTGGCCCCCCCACTTTAAGGTTCCATTTTCTCGGAAACGATAAGGGAGCAAACGGAGCTACTGCGGAGCAAATGGGAGCAAACAAAGTACAAATGAATGCGTCCATCTGTTCGCGTGCGTAGTCCTGGCCCCCCCACCATCACGCAATTCTTCGAAAACAATTTCAATCTTTTGTACTTCGTTTGCTCCCATTTGCTCCGCAGTAGCTCCGTTTGCTCCCTTACCGTTCCCGAGAAAATAGCAATTTAAACTGAGAGGCCAGAAAAAGGTGGTCCCAGACCCTCGAATTAAAAACGGTCACAGAGAGGAACAGATGGTCGCATTCGTTTGTACTTCGTTTGCTCTCATTTGCTCCGCAGTAGCTCCGTTTGCTCCCTTACCGTTCCCGAGAAAATGGAACCGTAAAGTGGGGGGGAGGGGCTGAACAACGTCGTTCCCGCCTCCCCACACAACTAAAAATAATAGCTGAGGGGAACGGATGGTGGCATTCGTTTGTACTTCGTTTGCTCCCATTTGCTACGCAGTTTCTGCGTTTGCTCCTTTACCGTTCCCGAAAA
Organism: Thermobia domestica; assembly: GCF_964235325.1. NCBI lineage: Eukaryota > Metazoa > Arthropoda > Insecta > Zygentoma > Lepismatidae > Thermobia > Thermobia domestica. The sequence continues at coordinate 120,773,725 of NC_137469.1, read as the reverse complement.
AAAATGAAATTTAAAGTGGGGGGCCAGACCAACATGGTCCCAGCCCCCCCACCCAATAGCAGAGAGGAACGGATGATGACATTCGTTTGTACTTCGTTTGCTCCCATTTGCTCCGCAGTAGCTCCGTTTGCTCCCTTACCGTTCCCGAGAAAATAGCAATTTAAACTGAGAGGCCAGAAAAAGGTGGTCCCAGACCCTCGAATTAAAAATAGTCACAGAGAGGAACAGATGGTCGCATTCGCTTGTACTTCATTTGCTCCCATTTGCTCCGCAGTTCCTAAGTTTGCATCCTTACCGTTCCCAAAAAATGGAACTTTAAACTGTGAGGGGCCAGAAAAAAGGAGCCCGGGAACTACGTGGGGCCAGAAAAATTGATCCCAGCTCCTCGAATTAAAAGAAAAAAATCACGGAGATGAACAGATGGTCGCAATCGTTTATACTTCCTTTGCTCTCATATGCTCCGCAATTTGTCCCGTTGCACCCCTGGCGTTCGCGAAAAAATAGAATTTTAGACTGGGAAAGTCAGAACAACATGGTCCTAGCCCCCCACGCAATGATAGAGAGGAACGGATGGTGGCATTCGCTTCTACTTCATTTGCTTCACTTTTCTCCGCAGTTTCTCAATTTGCTCCCCAGCCGTTCCCGAGAAAATGGAACATTAAACTGGTGGTCCCAGCACTTCGAATTGAAAATAATTTCAATGAGGAACGGATGGCGGCATTCGTTTGTAGTTGGTTTGCTTCGCGGTAGCTACGTTTACTCACCATTCCCGAGGAAATGGAACTTTAGAGTGGAGACTAGAACAAAACTCTCCCAGCATTCCACTCAAATAAACATAATAACATAGGGGAGCGGATCGTGGCATTATTTTGTACTTTTCCTAACGTTCTCGAGTAAGCAGAACTTAAACACGTGATTTCAGCCACCGTCCCGACGTATATAGTCGCAGAGGGAAGTTTATGTTGGCTATATATCGTTTATTCATATTTGCTTCACAATTGCTCTGACTACTCATCTACTCCGATTGTTGTTAAGAAAGAGGCATTTTGAAGCGGTTGGTGTGGAAATGTGATCCCAGTCCTCAACCTCCTAAAAAATGTAGTAAAAAATAATTTTTTGCGTCATTTGCCGCGAATTGCTCTGTAATTGTTTCACTTTCTTCCCTACTGTTCCCCAATTTTTAGGGGGGTGAGGACTGGGATCACATTTCTACACCAGCCGCTTCAAAATTCCTCTTTCTTAACATCAATCGGAGTAGACGAGTACTCAGAGCAATTGTGCAGCAAATATTAACAAAGGAGATATAGCCAACATCCACTCCCCTCTGCGATTATATAAGTTGGGAGGGTGGCTGAAATCAAGTGTGTAAGTTCTGTTTACTCGAGAACGTTAGGAGAGCAACCCAAGAAACTGCGAAGCAAATCGAAGTTAACGAAGTACAAAATATTCCACCATCCGCTCCCCTATGTTACTATCTTTATTTGAGTGGGATACTGAGACAATTTTGTTCTAGTTTCCACTTTAAAGTTTCATTTCCTCAGGAATGGTAAGGGCGTAAACGTAGCTACTGCAAAGCAAACCAAGAACAAACGTATGCCGCCATCCGTTCCTCATTGAAATTATTTGCAATTCGACGTGCTGGGACTATGTTTTCCTGGACCACCAGTTTAATGTTCCATTTTCTCGGGAACGGCAGGAGAGCAAATTGTGAAACTGCGGAGCAAATGGGAGCAAAAGAAGTAGAAGCGAATGTCACCATCCGTTCCTCTCTACCATCGAGTGGGGGACAAAAACCATGTTGTTCTGGAACCCCCAGTTTAAAATTCTACTTTCTCGCGAACGGTAGGGGAGCAAACGGACAAACTGCGAAGCAAATGAGACCAAAGGAAATACAAACGAATGCAACCATCTGTTTCTCTCTGTGTTTTTTTTTTAATTCGAGGGGCTGGGATCACTTTTTTCTGGCCCCTCGAAGTTCCTGGGTTCCTTTTTTTCTGGCCCCTCACAGTTTAAATCTCCATTTTCTTGGAAAGGGTAAGGATGCAAACTTAGGAACAGCGGGACAAATGGGAGCAAATAAAGTACAAGCGAATGCCACAATCCGTTCCTATCTGCTATTGATTTGGGGCCAGGGACCATGTTGTTCTGGCCTCCCACATAAAATTTCTATTATATCGGGAATGGTAGGGGAGCAAACGTAGGAACTGCGGAGCAAATGGGAGCAAACGAAGTACAATCGAATGCCGCCATCCGTTCCCCTCAGCGATTATTTTTAGTTGAGTGAGGGGCTGGAACGACGTTGTTCCGCCCCCCCCCCAATTTAATGTTCCATTTTCTCGAGAACGTAAGGGGAGCAAACGGAGCTACTGCGGAGCAAATGGGAGCAAACGAAGTACAAACGAATGCGACCATCTGTTCCTCTCTGTGACTGTTTTTAATTCGAGGGTCTGGGACCACCATTTTCTGGCCTCTCAGTTTAAATTGCTATTTTCTCGGGAACGGTAAGGGAGCAAACGGAGCTACTGCGGAGCAAATGGGAGCAAACGAAGCACAAACGAATGCCACCATCCGTCCGCCTCAGCTGTTATTTTTAGTTGGGTGGGGAGGCTGGAACGACGTTGTTCTGCCCCCCCCCCCCACTTTACGGTTCCATTTTCTCGGGAACGGTAAGGGAGCAAACGGAGCTACTGCGGAGCAAATGAGAGCAAACGAAGTACAAACGAATGCGACCATCTGTTCCTCTCTGTGACCGTTTTTAATTCGAGGGTCTGGGACCACGTTTTTCTGGCCCCTCAGTTTAAATTGCTATTTTCTCAGGAACGGTAAGGGAGCAAACGGAGCTACTGCGGAGCAAATGGGAGCAAACGAAGTACAAACGAATGTCACCATCCGTTCCTCTCTGCTATTGGGTGGGGGGGCTGGGACCATGTTGTTCTGCCCCCCCCCCCACTTTAAATTTCCATTTTTTCGGGAACGGTAGGGGAGCAAACGCAGAAACTACGGAGCAAATGGGAGCAAACGAAGTACAAACGAATGCCACCATCCGTTCCCCTCAGCTATTATTTTTAGTTGGGTGGGGGGGCTGGAACGACGTTGTTCTGGCCCCCCCCACTTTAAGGTTCCATTTTCTCGGGAACGGTAAGGGAGCAAACGGAGCTACTGCGGAGCAAATGGGAGCAAACGAAGTACAAACGATTGAAATTGTTTTCGAAGAATTGCGTGATGGTGGGGGGGCCAGGACTACGCACGCCATCTGTTCCTCTCTGTGACTGTTTTTAATTCGAGGGTTTGGGACCACCTTTTTCTGGACCCTCAGTTTAAATTTCTATTTTCTCGGGAACGGTAAGGGAGCAAACGGAGCTACTGCGGAGCAAATGGGAGCAAACGAAGTACAAACGAATACAACCATCTGTTCCTCTCTGTGACTGTTTTAAATTCGAGGGTCTGGGACCACCTTTTTCTGGCCCCTCAGTTTAAATTTCTATTTTCTTGGGAACGGTAAGGGAGCAAACGGAGCTACTGCGGAGCAAACGAGAGCAAACGAAGTACAAACGAATGCCACTATCCGTTTCCCTCAACGATTATTTTTAGTTGGATGGGGGGCTGGGACGACGTTGTTCTGCCCCCCCCCCCACTTTAAGGTTCCATTTTCTCAGGAAAGGTAAGGGAGCAAACGGAGCTATTGCGGAGCAAATGGGAGCAAACGAAGTACAAATGAATGCGACCATCTGTTCATCTCTGTGACTGTTTTTAATTCGAGGGTCTGGGACCACCTTTTTCTGGCCCCTCAGTTTAAATTTCAATTTTCTCGGGAACGGTAAGGGAGCAAACGGAGCAAATGGGAGAAAACGAAGTACAAACGAATGCCACCATCCGTTTCCCTCAGCGATAATTTTTAGTTGGGTGAGGGGGCTGGGACGACGTTGTTCTGCCCCCCACTTTAAGGTTCCATTTTCTCGGGAACGATAAGGGAGCAAACGGAGCTACTGCGGAGCAAATGGGAGCAAACGAAGTACAAACGAATGCGACCATCTGTTTCTCTCTGTGACTGTTTTTAATTCGAGGGTCTGGGACCACCTTTTTCTGGCCCCTGAGTTTAAATTTCTATTTTCTCGGGAACGGTAAGGGAGCAAACGGAGCTACTGCGGAGCAAATGGGAGCAAACGAAGTACAAATGAATGCGACCATCTGTTCCTCTCTGTGACTGTTTTTAATTCGAGGGTTTGGGACCATCTTTTTCTGGACCCTCAGTTTAAATTTCTATTTTCTAGGGAACGGTAAGGGAGCAAACGGAGCTACTGCGGAGCAAATGGGAGCAAACGAAGTACAAACGAATGCGACCATCTGTTCCTCTGTGTGACTGTTTTTAATTCGAGGGTCTGGGACCACCTTTTTCTGGCCCCTGAGATTAAATTTCTGTTTTCTCGGGAATGGTAAAGAGCAAACGGAGCTACTGCGGAGAAATGAGAGCAAACGAATTACAAACGAATGTCACCATCCGTTTCCCTCAGCGATTATTTTTAGTTGGGTGGGGGGGCTGGGACGACGATGTTCTGGCCCCCCACTTTAAGGTTCCATTTTCTCGGGAACGGTATGGGAGCAAACGGAGCTAATGCGGAGCAAATGGGAGCAAACGAATGCCACCATCCGTTTCCCTGAGCGATTATTTTTAGTTGGGGGGAGGGGCTGGGACGACGTTGTTCTGGCCTCCCACATTAAAGTTCCATTTTCTCGGGAACGGTAAGGGAGAAAACGGAGCTACTGCGGAGCAAATGGGAGCAAACGAAGTACAAACGAATGCCACCATCCGTTTCCCTCAGCGATTATTTTTAGTTGGGTGGGGGGGCTGGGACGACGTTGTTCTGGCCCCTCAGTTTAAATTTCTATTTTCTCGGGAACGGTAAGGGAGAAAACGGAGCTACTGCGGAGCAAATGGGAGCAAACGAAGTACAAACGAATGCCACCATCCGTTTCCCTCAGCGATTATTTTTAGTTGGGTGGGGGGGCTGGGACGACGTTGTTCTGGCCCCTCAGTTTAAATTTCTATTTTCTCGGGAACGGTAAGGGAGCAAACGAAGCTACTGCGGAGCAAATGGGAGCAAACGAAGTACAAACGAATGTCACTATCCGTTCCTCTCTGCTATTGGGTAATAGCCCAGTCAATAAAGGTTTTTGCAAGGAAAAAATTTGGGTAAAGCTGATTTTCTCCCAAGTGATAGACCACTATGAGAGGAACATTTTCCCAAAAGTCCCCGCCCCTCCCCCTGGAGCTTTCTCCACCACGCCCCCTCAAAGTTAAAAAATGGGCGTTTTAGAAAAAAGGCCATATCTTCAAAACTAATGGACATATTGACATGCTTCTTTTTTTCTCGTAATCTGGGAAATGTGCTCTACAATTTCGTATTCCTTAAAGTTTTTCATAAACCTAATGGTTTCTTGGCAATTTTAACCTAAAGAGTAAAAACTATAAAAAATCGCCCGCGCCATTTTGTTTTTCCTCTTATATTTCCTTAGTGAGTTGTGATATGGAAAAAATTTTCAAATAAATCTTAAAGAGCATAAAATTATCTTTCCAACGGTGTATATATTGTGGGGGTTACTCTTAAAATTAGCCATGTAGCGAGGTAAGTTTGAAGACGAGCGGGCTCAAATTATCGCCTCAAATATCAGTCAATGTTTCATTTCGAAAGAAAAAAATAATAATAACAAAGCTTTTTTTTAAATAATAAACCACTGCATTGTTAGAAAAGCATTTTTGTTTAGTCCTGCCTCCCCTGTGAAGCTTTAACCCTTACTCTATCCTCATTACCATTCCAAATTTAAAAATAAGCGTTTCTGACAAAAGGTATTATCTCCAAAACTATTCAACACACTGATAATTTTCACATTCTGTTTTTTTCTTAAGAAGTGATAAAATTATTTTATTTTATTTTCTATTTTTTTATAAATCTAATAATTTCTAGATAAACAAATAAACTATAAAAATTTGAAATATTTTGTTTGCTCTTCATTTCCTTATTTTTTGCCTTGGATCTCCTCAGTCAATTAGCGTATGAAATTATATCTATAACATTTTTTTTATTATGTTTACATCTTAATTTTGAACATGTCCGCTATGCTTACTGCAGTATTTTCAACTTAATCTTCCGTAGCTATACAGTATATTATTTAATTTTCGGATGATGATTCTACAAGTTCTTCCTCGGAATAGAAATGTGAATTTAGGCAAGACAGCCCATACAGTGCTCACACATTGCAGAGCAATCTATTTTAGTTATTTTACATTTACAGTATTGCCTACATCCTTGCTTACACGAACATGATATTATGTACAGAAGCTCGTCTGGTGCAAACGGCTTGGATGTGGGAATAGGTTTCAATGTCTTTTTGGAGCGTCCGTTTTCTTTAATTAATTCTATTCTCCAACCCCATTCTGTGTTAGGAAGTTTATTTCCTAACCATTTCTGTACTTGCAAAAATACTCTGAGCGAATGTTTATTACACGCTTCAGAAGTTGGAGGTAGTTTGGCCAGGTCAAAGTTAAATCTTAGTGAACTTTTCTTTGTGAAAGACAAAAATCTGTGGTATCGGGCTTCATTCAAATTTGAGTATTTTCCCAAATCATACAAAGCCAAAACTAATTTTTCACCTGTAGATAATATTTCTCCTTTAGATTTTGAAATATCCAAAAATACTCTGGCCCAGTTTTGAAATTCCGGTGATTTGAGCATATCTATTACTTTTAATTTGCCCATACCATAAAAACACGATGTCGTGTCACATCCTGTAAACGCATGACAGAACAAAAGTAGTTGCCGGCAATCTCCAAACTTTTCAATCAATGTTTCGATCCTGAAGTACCGTGTGTTCGGAGTCACACCACCTTTCTCTTTACAGAAGTAAACAGAAGCACTTTCTTTCTCAGGAGACAAAGCAGTAAGTAAGACTACCAGGTCAGTATCAGATCCTACAACAATAACTTTTGAAGCAGTTTTCAACTGTTGAATGGCCGTCATTACAATGTCAACATCTGCGTCTTCCTCTGCTGTAATTACAGTCAATCCCCGTTTCACGAGTTCAGACCCCAGAGCCAACGATAATCTCTTCTTATTGTTTCTATTACCTAAGAACTCGTCTTTTCCCGTGGCCAGACTGTGTTTTGACAAAAAATTATGTCTTGTGAAGATTTTTTTCGCCACTCACCTGTTTTGTTCTTCATTTTTCGTGGTAGGCTCACTAGGGTAACCATCAAAAACAACGATAGATTTTTGACCATATTTATTAAGAACATGTGTACAATAGTTCTCTAAGACAGCTCCAAAGGTACAATTTTTTGGCCATGGCAGATGGTGAAGAAGAAACCCTCCGTCTACAATATATGTTGCATCCTTTACATCTAGTTCTTCGATGATTCCTTCTTCAAAAACTTTCATCAAGGATGATTTTGTACCTTTTCGAAGAGAAACTTCGTCAAACAGAGCTGGTGGGCGTACTCCCAATTCATATTCGAAATATGTCTTTAATTTGCTGGCGCTATCACAGGCACACAATATCCGATTAAAAAGCTGTTTAGAATTGATATTGACCTCTTTTGATCTTACTCTTGGTGATTTCTGTGCTGCCTGTGTCTTCACCTTTTCTGTGCAGTTTGAGTTCTTGGAACTTTTTACCTTTAATTTTGTTCATGGTAGACAAACCGACATCGTATGCTTGATCACAGTTTATTGAATCATCACAAACAAACCCAGTGGCCAAAGAGACCAGTTCACCAGACAACTTTGTAAAAGGATTGTGTTCTTGTTACCAAGCTGTAAACTTCTGTAAGTCTGACAAGTCTTTCTTCTTTCTGGATTCTCGTAGTTCAACGTGCTGTTCGCTCAACTGCATTGCTGTTCCGAAAAAATCTTCTACAGCCTCATGGACTTTGAGAAAGAATGGTGTTCCAAGTACCCATTTTGAAAGAGTATTGTCAGTAATGCCACGGTCATGTGTCAGTCCTCCAACAGATTTCATGGGTCGCATCAAATCTTGTTCTATGCACATATCAGACCATGTTCCTGACCAGTACTTGCCTTTCCGCCTAATAGTGAAGAATCCTTTCTCCTTAAAAAGAACTAGTTCTTGATTTGAGAGTTTTGATTCAAGTTTGCACATCTCTTGTGCATGCAAGTGGGCGGATTTCGCATAGGGGAGATGCCCGGCAGCATGAAAATATGGGAGAATTTGAATTGTTGTATTCATATGTAAATCCCAGTTTCCTGATCTTTCTGCAAGGATAAACAGCATTATAAGGTCAATGCACCTAAGGAGATTAACCCACAGCTTAATTGTTCTGCTTAAAGTTCTAATTTCCTGCAAGAAATCGTTAGATTTGCTCAAAGCTTCTTTAACAGCTGGTTCTTCTAGAACATCTTGTTCATTAAAACTCTTTTCAAGAAGATCTTTAGAAATATTTTCCAAATGTGCAAGAGAGCCCTTTATTTCAGGAAAACTGCTCTTCATCACTTTAACAATCGCAGGATCAGTAAAGCTATATGCTCGGACAGCTCTTGCGTATGCGTGACCATTCAAATGTGGTTCACAGTCAGTTTACCGTAAACTGTAGCCCATAGGTCTTCCAAACCACTCCCCTCCATTATCTTTCCAATAGCACCCATAAAAGACATTAATAGATGGAATCCTCCTAGCCTCAGAATAATTTTTGACACTTCACTGTTGGGATTTGCTGACGCTACAATTTCAGCCGCCTTTAAAAACAATGGTTGATCGAACGTAACCATACAGGCACGGCGTTGCTTCTGATATTGTTCTGCAGCATAACTGAGAGCAGAGAAAATTGTTGATGGATTGCTAGGATCCATGTTTATAAAGGGAATTCCTAATATATATGTATCCTCACATTCTTCTCTTCTACTCATTACGGAAATTATGAATCCATCCCACCCAGGCTGCATATCTGCGCCTGCAATCCACAAAACATTCATTGGAAATATGGGGTGTACCGTTCGACATTCAATTCCTCTGGTAACTTTCAGGTCATTAAAATCTTCCACAAAAATATTGGAGAGCCCACTACGGTGACTTTTTTTTGGCATACGAAAGAATACGAATAGTTTCAGGATTAAATGTTCCCAACGGAGTTCGCTTCACCTCCACTTCTGTTTTAACACATTTACTTAGTGTTATGTATTTTATCCCTCCATGATATTTGAGGCGAAAATTTGAGCCCGCTCGTCTTCAAACTTACCTCGCTACATGGCTAATTTTAAGAGTAACCCCCACAATATATACACCGTTGGAAAGATAATTTTATGCTCTTTAAGATTTATTTGAAACATTTTTCCATATTACAACTCACTAAGGAAATGTAAGAGGAAAAACAAAATGGCGCGGGCGATTTTTTATAGTTTTTACTCTTTAGGTTAAAATTGCCAAGAAAGCATTAGGTTTATGAAAAACTTTAAGGAATACGAAATTGTAGAGCACATTTCCCAGATTACGAGAAAAAAAGAAGCATGTCAATATGTCCATTAGTTTTGAAGGTATGGCCTTTTTTCTAAAACGCCCATTTTTTAACTTTGAGGGGGCGTGGGGGGAGAAGCTCCAGGGGGAGGGGCGGGGACTTTTGGGAAAATGTTCCTCTCATAGTGGTCTATCACTTGAGAGAAAATCAGCTTTACCCAAATTTTTTCCGAACTTTGATGTTTTTTGACCTTCATTGACTGGGCTATAAGGGGCTGGGACCATGTTGTTCTGCCCTTCCCCCCCCCACTTTAAATTTCATTTTTTTCGGGAACGGTAAAGGAACAAACGCAGAAACTGCAGAGCAAATGGGAGCAAACAAAGTATAAATGAATGCCACCATCCGTTTCCCTCAGCGATTATTTTTAGTTGGGTGGGGGGCTGGAACGACGTTGTTCTGCCCCCCCCCCCCCACTTTAAGGTTCCATTTTCTCGGGAACGATAAGGGAGCAAACGGAGCTACTGCGTAGAAAATGGGAGCAAACGAAGTACAAACGATTGAAATTGTTTTCGAAGAATTGCGTGATGGTGGGGGGGCCAGGACTATGCACGCCACTATGACACTATATTCGGAACACACTAAGAAATAACAAGAAATGCTATAACAAAGGCTTGCACTTAATCGAGTTATGACAGTGCTCAGTTCCTTCTTATTCCACGATAGTTTATTTCCTTCGCATTATCTTAGTAACATATTCCCTATATGCGTAGTCCGCTTCGAGGTAGCCACCTCATAACTATGATTCAAGTTCATCGCTGAGAGAAGCTTCTTTAGGTCTACAAGGAATGTCAGACATTATTGGCTCGTATTACCCTTTCCCATTAATAGTTCAGTCCCAGTTAGTCACTGTAGTTAATTCAGGATTCGCAATATGTGCTTTACGCCATTCTTTCAGGTATGTTATCTTCGGGATTCCTAAGTATACAGAACATATAAAAGCTTCCAGAACTCGGAATGTTCCTTCATTAAAAGTATATTTTCCCAGTGATGACAAAGCTTCAAGAATTGTCTCATCAGCATCCATAAATGTATCAAAGAAACTAGTTTTCGTTTTACCGTAAAATAATCCGATGATATCAATTCCTGAGAAAGAATGCAATTCAATTAAAGCATGAGCTCGGTTGTGACCTAGCGCTTGATATACCATACAAACAGAAGTCTCACGTGTTTCAGCTCCTGAAGCAACAAACCAAGTATCCTGTGGAAGTTGAGGGTAGAAATTCGTCGCCAGCGCTAGAATAGGTTTTAATTAATACTAATTTTTTTATCAATTGGATTAAATACATAACTAATAATTATTTATTTTAGCGTTATAAGTTAATAATAAAGTATACATTACTATCAGGAGGAAATATCTTTAGAGTTGTGCTCTCCATTAAAGCTTGCTAAAAGTGCATGTAATATGATTTTTGTATCAGCCTCTGCTTGTGTTGTTGCTAGAGCTTCAACATAAATCTGGCTAGTACAGCTAAGATGAAGTAAAAATATATTCAGTCGAAGTTGTTGATGGAATGGCAGAGATCCACAAACTGAAAGCAAGAAAGGAGACGAGAACAATTTCTGATTTGACAAATCAGTTCTACAATTTGTTTTCAAAATATGGCGTTTTTTTTTAATTCACTTTATGTCTTTGACACATACGTAGATAATTCTCTTAGATATGAAATAAGAAATCGAAAACAACAAGATAGTGTCCCTGTCATGTACAAGATAGAATCCAACATAAACAAAAAATATTTCTTTGAGAAAACTTCTTTCTCATGATAAAAACAAGGACAGACAAATGCAGGTTTTCAGTACCCCTCAGCGAAAACCAGCTTGGATAAAGGGAAAAGTATTGAAGTATCCTATCGGAACCAGGCTCTTGCTACTAACCGATGTGTTAAACCTCTAGTAACAACGAAAGAAGAGGCTGATACAAAAATCATATTACATGCACTCTTAGCAAGCTTAAATGGAGAGCAACCCTCTAAAGATATTTCCTCCTGATAGTAATGTCCTAGCGCTGGCGACGAATTTCTACCCTCAACTTCCATAGGATACCTGGTTTGTTGCCTCAGGAGCTGAAACACGTGAGACTTCTGTTCGTATGGTATATCAAGCGCTAGGTCACAGCCGAGCTCATGCTTTAATTGAATTGCATTCTCTCTCAGGGATTGATACTATCGGATTATTTTACGGTAAAACGAAATCTTTGATACATTTATGGACGCTGATGGGACAGTTCTTGACGCTGCGTCCGACCATAAAAAGAGCACATTTTCAAACCCTAATATGGCGTAAAGCACATATTGCGAATCCTGAACTACCTGCAGTGACTAACTGGGACTGAACTGTTAATGGGAAAGGGTAATACGAGCCAATAATGTGTGATATTCCTTGTGGACCTAAAGAGCTTCTCTCAGCGATGAACTTGAACCATAGTTATGAGATGGGTACCTCGAAGCGGCCTACGAATATAAGGAATCTGTTACTAGGATAATGCGAAGGAAATAAACTCTCGTGGAATAAGAAGGAACTGAGTACCGTCATAACTCGATTAAGTGCAAGCCCTTGTCATATGACTTCTAATTCTATTCTTTCGTGAACCAGTCCGTCCGTATTTCGATCTGCTGACGATAGGTTGAATAGCGTAAAATCTCTGTGACGTGAAGGAATGGAAATCACTAAGTCTTTGTGTGTTTCCTTTGTCCCCTTTTAACCATTTCTTGTTTTTTCTTAGTGCGTTCCGAATATGGTGTCATAGTGTAGTGTATATTAAAATATTAAGGAGAATTAGTGTTATAAAGATTGAAGTAAGAAGGACAACTTCGTATTCTGGAAGTGTCCCGATGACTAACGTGTAAATTCACAACAAAAGAAGGGTATCCGTTACTTTTTACTAAATGGATATGAATGAGTGTATTGTTTATTTTTCCTTAGGTTTTATATAACGACTTTGAAAATGAAAATTTATTCATATTTCATGCTCGTTTTATTAATTGTTTCATATTTCATGCTCGTTTCATTTAGTTATTTGGCATAAATAAATAATACAAAAATGATTATTTTGTCAAATGAAATATTTTTTTAGGAAAAATCATTTTTTTGAAATTTTAACCAAAACGACTACATTTACCGAAAATCTGCTAATAACATAATGTGTAGAACGTACTTAGACCTTTTTTTTAAGAAAAAGAAAATTATAATCGAATGATTAGGAGAGAAATTATAAGGGGTTAAGCGAACAATGACACATAATTCCCCCACCTCCTCCCTCTTCCCAGTCGCGGGTCTGACATGTCTACCATCTCTCTTCTTATTTTTTACCTTATAAGGAACAAAATGATACCATCCACAATACTCTACCATTAAATTGCACACGGGATGAAATAAATGACCACTAGAAAAATGAATTAAAATCTTTAAGTTTTACGTCCCACGGTTATGCCGGTTAGGCTAAAGGAGACGGTGATAATGAGAGATGAGTGAAATGGTGGAATGAAGAAAGTGGGAGGAAACGGGAGAACCCCGAGAAAACCCACGAGCACGGTGTTTGTCCACCACAAGGTTCACTTGGCGGGGGCTGGGATCGAACCCGGGACCCCAAGAACCAGAGGTGAACGCTCTACCACTGAGCCACCATGCCCCCCAAAAATGACCACTAGAAAACTGACTATTAAATTCTTGAGCAGTTCCAGAAAGAGCGAAATCCTGTCATTTAAATTTGGAGAAGGGTAGGGAAAACAGAATGAATATCGATAGTGATCACTAGGACTCATATTTCTATGACTAGAGGTCTACACGGATATATAATATTATAAGTGCATCCGTAACATCTCAATCCATACCCTAATCCGCAACAACTCAATCCATATCCTAATTCGCAACATCTCAATTCACACCCGCATCCACATAATCTCAATCCGCAACATTTCTATATGCATCCGCACGTAATAATTATTGTAACTTTATATTTTATGAATCCTATAATATATTAATAAAATTAAAGCAAAATTTTAAATATGATTCTCCCCTTTTGCGAGTCAGCTACTCGAAATAAAATGGAATAAAGTACATACAAAAACAAATTACTGAATTAATAAATAAAACGTGCATACTTAAGGTCCCCTCTAAAGCGGATTTATGACAAGAAGATTGTCAAGTTGGTAATATCATATCTGCCATGTAACACACATATACAGGTATAATTAAATACTGCGTTTCCAGTTCGTTTAAAATTACTTTAGTATTCACCAAAACTTACCACGATAATTATTTCAATAAATTAAACAATCTTTATTCCTTTTAAGCTTTGAATTTCCTAAATACTTATTATTCATTTAGCAGAAATTAAAAAAAAAAAAACTTAAATCAACTTAGACTTCCTCACTTATTTATTACATTTAAAAGCATGAAAACAAGTTTAAACAAGTCTAACCACAACACTTGTTAGGTACCGGACTATTATCCTTGTTGCTCTCAAACAAATTATACATAAACATCATCGTTGCATGAATAACTCCCGAACTAGTGGGAATTATTAATTTTTTCCAACAAATTAGTAAAGAATTCTGGACCATAACATGATAATTACTGTTACATAAACTTTGCTTACTTATTGAATAGCGCTATATATTCACATATCATTTTTCTTTCCATATATTACAATTATTTCTTATTTTGTACTCATATTATTAAATTATGCTTCATTACTTCATTCACATCATATAGGCACATCAACAAACAGCATTTATGAAATGAAATGAAATGAAATCTTTGAGTTTACATCCTACAGTAATGTCAGTTAGGCTAAAGAAGACGGTGATGATGAGAAGTGAATGAAATGGTGGAATGAAGAAAGTGGGAGGAAACGGGAGAACCCTGAGGAAACCCACGCACACTGTGTTTGTCCACTAGAAAGTTCACTTGGAAAAAACAGGGTTTGAACCCGGGAACCCATTTACCAGAGGTGAACGCTCTACCACTGAGCCACCGCGGCCCCAATAAGCAGCATTTATAAACCACAATTAGCAGTTGGTCCACTATAATATGCTCAGTTATTTAAAGAAGCCAAATAAAGTTAACATGCACCTTAAAGAAAGAATACATAACATTTTTATGCTATTTCGAACTCTTCTTCGGGCGCAAAGAATTTATTACAAAAGTTGAAAAGATTTTTAAGCTTCATAAACAAGTCATTATTAATTATGAATATAAATCAAAGTAAATTACAACATTTCAAACAAAATAAACATTGCGCCAAGACGTGTAAGGTGCCTTATCATTCCTTGTAATTGAAAAATTCCTCAGGTAGAAAATTCTTTTAATTATAGTTAGTTAGCAATCGTAGTCATTATTAAGTAAAAAAGTGTCCTCTACATTATCATGTAACGTCCAATAACAACTACGTTGTCATATATTTACATAATTTAAATTTCATTTTTAGAAAAACTAACTAAAGAATTTAAAATACAGTATTATTACAAGAGTGTGTACAATTGTTTATTATTTCTATATATATATCTCATTTTGTGTATTTCTGCAATCTCTAGAGTTGTTACGGAATCTATAATTACGTGGAGAATTAAGTCTAATGTACTGATTATTTCTGACATTTGAAGTATCACCATTTCTATTAAAATTAAATTCGGTTGAGTTATTCCTGTTATTATGAGGAAATCTGTTGCTTTTCACACTACTGCTGTTACCTCTCTTAACATTTATGTGTCGCACAGTTACCATTTAATTTTCAAAATTTTGGACTATAACAAATAGATTATTGAAGTTAATGCATTGAGAAGATATAAGTATTTGCTGTAATTTGAAAGGTAGAAGCATACGTATATAGACGATGATACGTGATTCCGGTTGAAAAGGATTCAGCAATTTCAATTCATTATAGGCCGTTATAACAAAATCAGTAATGCTTTTATCTACTTTTGAATCAATACGCCTATTCCTTTTCTGAGCGTCCGTATTAGCTAGAACGAAATCGTTCTCAAAATTTGTTATTAATTCTCTTTAAAATAACCATAAGTGCATAAGTTACTCTGTATAGCCTTAAACTATACAGAACACGGCGGTAATAAAATATGAGGTAAATTTTTTTTTAACAATACTAGACCTATCGACATCTATCAAATTGCACTCAGCTTCCAATTTTTCAGGAAATGTGCTAGCTGGAATATCATCAGAACATCCACTAAAGTTTGTCATGTGGATGTTAAATTATCACACTAAATCTTATTCCACTAAACTTAAAGTGTTTTAAACTTCCTTAATTTGGTTATGATTTACGTGAGCATGAACATCCCGCTGCACATGAGCTTCTGTACTTCGTATTGTTCTTCTTTCTTCATCTGCACTCCTGGAAGTAGAACCCATGTCTTCTATACCAGAATATCGTTCCTGTGGATGCCTAGATTCTTCACCAAGTCTCAATTTTTAATGATATTAGCTGCGGCACCTACTAGGTTCAAATAGGATTATGGTTGCCATCTACCATTTTAAACTTCTCCTTTAGAGTTTGCACTTCTTCTTGGAGTCTCTGAATATGGTGCGAATATTCATAAACCTGAGTTTCCATTGCCTTAACAGAGCCCTAACAGCGTGAAAATTGTGAAGAATTTGTCCTAGTTTAGCATGAGTTTCCTCCCACTTGACATTTAACTGTTGTGTAGTTTGGTCCATTTTGTCATTTAATTGTGGAGTTGGTTGTTGCTAACTTAGTTCCAAAACGGCTACATTTACGTAAAAGGTGCTAATAACATAATGTGTAGAACTTACTTAGGCCTTTCTTTTAAAAAGAAAAAAAATAAAATCGAATGATTAGGAGCGAAGTTATAAGGGGTTAAGCGAGCTATGACTCATCAGTACCTCTCATCCCCTCCTCCTTCCCAGTCGCGGATCTGACATGTCCACCATTATAGTACTCGCGCCGAGTCGTAAAGCTTGGGCTCTAAACCAATCATAGAAATATTTTGCTTGAGCTCCAACACATCGGAAAACTTCGGTACAATTCGTGGAGCCGCTTCCCGAGCGCACACTTGGAGAAACGTCAAACAGCTGAAACTCACCAACTATGTTGCCAAACTTTAAAGATATAGTGAACGAGTATATAAAAAAAGCATTTAAAAATTACCAATAATAACATTGCACAACAATAATTACTGTAACAACTAGTATAAAATGGTAACAATAGCACAAATAGTAACAACGAAAATATAACGCAACAAAAAAGAATTAACAAAACGGAACTTGACGCCAATCCGACAACACTGTAGTCTCGGGAGATGTTTTCTGTGTAGCGAGAGAGACGACACTGACAAAATTTGATGGGTGGGGGTTGAGGACTGGAACACATCCTCGCGTTCTATTGGGTGGTGAAATCGGTAGATCTAGGTCAAGCTTCACGACTCGGCGCAAGTACTATAGTTTTCTTATTCAATACCTTATATGAAACAAAATAATACCATCCATAATACTCTACCATTAAATTGCACACGGGATACCACTAGAAAACCCACTATAAGAGCTACAGGAAAAGAATAATAAATGAATTAGAGCGATAAAATCAGCAGGGAAGAAATATAATAAGGAAGCATCATGCTATAGAGCGTCCCACCCTTAGATTGCAGTACAGGAGTAAATGGCAATGCCTTTCCTTATGCCCACTGTTGCCAAACAGCCTGAATTTTAGAAATAACCTTTTCTGCTAGATATGGATAGGTTATTGTAGAATATTGTATTCTCTATCAAATAATCTGTTTTTCTCATATGAAGAAGAATTTTCAAGTATTGAAATAAATTGAAATAGTGGAATCTTGCTAATGACAAATTCTAAAGTCGCGTTAAATATATCACATCAGAAGTCTGGAACTATAAGAGATACAAAGTTGAAACTTATACAGGTATTAACACCATATTTGGTTCCAATGTTGGAAAAGTTTGCATTCAAAAAACTTTTTGAATTTTAAAATAAAAAAAATAAAATGCAAGAGAAAGTGCATATACTATTACAATGTAATATCTAAAAAGTTGACTAGTGAGAAACTGTTTTATTTCTCACCTTAGACGGGGGTGCAAAGCAAGAAAAATGTTGAGAAAGGATTGAAATTATTTTTAAAACAATTCGCAGATCGATATATTTCTTTATTTAGGTTTTATGACTTTTAGTGTTAAGAGTCAACTTTCCAAAGCGCGCGCGTCTGACCAGAAGAAAGGCAGTGATAAATCTTGCCGATGCTATTTCCCTTATAATGTTTGTTTTGAAGTTACTGATTAGAGTGTTATGCTATACTGATGAGTCTTGACTGTTGATGCTATGCGATCACGAATCTACTGCAACGGAAGCATGTTCGCAAAATCCTGGATCCAGAATATGATCAAGGGAGGGGCTAAACCATAGTTTGCCGCTTTATCCAGTGTATACCTGAGCGTCAAGGGGGGGCTATAGCCCCTATAACTCCCCTTGGATCCGCGCCTATATATATGTATGACCAATATCTATTAATAATAAAACTCCTCAATCCAGGTGATAAAAAGTTATGTCTTTATAATTGATTCATTTACAGTTTGCACGTGGTCCTTAATGTCGTTTCGGATGCTGACAATTTTGACAATAAAAGTGGGTTTCGTTTGTAATTCCACTTCTCTTATTTACTTTGAATACGCAGATGAACATGACAAAATCGTTCATAACAAATAATTTTATGAGCCCACAAAGCAGAATGAAAGGGCTTTGTTCTTTCCCCCAATGCTTGTTTAGGAAACATGAAATAAACAAAATATATCTTCGCAGGGTTTGATAATTCTGTTTGTTTTTGTTTTCTCGCCCAACAATCTGTATCTTGTTGGCTGTCACTATACTTAATTTAAAAGTCACAACTTGTATGTTTCTTTAGAAAAGAAAGGGTTTCTTTTCATTCTTCTTCTGTTACCAAACTAACATTATATGTCTGAGGTGTCAGAAGTGAGTATAGAAATCAGGGATGTTCAGTTCCTATTCACCATTGCATTTGTCATTACCATCATCATCATCATCACTATACGTTAATGGCAGGCCACTTGCTGCAACTCAGAAGCTTCCATGATCCACAGTCTTCGGTTAACCTCTTCGTCTTTACGTATGATTTTTCTATTTTGATATCGTCCAGTAATTGTAGTCTCTTTCGTTCCTTCCTCTTTTTCCTGCCACCATACCCTCTAACATGTCCTTCATGATACAGTTGCTTTTTAGCCAATGTCCCAACCAATTTCTCTTCCTCTTCTTAATAATATCTAAAATTGTTCTTTTGTCTTCCATCATTTCTAATACTCTTCATTCGTTTTCCGTTCGACCCAGCTAATTCTCTCCATTCTCCTCCACACTCACATTTCGAAAGCTTCCAGTCGTTTTTAATCATTTTTTGCGTAATGAGCATGTTTCTTCCCCTTATAGTACAATACTCCACACGAAACATTTTATGAATCTTTTTCTTAACTCTTTGCTCAGAGTCCCACAAAATATACTCCCTCCTCCTAAAGGCTTCTTTCGCTATTCCCATCCTTGCTTTTATTTCACGTTTACATTTCCATGTTCTTTGGGTTTTCAGCTACATAGAAGGGATTTTACCTTTATGTGGAACCAGCGAAAGTGATTAAAAGGTATTTAGCATGCGCTCGTTTCTTCTTCTTTATTTTAAATTTACAATTTTTTTCGTTTATATTCACAAATGTATTTATAACTTCTATTATAGTGCGATATTTCATTTTGACCCCCTGGTATTTGTTAAAATATCATACTGTTGTTCCGAAGGGAAAATCGGATCTAATACATCGGAAGTGAGGAGCACCCGCCTTCACAATATACTTTACGATGTAACTTCTTTGACGAACGGAATTGTACTTGCGGATATTTTGAGTACACAGGCGAATGAGCGTCTCGTATTTTCTTGTCGCTTATCACTATCACCCTACTCTAGTTTTCACTCTTATCCAACTTCAGTAGCAGTATCTTACCCATTGCTATTCCTTAGTTTGCCGCACAATCGGTACAGGAAGTTTCTGTGTGGAACTGTTTAGCCTGCCATTTATTTCAATCATATGATTTGTATTCGTTTCATATGTTCTCTCGACTTCGTATTGCTTCCATCAAAATTTTATTGCAACGATTTCTAAACCATCATAAAATGAAGCCTCTAACACGCAGTTATTAGGTTGTTGTTACGTATCTTCCAATTCGTCGTTCCAGGTGAATTTACGTGAATAGAATGGCAAAAGCGAAGAAAATATATGAATTTAAGAAAGGTGAAAGGCTAGTCACTCTTTCTGTCTTTCTTGTTCTTTCTTCAGAAGAAAACTTACGACGGAAGAAATGTGGCAACAGCGCGGTCCATTTACTCTGTACTGCAATCTAAGAGTGAGACGCTCTATAGAAACTGTGACTGGCATACCTTCTATTCATTACGTGTAGCACCTCCGATCACTAGGTAATGCTGTCCAATCTAAACATATCTATTTTCAGAAATTCTGTTAGTTCAATATTAACAGTTATAGATAGTTGTAAAAAGAACACCCTTCCTTTGATTTTTAATTTACGTAAAAGCCCTTTTTGTCATGCAATTTCTGACAAACTAAAATTACCGAGATGGAACATCTACCTTATTCACCAGATCTGACTGCTGTGACTTTTTCTTATTTCCTAAATCTAGTATAAAGGGAATCAATTATACCTGTTACAGATATTCATACTAAAACGGAGAATCTCCTGAAGGACCGTCCAAAAACCTCGTTCTAGGAACGTTAGCAGCTAATGGTGGCACCGAATGAAGAAGTATGTGAATGCTGAAGGGAACTTAAACGGTGATAACACCACAGAGAACTAATTTTGTAAGTACACTAATTTATTGGAACACTCTGTTTTATCATACTTTATAACATATGAACCAAAGTCCTCCATCATAATATTTAATGCTAAATTTGATATACGTATATCGGAAAAGTTTGGTTTAACTCCGTATTGCATACATTGATTTTTCCAGGAAAAATTAACTAATGAACGATAAGCGATTTTAACTCCACTCAAAGTTGCCAAGATTCCTTCTAGTCTTTAACCTGTTTCGAGAATTACAATTTATACGTTTTACAGAAAATACTCGAAAGGTTCAACTTTTTAAATACAAACTTACCTCTTCTTTGTTTTCTAATGCTCGGTTGCTATTTTGAAGACATTTAAGCGGTATATCACACATTTCGGCACCTAACTGCATTGTTAATCTGCCATTTTGAACAGTTATAACTGCTTCTTTCATTTTATTTTCATCCAATTTTTCTATCTTGCTCGTTTTGCCTTTAGCTCTTGGCATTTTTGCAACTGTGCCTGCAAGTAAAATTTTAAAAAAATCAGCACACTTTACCATATTACAGTAATACTGCACAAAAAAAAATTATCGTTTCATTATCTTTGTATGGTAAGGGTTAGTATTATTTTGCTCTTGAATAATCCGTCTGACTGTATATTGTATGATCTTCATGTATAAGAACTAAAAGTTTTGCAATAGATATGTAGGTTGTATCTAGGGATGGCCAGATCCGGATATTTTTGGATCCGGGTATCCGGATATCCGGACACGGGATCCGGATCCGAGATTTCGGATCATGGATCCGGATCCGAAAATCCGGATCTTGGATTCGGATACGAAATTTCGGATCTTGGATCCGGATCCAAAAATCCGGATCCAAAAATCCGGATCTTGGATCCGGATCCGAAATTTCGGATCGTGGATCCGGATTCGAGAAACCGAATCTTGGATCCGGATCCGAAAATCTGGATCTTGGATCCGGATTTGAAAGTCCGTGTCAGAAAATTCGGGTGTTCCGAATCAGCAAAATTTTCGAAATTATTGACAAAGTGATTTTCATTCCTATGCTTAAAATAAGATTTTAAGACACTTTTGGTATCTGATCGTGTGACAGCCTTGCGTTCTCTTCATTCTGTTGATATTTGGTTTTCGTGCCTTAATATGTCACAATTACTCCAAATTTGATTGAGTAAAACTGTCGACTTAGGTGAGAGCAATCTCATTGTCAGATTCGATTCTAGTGGAAATACTTGACCGAAAAGGTAGTAAATCTTTTTTAAAGCGTCCTGATGGAAATTTGTCCTTTGTTTTCTTTAACACTAGTCAAATGCTGGGATGAAACCTTACGTTAGTCTCAAGCCCAAGCTTCCTCATTAGACTCAGGCTGCTTACTTTTCTAATTCTTTCTGAGTTATTGTGGTCACTGAATGAGGCCATTTCCTAGTCGTGATGGGCTAGGCCATTGCTAATAGAACAGCCCATAAAATATAGATCAAATCAATTTAAGGAACAACTTCCTTTTCTTGCTCTTGATGAGCTTTTTTTCTTTCTTTAAAAATACTTTTCTCTGTGACCGTATCACTCCAGTTAGAATTAAGAATTGTAGTAGAGATGAAGTTCTAAATGGCAAATAATGAATCAAAATCAATGTATTAATGTATTGTATGTGTATACAAAATACCATATGGAGCCTCGAGCAGTAACACGTATCTTTGTAATTAGTAATCCACTACTATTAACTCTTCATAGGTTGTATAAGGAGCTATATCATTCATGTAAACACATAGGCGGATGCAGGAGGAGGGCGGAAAGTCGTTCGCCCCTACCCAGCGCCACCATTAACAGTGTACTTTAGTAGTAATTTGTGGCAATTTCAGATCATCTAAGTACTTTTTCACTGCTAGCATCCCCAACCGGCCCCTAAGAATCCATCCGCCCCCTCCAGGAGTCCGTTCTGGATTCGCCCCTGCGCAAACATAATATACAACTCATTCAAGAGTACATTTTGGTAGCTTTTTAAAATTTTTATCTTAAAGGATTGTCATTTCTCGTGGCTACTTATGCAATTTTGTCCACAGGCATACATGCAATTTCCAGTCATTACGCAAATACATTTATGTACTTAATAGACCTCGGCTAGTTGGGGGCTTCGTCACTAGACCCCCGTTACTAGGGTCTCGCACCACAAAAGCTTCTAATCATAATCAATTTAAAAAGAAATGTCTGGGAATTTGCCCTTAGACCCTCTGATATCTCATTTGATCGGCCTATGACCTCGTACCTCGTAAACCTACAACCATACCGAATCTCAGTTCAAATATCAAATTGTATGTAATAACATTCCGGTATCCCGAGACATACCGAATTTCAGTGCGAGTACATGGGGGCTTTCCCCCAGCCCACACATTTGCTCGGTTTACGGCCTCGCACATCATACGCCTGCAAACAATTTTTTAAGGGGGCGCGGTGGCTCAATGGTAGAGCGTTCACCTCCGGTGGTTGGGGTCTCTGGTTCGATCCCAGCTCGCGCCGTGTGGACTTTGTGGTGGACAAACACCGTGCTCGTGGGTTTTCTCGGGGTTTTCCCGTTTCCTCCCACTTTCTTCATTTCATTTATTTCTCATAATCACCGTCTCCTTTAGCCTAACCGGCATAAGCGTGGGACGTAAAACTGAAAGATTTCATAACGAATTTTTGTTCAAATAACAAGTTTCATTTCTCTAACATTCCAGGATTCCGAGATATGAAAGTCTTTTCTCCCCGCCCCTTTTCTTCCCCTCTAAGACACATCAAAAAACGCTTAAGTACATACCTAATTATTTCAAATGTAAAGTCCAAATACCAAATTCTATGCTCCTAACCTTCAGAGGATCCCAGATATCGACATGTTATTATAATAATTACAATCCCCACCCTCTTTCCTTTCCATCTCTTTTCTTTTCCTTTTTACTAAAACGTCGAAAAATACTGAAACACATGTCAAATTATTTTCAATGAGAAATGCAAATACCAAATTTCAAGTCTCTAACCTTAAAGGATTGAACATATTAATACAATAATTGTAATCCCCACTTAATTTTCTTCTCGCCCTTTTTCTTCCCTTCTGGGCCACATATCAAAAAAACGTTGAAATACGTATCTAATTATTTTAAGTGAGAAGTCCAAATACCAAATTCCATGTTTCTAACCCTTTAAGTTTCCGAGATATAGGCATATTATTATACTAATTGCAATAATTGCAATTACTACCCGTTCTTTTACTTTCTACATCTTCCCTGCCCCTTCTAATTTAAATATCAAAAAGCACTTAAACAAGTATCAAATTATTTTCAATGAGAAACCCAAATACCAAATTTGAAGCATCTAACGTCAAGAATCATCAATATTTTCCACCCCATTTCCCCCCTTCCACGTCGAATTTCCCAAAGTCCTTCCTTAGTGGTATCCTACGTCACAAAGCCTATAAACTGTCCAAATTTCAAGTTAGTAGCTTAAGCGATTTGGCCTGTACGGTGATCTGTCACTCACTCACTCAGTCACTCAGGATTTTGCCCTTTTTATATAGAGAGATTTAAGATTTTATGGGAAAGCCATGGATTTTGTCCTAAGGCCGCCAGTGTCTTAGAAATGTAATAGCTTTGCTATAAACTTTAAGCAACCAACTGCAGATAAGCAACATATAGACTGATCTGCGTCTATATGTATTATGTAAAATGCCGCTTATATTATTCATTTTGCTCGTAATAAAAAAAAATAGAAATGATGACGAAAATTCAAAGACATCCATGATTTTAGCGTAATGCTGCAGGAGTTCAGATCATTGAATTAATCATAAAAGCCGACTGTATAAGATAGACTACATTAAATTCCAATGTGGCACAAAGAAAATATGCAGTTTTTCAACGTTATAACTCATTCTGAAAATATTATCATAGGTATCACAAACAATCGAATTTTAACTCTAACACGATTAATATATAACAAAAGGCAGATCTATACAACTACTGACTTGAGATGAAAGTGGCATACTTGTAGTACGTTTAAAGATATACTAAAGACTAAATGATGGGATGTGCGCAACAGAGGTCTAACCCCGAAAAATGTGAAAATGAGATTTTCATGTAATCTTTTGTCATTTAAATTGAATTGTCTTCCCACTGAGTTAGATAAAATTCACCTAGTCAATTTTATACATATGGATATTTTAGTTCTGGGTCTCAATCTAAGGCCTAAAATATTCAAAACAGGAGTTCGAATCTGAACTTCGAAATTTCGGGTGTGGATCCAGGAACCAAATATCCGGATCCGGATCCAAGATCCGAAATTCCGGATCCGGATCCAAGATCCGAAACTTCGGATCCGGATCAAAGATCCGAAATTCCGGATCCGGATCCAAGATCCGAAATTTCGGATCCGGATCCGAGATCCGGATCCGTCTGGCCATCCCTAGTTGTATCCTATACTAGTTGTCACCATAAGCCACCCTAAGTTATTAAATGGAAGTTCCTTTATATTTGAAGATAAAGTGCTGCATTCAGAGAGAAATCGTTAATCAAGCGTTAGTCACGTGATTAGTTAGTGTCGTATTAGCTCTGTACTGAGGAGGGAGTACTTTTTGGTATTCAGAGTCTGCTTGAATTGCAACAAATAAGTTGATCTGGAAATGATTAAGTAATCTTTATTCAAATACTTGGTGTGAGAAAACTAAATGTGGAACTACGGAAATCTAGATGTGCGCATGCGTAATCTGTAAAAATTAAAATACTTATATATGAAATACAAAATTCGAAATTTTTTGTTTGTGGTTTGAAATCACAACAACTTATAAGTAGTTACGAAATCGAATTATAATTAACGTATTCATTTCTGAGGGATGTATTTATGAGAGGAAAATATAAAGGTCAATTAACATTAGCGACAATAGAAGGCTTATGTTGTAATTATAATAGAAAATAACTTATCGATAAGTTGTAGGTATTTCTCAGAAAACTGGAAATTTCCTACTCGTCTCTTACTTTTCACTTTAAGAAACAATCCGCCTTATGCAGAGTCGTTTCGAAGTATGATTAACGTCATACTAAAGGAATGACTACTACAGGAACCTTATATTAGTCGAACTCTTTAGTATGTTACTAATCACACTTCAAAAAGACTCTGCATACAGCCCAGCTCTACTATCGTATAGAACTCGGATTAATAGCTGCTTCATAATTAGCTCACCCAATGAGATGAAAGAAAACAAGTAATTAGTTGCTTTTGTATTCTCATAATGTAAGTTTATTGTGGATAAGCCGGGGTACCCTCTACTCTAAGTTAATTAGTCACATGTGATTAACTTACGTTACGATTTCTTCTGAAGACTAACCTCAAGCTCTTTTCTTTAACTATTTATCTTCTCCCTCACGGAAGCAGACATCCTACTATTTTTCTTTCTCTGTCCTGTTGTTCCAAGTTTATAATAGCAATCATCCTATATTTGTGGACAATGGATACAAAACAGTTTCATCTATAAACCATGTTTTTTTTTCTAGTTGGCCCGTTTTGTTAATTACACTTGCGTCATTTGTATCCAGAGAAAGTACTAACTGTCAAAAATCTCATACAACAAAATCACAACCTCTATTCACGATTCCCAGTGAGTAATGAGCGGAAAATTTTGAAGGACTTGACCTGTAGTTTTCTTATACGCAACAACGTGATTCGGGGTCCTCGAAAGAGTGTTCATCAGGGAAAAGATAAACTGGGTAGCAATATTATATTCGCTCTAAATTGATTCACTAACCCTATGTTGGGGATATGCCAAATAAAGTACATGCTTGAAAACGTAGGTTTTAGTTAGCCGCTGAAACCATATTTTCTATCTAGTCCTTAACCATCAAAGACACTTTTTATAAACTTCGTTATTACGTGTTTTTTTCCTTAATGATGTTTTAAAATGATTAATTATATATTATTATGGTTCTCGTGCTGCATTGATGTATCTTATATAATTATAAACTTTGATTGTACAAGCAACATACATTGGAGATTAAATGTAGATAATCTGTAAAAATTTCACGTATTTTTCTTCTGCTTCTTCTAAGTAAATATATGAGATTATATGAATCTCATCTTGGTACAAATTCTGTTCAAACATTCAGTAAAATTTAACTTCAATCCTTTCCGTAAATCACAACAAACAATTGGGATTTCCACTATTTTTTATTTGTTTTAATTTAAGGGAACAGAAAAAATACAAGTAAATATACATTTCTTTCTTTTTATGCAATATTAAGGAAGGAAATTGTCTTTGAAGAGAACTTTCACCATCTCACACTCAAAATGATCGCGCGCCATGTTTCTCCGGAAATGACGTAAGTGGTGTTCACGAGTAGATATCGGAAGTCTTAAGTAGTTATCTGGATATAGAGCAAATGCAGTGAGTTTAATTTTGTTTTTACTTTAATTGCATATTGTAAAACTGCACGTTTAATAATTTGCTTTCTACCAACTGTGTTAAAACAGATTCACCCTTTTCAAATAAGAATAATAATAATAGTAATTACTCGTATTATAGCATACATGACTGAATTGTGTGGGTTTGATATAGTTCACTATGTTCTCCTAATTTTTACAATTATAGAGACAGGCTTACAAGTACTCGACACACACACACACACACACACACATATATATATATATATATATATATATATATATATATATATATATATATATATATATATATATATATATATATATATAGGGTGTAATGAAATATACCGACAAACTGTAAGAGGTGATTTCTCATATCAAAATGAGAGAAAAAGTTCATATGGACCTATGGGGGAAAGTGCATAGTTTCAGAGTTAGGGCTGTCCAAAAACACGGAAAAGCTAAATTTCAATAGGCCCTATTTCAAATTCGAGAACTTATTTATGGTGGTCCTTATCAGCGTAAAGGAAGCCACGAATACACAAAAGAAAAGTGCATATTTCATCAATTTTCAATGGGTGTGCAGGGTATTCCTTACAGGGTGTAATTCCCAGATATGCTCTCAACAGAATTTTTTAGATATGCCCTGATTTTAAGGTGGGTCCAAAGTAGACAAAAAGTAAGCTTTGGCAACAACGGACACCCAATGTTTTGGAGGAAAGTTGGAAGTGTTAGGAACCGACATCTCCACTTTTTTTCTGTTCGGAATAGCGTGTGCTGCGATGTATTTCGTCATGGCATATTTCATGTATTTCTCACTTATAAGCGTGAAAGAAGACACTGCAGCACGAGTTTCTACGAACACGAGAGACCATTCTAGTAATGACCCTTAACACTTCCGACATCCCGCCAAAGGATTGCATGTTCACTGCTGTCAAGGCATATCGTTTGCCTACTTTGGATCAATAATAAAGTCAGAGCATATCTCAAAATTCCGTTGGCGTTATGTCTCGGAATTATACTGTGCAAGGAGTAGTCTGTAAACCCATTGAACATTGAAGAAATATGCATTTTTGAATAGCGTATGCGTGACTCCCTTTAGGCAGACAAGGAACACCATCAACAGTTTCTGGAATTCGAAGTAGGACCTGTTGAAATTTAGCTTGGAGGAATGTCAGTAGTAGGATCGCATGATCGATATTGAAATGTGGCCAATGTGTGTGTTGATACCAACCCATGTAACTAAGGGACAAATGTCAACATGTTCCACTACTGCTGAGACTCCGTCCCACGAGCGAAAACTAGGAAAATAACGGTGTACATTCTGCTATTACATCTTGTGCACTTTTTTGGTAGAACGTAATTACAACACGATTGTATCAATGTCCCTCTTTGTTTGGGGCATTGTCCCACAGTTGACACATATGAAAAGATATCTCTTAATCCATGGTTCAAATTCTGATAAAGCGTGAAAATAACAAACTTGTATCATGTCCCACGTTTTCTGGGACATGACGTACTCGAAATATAGGAAATACCTTCAGAAATTCGTACCTTATACACAGTGCACATGCCAAGACAAAGACGAAAATGAACCAATTTGGCACATGTAACACTACTGCTGGAACACCATACATATGGAAAATAAAACGACATGAGAAGTAGGAAGAAACGTCTTAAAGCTCTGATTGTTTACAACTGTGTAGTAGGAGTAACAAAATGAAACACACAAGCATGTAGGGAGGCTGTACAAGAGCGCTTGCCAAACAAAGTGGGTACTCCTCAAAGAAATGAATACAGACAAAGTGAGGCTCCCTCGAAGCCTCAGGGCTAGTGCGCTTGCTTTCGCTCGCGTGGTCGCAGTTTCCAATAATACTGGGAGCCCAAGGCCTCAGATTCAAGACCTGAATAGTTATTTTCCTATTTTTCGCACGAGGGACGGTGTCCCATCAGTAGTGGGACCTGTTGACATTTGTCCATTAGTTACATGTCGATATCAACACACACATTGGCCACATTTCAATATCGATCATGCGATCCCACTACTGACATTCCTTGAGTTTACCCAGTTTCTTAGTTAGTCCCCTTGCACAACTTCAACTTGGCCTCAATTGTTGCGTCCTTATTGGTATGCAACCGTGCGCATCATATTGCATCGGTTCGAGGGAATATTATTGGTGAATTGGAAATGACTTATATGTTCTTGTCGCTAATCCTTCCATTTCCGACACTTTACTGAGTATGACTGTATTTCTGGGCAATTGTTTCCACACATGTGAATCACCCTGCTTCATCTGTTGTTACCTACCGACACTACAGATGTCTTTCTAGAGCATTTAAGTACAAATTCGCTACACTTAATACTCAGAACGTCACTGTTTGCCAGCATTCGTACCTGGCGATTATGCAACCACACACAACGGGCATGAAGATGTCCGCCATTTTGTATTTGTTCCAGATATCGACTTAATACAAACGAGTTATTGTTACCTGGTAGAAACCCTATCAATTCATATCCATTTAGACCAGTTTTCATTTGGCTGATTGTCCGGGACTCCCTACGTTCCTTTGGGGAATCCCTTGCGCGTGCATGGTAGGATTGTGAAACATGCAAAATTCAACACAGCAGGTATGACTTCTTCAGTGAATTTTTTACCCGCTCTCTTTACGTTGGATAGTTTCCGAACTATTGGCGTCCGAAAGTCATTTTCCCACACTTTCGGCACCTTGTAGATCCGAAACTATGTCCGATAGCCGAAAGTTCAAGAGAACGTTTTTTCTTGTCTCAGTGGCAGGAGTTACCTGCCAAGAGTTGTAACACTTATTTTGCAACACCCTATATATATATATACTTTGATACTTTGTTAATACAACTATTTCTTGTTTAGCAGACAAATGATTGATGTAGCCTTAAGACTTGATCTTACATTTCATTTACACTCTTTCTTTTCGTACAAAAACAATGGTTCTATATTTTTTCTCACAATACAGGTGACAGTAACTAATAATTACTCATCGTCTTTTTGGGTGTATAATATAACCAGTTCAATATTGTATAGATGGAAGTATCATATAGTATTGGACCCTCCGATACTATGAACCCCTTCCAACAAAAATATCTGAGTGCCTGTCTGCCCTCAAGCTGTTTAGCTCTATGTCATCTACCGATTCATAGGCCTATATAACTCAACTGTATAAAACTTTTTAATCAAACTAAAATTAAAGTTCTACTGTTAATTACAAAGTTAAGCTATATCTAATTAAGCATATTGCAAGGATCCGTACATCCACACGTACTATAAGCCACATGTTTTAACTATTTAGTGGGGCAGATAATTCCATATTTCAGAATAATCGTTTAAAAGTGGACACAAGCACCAAAATTGGTATGGATATTGTTTAAGGATTACTCAGTTAAAAAATAACGTTAGCCACTTGAAACTTCAAAATGGCAACCATTTTCCAGCATGGTGGATATATCAATCTCGGAACAAAATATTATTGTATAACAGAATTAATATACTGACTAATTTCAAAGATCTTCGATCGAATGCTTCACTTTTACCAGTGTTGAAGTCAAATTCACAATTGCAGAAGTTCATATTCAAAATGGTCTCAATGTTTTCAAAATGGCGGATATTCCAGACAGATAAACACGTATTATATAGCAGAATTAATACACTGAACTAATTACATAGATTTTCGTATCGAATACTGTTCTTAGTAGTACAGATGTGGAATTCATAAACATGAAAGGAAGTTTTGAAAGTAGGCGATTGTTGTTTCAAAATGGTGAATATTTCAGCCATAGAGAAGCACTTATTAATTCCCTAGATTATTATAAAAATACTACACTGTCAGCAATAGTGTATATAGATAGATAGATAGATAGATAGATAGATAGATAGATAGATAGAGATATACCCCGTTTTCTAAGATGGGTCCATTCCAGGCATCGAACAGGAGTTTCTACATCACATTTTTTTTTCTATTTAGGAGATTTCTGTTCCTTTCAAATATCGCATCCGGTCTGTTAAAATACCGAGTTCAGTTCATGTCTGTAAAAAAAAAAAAAAAAAAAAAAAAAAAAAAAAAAAATTCAAAGATTTAAGATCTCTTCGAGAGTTTCCGCCACGTTTTAGCTGCTGATATTGCTCTCTTTTAGCACTATAACTACGGACATTTAGGAAAATGGAAGGGGAACAGGAGTATTGTCCTGTTTTATGTAAGAATCTCCCTCTTCTACGCAGCTTGTTTTCGAAAAAAAAATATGATGATAAAGTATGTGTGCTGGGTAGTTCGTAGAATACTCGCTAGATTGCAGGAGCTGCCATTTAAAAAAAAAACATATTAGTTACTCGTTAATTATAAAATCTTTGAATTTTTACGTCCCACGGTTATGCCGGTTAGGCTAAAGGAGACGGTGATTATGAGAAATGAATGAAATTGTGGAATGAAGAAATTGGGAGGAAACGGGAGAACCCCGAGAAAAACTACGCACACGGTGTTTGTCCACCACAAAGTTCACTTGGCGGGAGCAGGGTTTGAACCCGGGACCCCATGCACCAGAGGTGAACGCTCTACCACTGAGCCACCACGGCCCCATTCTTTAATTATAATTTCTTCATTTATGTTGCTGTTACATTACTTCAAATGAATATAGTATCGTTGAATTGAGTATTTTTACTTGCTGTAGATATGCATTTATTACATATTTTTTCAACATATTAGCACCAGCTACTGACAGAATACTCATGTACTTGCATAAATATGTTCAATTTGCCCTCTCGAGACATAGTTTTGTGAGATGAAAGGTTTACTGCCAGGGCAACGTCAGTTTCAAACTGACTGAACCAAGTGTTGTTTGTGCCAAAGGAAGAAGTAAGAAGATCTGCAATCACCTCAAACCCGTTATACAAATCAAAATGACGGTTACAAGATGATTGCGACCAACGTTCCTCTCTTCCATGCTTTAAATGGTCTACTTATTATTACGAACCCTGCGATACTCGATGAGGGTGGAGGTATAGAAGAAACATTAAGAAGGAACAATGCCAAATACCATCAGAGTTGCCGCCTTATGTTTAACAACACTAAACTCGATCGAGCAAGAAAGAGAAAAAGGCTGGCAGAAAGTGCTAAGCGAGAAGAAAACCCAAAGCTCCGACGAACTAGTCGTGAAAACCGAGCGTATGAGTGCTGCTGTCTGTGTGAAAAAGAAGAACCTGTTTCCGAATTAAGGCATCTAATGACAATGTATCTTAGCGACAGGTTGAATGAGTGTGCCCACAGAGTTAGTGACGGCAAACTTTTGGCAAAACTGAGTGCAGGGGTTGCCATTGCATTGGAACTAAAGTATCACATTAAATGTTTGACAGAACTGCACAATAGAGAGAGAGACGTAATTAGAAGTATTATGAACTTGCACATGAGTATGAGTGGCTGCAGAAAGTCATTGTAGCTACTGGACCAGTAGACGTGACCTCAACGGCTCACCACGCCTCAAAATAGCAAAGCCCAGCGTTTGACATCAGCATTGCATCTCTTTTACTGCTACTGCGCGACCAGGCTCATTCAGTTGCCACTGTAACACACGTGATGAACAAGATCAAGGAAATAATGTCTTTTCTGAATCCAGGTCAGACACCTGTCATTACTGCTGACCAACCCATCTATACTCTTGCCAAGCAAGTACAGTGGCACTGGCCTGCTCAATATGGTGAAGACATTTGTTATCATTCTCGGTGGTCTCCACATAAAGATGGCAGCACTGAAGTCTATTGGGGTTCTACTCAAAGACAGCGGGTGGGTTGGGGCTCTCGTGGAAGCAAGCGTTGCCTCCTCTGGAACAGCAGAATCGTATATAACAGCATCCAGCAACACCAAAACGAGACAGATGCGCCAAATAACAGCTTGCAGCTTGTACAAGCTTCTTAGAGTAGCTTATACAAAATACTTTACTGAGACAACTGAACACACCAAGAAAAAACTCAGTTTCGAAGATTGGTGCGATTCCTGCAAATTACAAAGCCCTCTGTTTCGTTTCTGGCATTTGGTGCTTTCGATGGAACTGGTGATACTCCTGTTTATCCGATCATTGCAAGAAGCTAATTTCAGCCTTTATTATCATTATCTGCACTGATTCCATACTTTTTTTTTTTTTGCCAAGAACAACACAAACTATGCACGATGGCTTTCTATCCATCTCAGAGACATGGTGACACTAGAACAGAAACATCCTCAGATAACCCAAGAATTCAAAAATGGGCTGTTTGTGGTTCACAAATCGAACCGAGAGTTTTCAGTAATAGCCATATCAAGCTTATGAGCAGGCCAATGCTGTTGTCAAAGGAGATAGAGGAGCAATCGGTGTGACAAAAGATCCATCGGCGCTGAGAAGGTGGATGATAGCAGGCTCGGAGATCAGTCGCTTGGTTGCAGAGTATGAAACAGCATCTGAGGCTAAAGAGACTATTAAACACACTAGGCATCACGAAAAGACAGCGCGAGCTCAGGAAGTGTTTCTACACAATGTTGAGAAACTTTTTCAGGCTATTACACATATGGACAATCCCTTTGCGGACGAAAGTGGTGACCTGTTTACACTCGACACAAACAAAGGACATTGCTCACCCCCGTGCAGTAGAACTGCTAAATACTCATTATGAAAGAGGACTAGCTCAATTCAAGTAATTCATGTGCGGATTGGAAGGAAAAAAATCCACCTTCTACAAGCCTATTAAGAAGAATCGCATTGATTTCTTCAAACAAGAACCAGCCAATGCCATCTCTGCACATAACGTATTTAAGGAAGATTGTCAACTTTTCTCCAGATTGTTCATCTCTTGTCAGAGCTGAGAATGTGATTTGAAAGAGTTCTTTCGTCACGAGAATCAGGCATTTCCAGCTGCTCTTAGTGATGGAGGGAAGCTTCATAGCTGTCAGAAATCCCAGCTTGCTGCAATCCTTGAACAGCTTATTACAATTTCTGACACCGATCCGAGGGCAGATGTCATCATCGTTGATGGAGCTGCGCTTATAAGCACCCTGCCACCTCGAACCTCAAAGACGTTTGAAGATTATGTAGACAATGAGGTTCTTCCCATAATAACATCATATTCCAAAAAGTATAAGAGAATAGATATCGTGTTTGATGTGTACCTGCCATCCAGCCTCAAGGCTGAAGCCAGGTTAAAAGCGAGGGTATGGAGCCAGACGCAAGGTGACAAAGAAGGGGAGAATTCCTTTAAGTTGGAAAAACTTCCTGAGGAACAATGACAATAAGACAGAGCTGTTTAGCTATGTTGCTGATAAAATAACTCAAATGCCTGCGTCGAATACAGTCATTGTGACTAAGGGAGAAAATGTTGTTGGCACCCACCCCGTCAACCTTGATGAATTACCACCATGCAGTCATGAAGAGGCCGATACCAGAATATTCG
This sequence comes from Thermobia domestica, assembly GCF_964235325.1. Taxonomy (NCBI): domain Eukaryota; kingdom Metazoa; phylum Arthropoda; class Insecta; order Zygentoma; family Lepismatidae; genus Thermobia; species Thermobia domestica. The sequence continues at coordinate 120,739,523 of NC_137469.1, read as the reverse complement.
TGCATGCCAAGCATGCACCAAAGAAGGTACAAAAGTTCTTATGATCAAAACTAGTGATACAGATGTTCTCACCATAGCACTTAGTGTTCTGCCAATCCTTCAGGAAATAGGCCTACAACAACCGTGGCTTTTGGATAAGGACGGAACATACGTTGGATTCCTATACATGATCTTTATCTCTGAGTTGGACAGGACAAGAGCAAAGGCATCCTGTTTTTTCATGCATTCACCGGTTGTGATGTTGTCTTGGCCTTCCGTAGTAAAGTTAAGAAGAGTGCTTGGCAAACGTGAGACATACATGATGAGGCTTCCTATGTTGTTTTTTTCAAACTCAGCCGGTATCCTCCAAAATTCAATGATGATGATTGCAAGATACTTGAGAAGTTTGTAATCTTAATGTATGATAGATCAAGTACTGCTGAGAGTGTTGATGATGCAAGATTGGACTTGTTTGCAAGGAAACAAAGGTCGTACGAAGCCATTCCACCAACTAAAGGAGCCCTACTGCAGCATGTGAAGCAGCCTGCTTACCAGTCAGGTTGCATATGGAGATGGATCAAGAGTACTGATACGTCGAAAGTTGTCTGGAGCGAACTTCCATCCATCGCACAGAGTTGTAGGCAAATAACTAATTGTGGATGTAAGGTAGAAGTCAGCGACAATGTAAATTCTACCACTTTAATTTCCCCTGCACAGCATTATGTAGTTGCAAGTGCGTGGATTAAGAGCAAATAGTTAGCGTGGATTGGTAAGCTCAGATAAAGTTTATGGCAACAAAGGAGACTTAACTACAGTGTGTAACGTAATTCTCTGTCACTTTTCCTTGTTTATTCATAAATATTTTGCTACAGAGAAAGTATTACATTGATATATTTTAGTGTTGTGAAAAACATACTGAAAAACCTTTTATGTATCACGTTGTAACAAACTCGATTCGGTATAAAATACACCACAAATGGTTAATTTAAATTTGTAAATTTTTGTGACATAGTAACACGCATTGGAGGTATGAGAAATGGCCACTATATTGGTAAAAAATAAACAATTTAAATGTGAGTTTTAGTTTTGAGTAAAACTTTGATACGAAAAACCTTTAAATTTATACAGTTAGTGAAATTCTGTAGTATGATAAGCATTTTCTTATGGTTTAAATATTCGTCATCTTGGATAAATGGCATCCATTTTGATTATGAATGTCTACAATTGTGAACTTGACCATAGCAATACTAAAACACAACATTTGGAACAAACATCTTTGAAATCCGTCCACTGGATGCAATTCTAGAGCCTATTATGTGTTTTTCTATGCCGAAAATATCCGCCATCTTGAAAATATAGCGGACATTTTGGAGATAAATTTCCACAATTATTCGTTTGTACTATGTACTACTAAAAACACTGTATTTGGTAAGATGGTATTTGAAATCAATTCAACGTATTAATTCTTTTCTGCGATAAATATTTCTCTAGGCTTGAAATATCCGCCATATTGAAAAATGGCCGCCATTTTGAAATTTGAAGTGGCTAACGTTATTTTTTAATTGAGTAACTCTGAAATAACACCTCTACCAATTTTGGTGCTTGTTTCCACTTTTGAACGATTATTACGCTATCTGCCCCCCTAATTATCGTAAACAAATAGTGGCAGAGACAGAAGGAAATTACACTTTCAGAAAGAGACGAAGAGAACACGGAGAACCACGAAGAACCACGATCATCCCTCCACAGGTTTTCCCTCCAAAGGATCACTATAAAAGAGGGCATTGGAACCAAGAAGTTATCAGTGCCTTGTACTGGTCATCCTCCTACAATACCTGCTCTCGAGGCTTCTAATGGGCTACGGAGAATTAACCTACAATACTTACTCCTAAGACCGCTAGGTGTCACGGAGTCACCAGTTCTGTTTGAGGCCGCTTTGGCCTAGGACATCTTCCTATCTACCCGAGGCAACATTATATGCTGAGGGGATTTTATTGAGACTTTGTGTGATAATTATATAAGACATTTTTATAATAAAGAGGTGAAGGGCTAAACTCACGTGTACAATAGTGTGTACTGTTATCTTGCTAGTCTCATAATGAAAAGCTTAATTAGAGAAAACTTCAGAACAAATTTCATCTTAATACGCGGCGTGGTTATCGTATAGGTTTGCAAAGACATGAATTGAATAGCTTCATCGAACAACGTTGCAAGCGACAATTTGTGTCACATTAAGATTTTAACAGAACAACATGTAGGTTGATGATGATCTTGAAGTTTTGCTGGCGTCTACAATTAACCCAATGTTCTCGGGATTGCTGCCAAAGTGAATGCTGCTGTTCTGAGCTTTCGTTACCATACAGCGTAACATCTTCAGAGCTATGGATTGGAGTATGCTGGTCGTACAATTTATATTGTAGTCTTAAGGAATTGCTGTGTTTCTATTGGTTGTTGTTATTGGCCAATAGCGTGCTATGATGTTGCCAATGGAAACTGTTCTCTGATTGGCTGTTAGTTCTTTTCGTACTGAGAAACTGAAGCCAGATAACCTTCGTCTCTGTTGATGGAGAGCTGTGTGTACGAATGAATAGAGCTTCATATATTTTCCTGTCCCAGAACTGTTTGCTTTTCTTTATAACTTCAGTTTGGTCCCACATAGCCGTATGATTGTATTATATGCAGTGTTCGGCTATTGCAGAGTTTTCCGGTTGTTTAAGTCTAGTGTGTTACAGAGATGGAGTGGATCGGTGGGTCAGTGGGTCAGTGGGTCGTGGGTCAACGGCATGTGACCCAATGTGACCCACCACCCACCGTGACCCACCGCGATCCACCACCCACCATGACCCACTGTGACCCACCACCCACCGTGACCCATTGTGACCCACCACCCACCATGAACCACTGCGACCCACCACCCACCATGACCCACTGCGACCCACCGACTCAGTATGATCTACCGACCCTCTCTGCTCACTCCATTGTAGACAGTATCTTCTGAAGACTGGTAAATTTGTCTTCATTTTACTTCCAAGATCTTCATTTTCCTTACTTTTCCACTTGTTTCTGTCTACTTAACTGAGGTGAGTATATCTTACCAAGTGATAAAAGAACTTCAGGCGCTTTTGGATATTGATATTTTTAATTGTGATAATAACAATAAGACTTATACTACTACTTGGCTTTCGAGATCTGTGAGTTTTTAGGGGAGCTAACTACTCGAAAAAATACATTTTTGAATCACTGTAATATACATATTATTATATAAAAAATTGAATGTAAATATGTGTGCCTGATCATCACGGCCGAATTGCAAAGTCAAATGAAATTACTTTTGGTATGTAGTTAGGCCTTAATCCAAATTGGGATACTGTATTGCTTTCATTATAATAGCTACATATCCTAAGGAGAGTGAGGATCCGAATTTTTGCGGGAAAAGAAATTAGTATCTCGCAAGTCGTTATACTTACTGAGCTGAAATTCAGTGTATTAACTCTTTATTGAAAATAAACAGAAACCGCCTTATTCAGAATCGTTTTGACAAATGATTAGCGTCATGCTAAACGCCCGACTTCTGCAGGAAGCATATGTAAGTCGAACGCTTTAGTATGGCACTAATCACATGTCAGAAGAACTCTGCATATGGTCCAACGTGTCTTAGCATATTTTTAAATTCTCCTTTATGGAGGGTTGCATTTTCTATATATGGAAAATTGGTAGTGAGTTGGTTTGTAAAAATGATCGAAAACGATCGATGTTATTTAAGAAAAAGAAATCAGAAACAAAAAATTACAGTGCTTGGCTTCATATATCCATTGCTTTCAACTATAATAATTGCTGAAGCTTATGTTTATTATATGGAGCGCTTACAGCACAGGGCAATCAACCCAAAAACTTGTGACTAAAATAGGCATAAAATTTGTACTGTAAGCCTAATTACACGGAAATTTTAAGTTTGGATTGTACGCATATTTATATTGAAAATTTTACACTTTTTTCCCTTTACGTTGGTCTACTTACCTTGATTTGGAACTTTCAAATTTCATCCTTTTTTCCACTGAAAAGTATTGATAATTCAACAAAGAAATAATTATACTATAATAATTTAATTGAAATTCATCGTAATTTGGCACATGGCAAACAGCAGTGTAGTAAATGAAGGGGAAGAAGGAGAGAAATTCCCATTCACCTCTAAACACTTTCCAGGAACCACGTTCTCTTTCGCTTTCCAGGCGGGAGAGAGAACTTCGTAATGGCATAAAACCTTCATGTGTAATTACAAAAATTAAATTTATAAACAAATAAGAAATCTTCAGTTTATCAGGTTTTAATTGATAATTTATTCACAAGATTCCCTATCGAAGGCGTGGTAGATGAAGTTTCTGTTCTCCATGAGTCGACATTGCCAACTGACATGGTCGATATGGAAAAGATGTTGTATGGTGATAGAGAGATGATACTTCTTGCTGAGTATTACAAAACTGACCAAGAAAAATCGTTATCAGACTTCAGTCTAACAAGCAGATTGTCGATGAGGAGTTGCAGAAATCGGGTAGAAGTATTATCAATTTCCACGACAGAGTGCGAACGGGGACTTCCCCTTATGAATTTACAGATGACTGATATTAGAAATAAACTAAGTGCTCAAATATTGTCTAACTTGTTGTTCATCAATGTTAATGGCCCACCGCTAGACAAGCTCAAAGTAGACGAGCTATTTATTTCTTGGCTAAAGGATGGACATCATTCCGCTGCGGATGATTTACCACGAAAAAGTTACGAACAGGAAATAAAGCCGATTTCAGGTTTGTTTTAAAGTGGAAAATTACGAGCTATAGAAAATGTATAGGCCTACTTGTATTACTAATGGCTTATTTGTGCTATTCAACTTTGTACCTATTTTTTAGTAAGTCTCCTCTTTGCTTTAGGTAAACTACTTTGAATAAATATTCATAATAATTGCAATTATGCATATTTGTAACTTAAATTAACGTGGTGTTTTAGTGATTAGACAAATTACAATTATGAGCATACTTTATGGAGATGCTCTTACAGACAGTACCCGAGCACCTTTATACGCTATGGAAAACTGATTTTTCAAGTCTTTTGGAGAAAAATACTGTAAACTGTGAAATCATAACCTTTTCCATATTATACAGAAGTATTTCTCTGCGAATAGAAGTTTCTTTTGGAATGCGTTAAGAAATTAACACTCGCAAGAATACTCTCTTACTACAAGTATATTTTAGGCACACACTAATTTCCCCCACCTCGAACTGTTTCAATTTCCTCACTGACAAACACTTTACCATTTTATATCATAAAGATCAGATCCACCGTTATTCTGACAGAGCGGTGCTTGGGCGATTGACTAGAAATTCAAACTCCGATTAGTGACAATTTCACAGTCATGTTTTATTACAAGTGTAAACTCTTTAGTCAGTACAAAAGAGGCCGTGAATCGTGTTCACAGTTGATGACAATGGACTTTGGTGAGTCAGAATACGTCACAGGGGATGAGAGTGGTTCATGGTGGGTGGTGGGTCATGGTGGGTCACGGTGGGTGGTGGGTCATGGTGGGTCACGGTGGGTGGTGGGTCACAGTGGGTCACCGTGGGTGGTGGGTCGTGGTGGGTCACGGTGGGTGGTGGGTCAGAGTGGGTCGCGGTGGGTGGTGGGTCAGAGTGGGTCACGGTGGGTGGTGGGTCAGTGGGTCGTGGGTCAAGTTTTCATTGACCCACGCCAGCTCTGGTGTGTTACCGCTGTCTGAAGATGTTACCGCTGTATGGTAACGAAAGCTCAGCACAACAGCATTCACTGTGACAGCAATCCCGAGAACACTGGATTAACATCTACGTTATTTGATTTTTCCATAATATTGAGGTTAGCAACACTTAGCAGCCAGTGGAATGAGCGAGAAATCGTTAGTCTCTTTCAGAACAACGTTGCAACCGACGTGATGTCAGCTGCGGATAGTGTTATTATGTTGCCTGGTGACCAAAATCGTTTAAATAATGGTAAAAAGAAGAAAATTAATGTTAGTGAGTAGAAAGATAAATGCCATAAACGTGTAAGAGATGCTGGAAATCCATATACATCTAAAGGAAAGCGGCCTGTACCATCTGAAGAGGCAAATACCATCTGAAGAGGCAAATAAAACAACATTGCAAATGACGTACATTAAGTTTTTTAACTTTAGCTGCTTATCGTTCATGTTCGACCAAAAACATAAAACACTTCGTGGAAGAACATCCTACAGCGTCCTTCAAAGCTAGTCAACGAACACATTGCAAATAATAATAATAATAATAATAATAATAATAATAATAATAATAATAATAATAATAATAATAAGTGAAAAGTCCCGGGAACAAACGACACCCTCCGGTGAAATTTCGCAGTTTCACACTTTTGTATGATGACAAACTTCCAATCAAAGGGGCAAAAAATGACTGATTAGAAATGCGCAAGTACATCCCAAAAGAGTTGGTGGGTGGAATTTTATGAATAAAATAATGAAGAATAATGTTATACAAACACTCAAACGTTTGTTACTTTTTCTAAAATTTTTCATGTCAATGATGTCCAATAGTTCATTGTATTTTTACTAACATCCATGTATTCATAAAAGTCAAACTAACATCCATGTATTTTCAAACTGACATGCATTACTATACCAGCCCCATCCCAGTCAATGTTTAGTATAGCTGCCCCAAAAACAACGTTGCAAGCAACTGCGCTTGCAACGTTATTTCTGGAATAAATGCATTTAAAACCCGAATATCTCCGTTAAATGGCACTGTAATAGTTCCAGTTCTATGTAACATTTGATAAGAAGACATAGTTTGAAACTGAAAAAGTAAATTTAAAGCCTAGACATATTCAACGTATACGTAGTTTTTTCGATTTATGTAAATTTGGATTGTTGGCACTTGCAACGTTGTTCGGCGGAGCCATTCAATTTTTCTCGATTTTCTCAACAGTTACACATGAGGTTTTATGGACATTTCTCATTAAGTATTCTATTTTTATATATATATAGAATAATTCTGGTGTCTATACAGAGTGTCCGCGGTAAAATAAATCACTGTTTAACACGTTGACTGCCATGTGTATGGTATTCCATACACACAGCTCTCCCGTGTATGAATTTCCGTGTACAAACAATATGTTGCACTTTTGGCGCGTTCGATCTATAAGTGTGTATGCAATTACATACATATGGCGTAGAAGTCAAAATCTAATTATCACGCAGCTTATGTGCAAAACCATACACAGAGAAAATTACATATCTATGGAGCTAAAACAAAATATTGTTGGTGGACTGTTGCCCGTGGCGTCCAGGTGATACCGGTCAACAGATATGGTGGCAGTCAAGATGTTAAGCACTGAAATGAAAATACTAGTAGACTGCAAAACGAAAATTGAGGTAAAAGTTTGAAATACTATGAAATCTCAAAAGTGAATTATAACATCATGAAGTTAATCTTCGAAATTTAATTGGGTCCATTTATGTTGTTTCCCACTCTCTGCATTGTGAGCTTTCCGGACTCGTTAGTTACGCCCCTGAATTACAAAGTGAGATGCCCCCCAGCAATTTCGATATTAATATTTATTTCAGTTTCTTACGATTACTGTATACAATTACAGACTCGTCAGTAATCTAAATTTGTGTAACCTCTTTATAACGAACAACTTTCATTTATATGGTCCAATAATCATGTCCCATCGATGTCCATTATTCAGGAGTTTCACTATATATATATATATGTAACACACTTACTACTAGTTTCGCTATCTTCCTTATCCATCACCATTTCATGAATTGAGGCGTTCGGATCACTTGGAAGTTCTTGAATGCCTTCTGGGAGGTTATCAACAGGACTAATCACCTCAATATCACTGTCATAAATTCTACTTTCATCCAAAATGTCCTACAAAAGAAATGTATATTGACAACGTTAATTTGTAATTAATTGTAAATGTACTGTAAATACAATTCCGAGCAACAAATTAGAAAGATGGACGTACTTTATGTAGTACAACACATCATACATCTGTACACTTTTAGCGCTTTAGTCACTTGGTGTTGGTATAACTGGATAAGAACGTTTCCATCCAAACCAGAGGCCGGCATTTCCCAATCTCACTCCCGTACTCATCTTCTGGTATTTATACATGAGCATGCTCACATTAAAAGTTTTTCTTAAGTATGCTTTCGATTACATTTACCATAAATTTTCCATTTCTCGTCAAGTCAGCAATCTTTCGATTGGTTTAACACACTTTTCCGTATCCTGCGTCAAACCTTCCATTTCCATGTAGTTCTCCCTCCTTACGTTTGGTTTCATCCATAAATTCCTTCACTGAAAATAAATTTCTTTCTGTTTGGTGAAGAGTGTTGGTCTTTTACTAACGTGAACAAAATGATTTAGTCAATTTTCCAACATATAATTTGATTTTGAAAAAAAAAATCTGTCATCAAGAGCGTAAAGGAATGGAAGACTGATTATTATTCGTCATACTTCGTTTACACTCGATAGCCATCTGATAAAAATATTTGAGTATTGCAAAACATTCAATTTAAAGTCAGATACTTTAGCACACAAAAGTGCTTTCCAGTCTTTTTGAATCAATTTATTAACATATGAAATGACGATTTCCGTTGTTGACAAACTTGCATTAAACAGTTTTCACCATGGTGACCAGTCACATGATTCGTATCGAATTGAAATGAAGTACGTTGTCTATTAGCGACATTTCCATCATAAATCTATTATTCGTTCCAAGTTAGCTGATAGTCAATCAAAACAAATTCCCTTAACCTCATTTCTTTTTGTTTTCATTGCAAGATACCAAAGCAAATTGCTGATATTGTCATAGAGAGAAACTTTTTTCTATTTTTTAAGATAGACGATTCTACCAAATATAAATTTCCATCCCTTCCCTCTTTGTTTTAAAGCGTTTTTCACAATCCTTTGCACCCTTTAAAAACAAACCGCGTAACTTGATGTTGTATCATTGCGCGCACGACTATTTGCTGATTGGTGGAGGAAATTGTTTCGTCTGTTTCCCGAAATATATCTGCTGCAACACGTGCATGTATTTCTGCTACTGCGATGTGCATTACTCGTCTCACTCTCACACCATTGCCGTGATATAGGGCAAAATACCCAATACTAAATAATCCCCCCTTCTTTAAGAACAATTGAACATTGTTATTTTTCTCCAAACTATAATTATAGATGAAATTACAATGAGTTATGTCAAATTATCAACTGAACGATAAAGAGATGGCACTGGTATGTAACAGCAAGCATATTTATCATGGGACATTATTTCTTTTTCATCTATTACCTAAATCATTACGCATATCCATAAGAAACAGATGGTGCTTTTCGCCCTTAAGTTCAATTTATTGATGTGCTTTCTCACATTGTATAGCATGCGAATGTACTAATAGTAACTTCAGTACTACAAAGTAAATAAATATTCTATGAGAACATGAAAATTAGCTATTATAGATCTTAATTTTCTTCAAGTGGATTGAACAACGTTGATATCGTTTGATAAAGTATTTGCTTTTCTTCTGCATTTACAGGTTTGCCTTGTTTATGTTTAACAGAATAGCTCGGAACAGCAGGTAACCTGCTGGTTTCCTTGGGCGACATCTTTAAATTGTGGCGCGCACTTCGTATGTTTTGTCATTTGTTGTAACAGTTTTCTCTTACAAATTCGATTTTGGTTCAAGATTTCGATCCTATATAGATACATACTTTGAGTCGGATCCTAAATGTTCTTACTGTGCCTTAGCAATGCATTAATTACCATAATACATTGCATTTGTTGTGTACTATTTGCTCATGGAAGAATAAACTGTTATTAGTCTCATTTTCAATGTTGCTAACTCATAGTTATTTTTCAGTTTTTCACAAAGAATGGTTGTCAAACTGTTGTGTCATTTCATGAAAATGGGCTAAGAAAATGAAAAAGAGAATTCAAGTGTACCCGCTGTTCTTATTGAAGATAATAAGTTCCTTATAGTACTTCAGATCTTTATTTGACCTTTCATTAGAGATGAGGAAATAGTCAATTAAAAAAAGAAAGAGAGAGTGAGGGGGATAGAGAGAAGTTAAAGAGGATAAAACCTGTTTTAGTGATTCATTACGAAGTAATATGAGGCTATTTTTTTAGTTATAATTTGTATATCGCCTTTTTAAAATACGATCAGAATAAATGACCATTTAAAAGATGCAAAAACTGAATATTCGGTGCCAGAAATGAAATAATGTACAAAGGAATCTTCAACATTTAAGAATTTTATAATATTGGATAGGAATGTTAATAACTTTTGAAACTTATTTTTCTCTGGAGGAGGTACTGTATGCATGTTAAATAATGTGTCTTTATTCCTATGTAGAATCTTAAAAGTTTCTTGGAATTTGTTGAATAAGATGTCGATTGAGTCTTCATATTCTCATGACTGATATTAGTTTATGGCGTAACTTTTCTGTTAGATATCAAATGAAAGGATAAGTCACGAGGATTAAAAGTATATTTTATAGGTATTTTATTACATATACATAACAAAGGAAATAAAATAATAAATTCTCTATTCAATAAATAAGTAAACTCAGTAGTTTTCAAGTTCTTGCAGAATTAACAATTGCTTGCAATTGCCAAACACTCGCTCGCCTGTAATGGAAACGAGTAGTAGAAAAATGATCGATCTGGGCCAACATTGGCCATACTAGAACAACTCAGGAGCCCCTGAGAAAATGACCACCGTGCACCGTGAGCCCACGGTCTTTTACGAACTAAAATTTAGGGGTGAATTTAATCCCTTTTATGAGCACTTTTAAGGGGGTGTATTCGTTCTCTTTTATGACCACTTTTAAAGGGTGAACTCGTTCCCTTTTACGAGCCCCCCTGGGAATTGACCACCATACAACGTGAGCCCATGGTCTTTTACGACCTCCATTTTAGGGGTGAACTCGTTCTCTTTTACGACCTCCTCCATTTTAAGGGGGTGTACTCGTTCCCTTTTATGAGCATATTTTTCAACCCTTATTTTAACATAGCAGATAACACATAGAAGAGCAGATAACACATAAGACTACGTAACACACAGAAGATCAGATAACAGATAAGAATATGAAACATAGAAGGGGTGTATTCGTTTCCAACCCCTATTTCAACATGACAGAGACTACGAAACATGGCGGACATAGCACAGGGGGTGTATTCATTTTCTCCACCCCTAATTGAACATAGCAGAAATTACACTGAGAGTACGTAACACACAAGGGTGTATTCATTCTCTGTTATGAGCATATTTTCCAACCCCTATGTTAATTACGAACAGATAGAAGAGCACATAAAACTACGTAACATACTCGTTCCCTTTACCAACCCCTATTTTAACATAGCAGATAGCACAGCTAATAAAAGAGCATGGCTTATTTTTCAACCCTTATTTTAACATAGCAGGCCTCCATTTTAAGGGTGAACTCGTTCTCTTTTATGAGCATATTTTCCAACCCCTATTTCAACATGACAGAGATGGCGGACATAGCACAGGGGGTGTATTCATTTTCTCCACCCTTAATTGAACATAGCAGAAATTACACTGAGAGTACGTAACACACAAAAACCTCCATTTTAAGGGTGAACTCGTTCTCTTTTATGAGCATATTTTTCAACCCATATTTTAACATAACAGAAATGACATAAGAATACGTAACATAGCAGGGTGAACTCGTTCCCTTTTATGAGCACTGTTTAGGGGTGAACTCGTTCTCTTTTATGAGCACTTTTCCAACCCAACACAGAACAGAGCATGGCTTATTTTCCAAACATAAGACTACGGAGAGAGGGTGTACTCGTTCTCATTTTTCAACCCTTATTTGAACATAACAGATAATACATTCGAACCCTATATAAAAGATTCTTTTAAGGAGTGAACTTGTTTTAACCTATATTTGAACATAGCAGAGATGATTATTTAAAGATTGTAGAGGAATGCGAAACTTCCGTGTTTTGTTATCAGTTACATAATAACTTCCGCCATATGTAGATAATTCTCATTACGTCATTCATCCGGATTTTAAAAAACATTGACCTAGTTTTCTCTTTAACAGACAATAACTTGTCATTCAACGATAGGAATCCCTGAACGTAATGTAATCAATCACAAAGGTATAAAAAAAGAAGGGAATCCCCGAGGATGACTCATACTATTGCGCAATATTACGCAATGCGGTCAGACAGGTATAAAAGACTGACCGACATGTTTTTTTGTAATCACTTCCTGTGTGCCGTCTGAAGCGTAAAGTTCAGATATTTTTGTGTGTGTGTGGTTTATTATTAGTGTGGTTTTGTTTTCTTTTGTAAGTAAGACATTTTATAATAATAATAATAATAATATATTATAAAAGCTCAGTTCAGAATTATTATAGTAACTTTGAGGAGTTAGTTTTTAAAAAATGGCAACAAAAAAGGTTAAATCAAATACTATCAATTCTGATACTCTATTTAATAATAATTTTAAAAAAAATTATTTTAAAATGTGATACTGATTTAAATGAGGATAGTGGATGTTTTTTAAAGAATAAAAGAAAAGACTGTTTAGATATATTAAAACAGGAACAAGATAATTCAGCATTTAGAGTAAATTTTTCTTTGGCTACAACTTTTGTAAAACCAGTAGATTTAGAAACATGTCGATTCTTTGTAAATAGTGGTAACGAAATTATTTTACCGAAAAACTATTTAATAAAATTTTAGTTGAACAAGAAAATAGAGCAATTAAGAAATCAGGGTGGTCTTTATGTTCTGAACCAAACCATCACTTAAAAATTAAAATCAGTAAATATGATCCTCTTTCCGCTTCTTCTTTTATAAAATTACCTCAATGGATTTTATCTACAAAATGTGTTTTAAATATTCAAAATAATGATAATAGATGTTTTATGTATAGTATTCTAGCTGTGTTGCATCCCGCAAAAGATAATCCACATCGTGTAAATAATTACATACAATATATTAATACTTTATTACCATTATTTGAAAAAAACAATATACAATTTCCCGTTGAAATAGAACACATAAGCAAATTTGAACATATGTATAATTCTATATTTCCTAAGGAACAAATTTTCGTTAATATATATGGCATTAATTATGATCATGAAACTATTTTCCCGTTACGTATAAGCGAAAACACATGTGTAGCTAAACGTATAGATTTACTGTATTGTGAAGAAAATTGCAACACTCATTATTGTCTTATAAAAAATCTTAATGCGTTATTGAAGAGTCATAAAGAGAAAACTTATGTAAAATTGCCTCAATGGATTTTATCCAAAAAGAATTGTGTTTTAAATATTCAAAATAACGATAATAGAAGTTTTATGTATAGTATTCTAGCTGCGTTGCATCCCGCAAAAGAACATCCATATCGTGTGAATAATTATATACAATATATTAATACTTTATTACCATTATTTGAAAAAACCAATATACAATTTCCCGTTGAAATAGAACACATAAGCAAATTTGAACATATGTATAATTCTGTATTTCCTAAGGAACAAATTTCCGTTAATATATATGGCATTAATTATGATCATGAAACTATTTTCCCGTTACGTATAAGCGAAAACACAGCTGTAGGTAAACATATTGATTTATTATATTTAAACTCTCATTATTGTTTAATTAAAAATTTAAATGGTTTAGTTAGACATCAGTTAGGTAGTCATCAAACATTTATTTGTAGACGATGTTTAATATCTTTTTATAACAAATCAAAATTAGATGAACATGACAAATTATGTAAAGAACACACTCCAACCAAAATTAACATGCCGAAACAAGAAGTTTTAAAATTTCGAAAATTGAAATTGTTATTACAGAATGATGTGATAATAATTGCAGATATGGAAAGTTTATTAAAACCTATAAATAAACAAAGTGGATCTCATACAATACAAATTCACCAACATATACCATGCAGTTTTGGTTATATTGTATGTTGGAGTAACAACTATATGAAATCAGATTTAGTTATTTATCGGGGAGAAAATGTATCGATGAAGTTTATGTCTGCTATGGAGAATGAATTAAGAAAAATCATAAACATATTAGATCAACAAAAACCATTAATACCATTAAATAGTTCTCAGTTACAGGAGTTTAACCTATCCACTGAATGCTAGGTTTGCGATAGTAAATATACGAGTAACAATAGAAAAGTTAAACATCATAACCATTTAACTGGTCAATTTATTGCCACGGTGTGCAACAATTGTAATTTACAAATTAAACGTCAAAGTAATTTTATCCCTGTCTTCTTCCATAATTTGTCTGGGTATGATGCACATTTATTTGTGAAAGAATTAGGTTGCACCCCTGGAAATATTTCGGTAATTGCTGAAAGCACTGAGAAATACATAACATTCTCTAAGCACTTTAATTTTAATGGTAGACCTATCGAGTTACGTTTTGTAGACTTATTTAAATTCCTGCCGTATAGTCTCGAAAATTTGGTGTCAAAATTAAAACCTGAGCAATTTGTCTATACAAAGCAATATTTTTCTGATGAAAAGTTTCCTTTAATTCTCCGTAAGGGAATTTATTTTTATGAATACATAACAAATTTAGATACATTTAAAGAAACTGAATTTCCTGGAAGAGAGGCGTTTAGTAGCAAATTGAATGGAACACAAATTTCCGAGACTGATTATCAATATGCAAAACTGATTTGGCGTGTGTTTAAATGTGAAAATTTAGGGGACTACCACGATCTATATTTAAAATGTGATGTACTTCTCACAGCAGATGTTGGAGAATTTTAGAAAGACATGTTTAAATGCTTTTTGTATTGATCCGATTAATTGTTTTACTGCACCTGGGTTGGCATGGCAAGCCATGTTATATAGAACAAAAATTGAACTTGAACTTTTATCAGATATCAATATGTATATGTTTGTAGAAAAATCGATTCGCGGAGGTATTACTCAAGCTGTGTTAAGGTATGCCAAAGCTAATAATCCTTACGTACATGATTTTGATGCGGAAAAAGAAAAATCTTATTTACTGTATATTGACATGAACAATCTGTACGGACTATCAATGATTGACTATTTACCATATGGTGGTTTTCGGTGGGACGATAAAATTGACAATTGGCAAGACAAACATAAAATTATCAATTGGCCCACGGATAGTGAATGGGGATTTTTTCTAGAAGTGGACTTAGAGTATCCAAATTATTTACACGAATACCATTCTGATTTTCCGTGTGCTCCAACTAATGAAGTTCCACCGAATGGTAAATATTCAAAATTACTATTGACACTTAAATCGAAATCGAATTATATCTTGCATTATAGAGTATTACAATTTTATCTAAAACAAGGTTTAATATTGGTAAAAGTACATAAAATATTATGGTTTCGTCAATCTAAATGGCTTGCATCTTATATTCAAGAAAATACTCAACGCCGTGCACATGCTACAATTGAATTTGAAAAAGATTTCTATAAGTTATTAAATAATTCTGTATACGGAAAGACAATGGAGAATGTACGAAAACGAATTGATATAAAATTAATTAACAATGAAAAAGAGTGTAAAAAATTAGTAGCGCAAAATCAGTTTCAAAATTGGGTAAAATTGGATGATAATTTGGCATTGTTTCATATGGTAAAAAAATCGGTAACCCTTAATAAACCAATTTACGTAGGAGCAACAGTTTTAGAATTATCAAAATTAGCTATATATAACTTTCATTATAATATAATGAAACCGCGATATGGAGATAAAATTAGAATTGCATATATGGATACTGACTCTTTTATTTACCATATTAAAACTAACAATATTTATAACGATATAAAAGATATGATTGAGTATTTTGACACCTCAAATTATCCTGAAAATAATTCTTTATATAGCACAAAAAATAAACACGTTTTGGATAAAATGAAAGACGAATTAGGTGGTTCCCATAATTGAGTATGTAGGCCTACGAGCCAAAACTTATGCAATTCGCACTAAATCGGATAAAAAAATAAAAAAATGTAAAGGGATTAAGAAAAATATAGTTAAAGAACAAATTACGTTTGACGATTATAAATTATGTATATTTAAAAACGAAACGATCCATAAAACACAATTTGAAATTAAAAGTAAATACCATAATTTAACAACAAATCAGGTAACAAAATTAGCGTTAGATCCGTATGATGACAAAAGAAAAATTTTGAATTGTAATATACACACTGTTCCTTGGGGGTATTATAATAATAAAAATGTAAAATGTACGATTTGTATATTGTAAATACGATATAATTTTTTTTGGATATATTAGTATTAAAAAAATATGTCACAATCAGTTCGAGAACAAATAGTTGCAGAATTACATAAAAGTGCAAGACGAAACTATCCTCGAATACCCGTTATAACGAAAGGGATTCATGATTTATGGCAAGCTGATTTAGTTGAAATGAATAGTGGAAAATTGAAAGGTCTAGCAAAAATTAATCGAAATTTCAAATATTTATTAACTGTGATAGATACATTCTCTAAATATGCTTGGGCTATTCCTGTGAAAAATAAAACTGGGAAAGAAATTACACAAGCATTTATAACAGTACTGAGAAAAGCAAACAAAAGCCCTAAATTTTTACAAACTGACAGGGGTCGAGAATTTTATAACTCAGAGTTTCAGAAGGCGATGAACCAAAATAACATTAAACATTATTCCACGTACAGTGATGTGAAAGCAAGTATTATTGAAAGATTTAATAGATCATTACGTAATTTAATGTGGAGAAAATTTACACTGCAGGGAAATTATAAATGGATTGGCATTCTGCGGGAATTACTACATAATTATAATAATACTATTCATTCCACTATTAAAATGAAACCTATCGACGCTATTAAAAAAGAAAATGAAAAACATCTATTGACAAACATCTATTGCAAAAAGTTTTCTGTGATAAAAAGAAAAAGTAAATTTAAGATAGGTGAATATGTAAGAATTAGCAAACTTAAGCGTCCTGGTTTTGATAGAGGTTTTACACGCAATTGGAGTACAGAAATTTTTCGAATTGCTAAAGTTTTCTTCACTAATCCTCCGACATATCACTTAGTAGACTCAAATAATAAACCTATTGAAGGAAGATTTTACGGACACGAATTACAATTAACGAAATTTCCAAACACATATTTAATTGAAAAAGTGTTGCGAAAGAAAAATAATAAGGCCTATGTGAAATGGTTAGGTCTGCCAAAAAGTTAAAATTCTTGGATTGATTTAAAACATACTATATTGTAAAAAAAGAGAAGTCAAGAATTTATAGGTGAAGCATGTCGTCACAAGTATTTTAAATTCTAGCAATATATCTGTAATAGAGATGGAATGGAAAATTCCTTTTACATGTATGGTAGCAGGTCCTACAGGTTGTGGAAAATCATATTTTGTTAAAACATTTCTTGACCATTATAGCAAGTTATTTAAAAATATTGTATGGTGTTATGGTGAATGGCAACCGTTGTATGATACTCTTTCAAACTGTACGTTTAAAGAAGGTTTACCTCAAAATAATGAATTTCAAGCACACGAAGGTCCACATCTTGTCATTATAGATGATTTAATGCGTGAGTGTGACCATCGGATTGTAGATATATTTACTAAGGGTAGCCATCATAGAAATATAAGTGTAATATTTATCACACAGAATATTTTCCATCAACAAAAAGGAATGCGGGATATTTCGTTAAATTGTCATTATATTGTTTGTTTTAAAAATCCTAGAGACCAAGCTCAAATTAATTATCTCGCACGACAATTGTATCCAGGTAATACAAAATTTATTCAAGAAGCATATCAAGATGCAACTCGAATTGCACATGGTTATTTACTCTTTGATTTAAAACAAAATACTCCTGATGAGCAGCGAGTTAGAACAAATATCTTTCCAACAGATTCTTTTAATTATGTTTATGTACCTGTAAAAAAATAATAATTGTAATATGGTTTATATTCTAACAACTATTTATGCTTTAATAGCCGTAAAAAATGATTAGTAAGGAAAATGCACATTTGTTAAAACTTTTAGCAAAGTCAAAACCGAAAGCACGTAAGGCAATTTTACAAAATGCAGATCCTGATTTAATTCGCTCTATTTGTGAATGTTCCTATAACGTATTACAGGGAAATGTTCCATTAAATAAAACAGAGATAAATAAGCTAAAAAAATATAAAAAGGAACTGAGATATTTGGTGAAAAAAGGTCCGTCATTAAAACAAAAGAAAAAACGAATTATTATACAAAAAGGTGGTTTTCTTACTGCTTTGCTTGCACCTATTATTGGAGGTATACTATCTAGTTTAATTAAATAATTATGCAAAACGCACAAAAACTTATTTTAATCGCACCAGAAAAATTACATCATTATCAAACGATATCTAATCTTGATGATGAAATGAAAGAAATTTTAAATAATAAAAGTTTAAATGCAGAAGAAAAATGGACAAAATATAGAGAAGTCTTACAAAAATATTTAAATATAATTCAAAAACCGGCAGCAGTTACAACAACAGCAACAACTACTACTACTACTACTACGGAGGAAGAAGAACAAGAGGACGAGGAGGAGGAGGAGGAGGAGGAGGATGAAATAATATCTACTCTCCCTGAAATTTGTAAACGTAAAGCAAGACCTTTATTACGTAAATTGAAACAAAATCCAAATATTCAATAGGACGATAATGGAAATGTGAATATTAATAATAAATTAATTCCAGGTGCAAATATAGTGGATTTGATATCCGATTTTGTTAGATGTCGTAAGAAAAATATTTCAGTTGCCGGCTGGAAACCCTTTGCTACATTATTAGCAAAAGCCAATATACCCTTAGAGTACATTGGTAATCCTCAACGAATAGATTATATTAGAAAACTAACAGAAGACGAAGAGGACGAAAAGGATGGTCCTCCACCCCGTAAACGCAAATGGTGTACTTATAAGCAATAATAATAATATTCTATTGTAATCTATTGATATTTTTAAGTATATAGAAAGAAAGAAAGAAAGATGAATGAGCCATACCTTAATTATTACATACATCAAGCAGGAGGTAATTATAACGTGTATAGAGGTACAGCATATCAAGAAGGTTATGGCATTGGTAGTTTTCTAGGAGGTTTATTTCGTAATGTATTTCCTTTATTAAAATAAGGTGCAAAAACTGTTGGTAAAGAATTGATACGTACAGGAATTAATGTAGCAGGAGATGTACTAGATAATAATAGACCTATTGAAGAGTCTTTGCATGATCGATGGCAAGAAGCTAAAACAAATTTAAAAAATAAAGCTCAAAATAAATTAAATCAAGTGTTGGAAGGATCTGGAAGAAGAAAAAGAAAGAAAGTTCATTTTAGTGGTGCTGGTGGTGGTGTGAAACGGATAAAAAGATCCAAAGATATTTTTGATTGACTATGGAGCAAAGTGATAGTTTTTATCTCACACTTCCTAGCAATAGTTCTATGGAATATTTTCCTCAAAATACTTTTGCTTGTTATACTACTAAATTATATCAACCTATTGTACTGGAGAAGGGAGTGTAGGAAACAGCTGTTGTTGAAGTGCATTATACAAGTTCATTTCAGAATGTTTCCAAATATACAAATAATATTTATTATCGTCTCATTACTACAAAAAACTGGAACATAACTCAAATCTTACCAGGCCACTATTATCATGTTGATGATATTCTATCTCAAATTAATCATAAAAGTGATATATTAAATTTACAATTAAAAGTCAAAGCATCAGTGAAACGAATTGAGGTTAATAGAGTAATAAAAGATCAAGAGAAGCATATAGAAGTACGCCTATCTCCTGAACTAGCCCGAATACTAGGCTTTGATCATATTCAACAAGAAGATATTGCAGTTGTGCATCATGCTCGTTATCCACCTGATTTACAAAAAGCGCTACCTACACTTATGTATATTTACAGTGATATTGTAGAACCACAAATGGTGGGTGACACCGTAGCTCCATTGTTACGTATTATAAATACAAATATTACAGAGCATGGTATTAATAATGTACATATTTTTGATAATCCTCATTATGTCACTGTGCAACGTAAACAATTTGATTCAATTATTATTGATTTAAGAGATAGTACAGGTAATCCACTTCCTTTCCAGTATGGCAGTGTATGTGTAAAATTACATTTTCGTAGACGTAATATGGTATTGTAAATTTTACCATGTGTGAATATTAATAGTAAGAAAAGAGAAAAAATGCAGTGTGAGTGTATGAAATCAGAATTAGATTTATTTGCAGGTTTACCCACTCAAACCAGTATTATAGGTAATAAAATAGTTCCATATAAGCCTGCGGCTTCAATAGCTGATAATGCACCAATAGAATTTGTAGTCCCCGGTCATGGGGATGACTATATTGACTTACCGCACACAATGTTATATGTTAAAGGTAAAATTACTAAATCAGATGGTTCTAATTTAACTTCTGCCGATAAGAAAATCGACCCTGTAAATGATTTTCTCAATGCAATGTTCAGTGAAGTGCAATTATATTTAAATAATCAAATTATTTCCTACTCTTCACATACATATTCATATCGATCGTATATTGAAAAACTACTAAACTATAATGCTGAAGCTAAAACAACGCATCTTCAAACATCAATGTGGTTTAAAGATACTGCAGGGCATATGGACAGTGTGGCCGATGCTAATGTAGGATTTAAACAACGTTTTCTTCTCACTGCTTTAAGTCAGTCATTTGAATTATTGGGTTATATTCATGCTGATATTTTCAATCAGGAGAAATTTTTACTGAATGGTGTACAATTGCGTATTAAACTAATTCCAGCTAAACCTACATTTTGTCTAATGGGTGACGCAGATGCTGATGGAAAAGTTGTAATTACAGATGCAACATTGCTTGTGAAAAAGGTTGATGTATCACCAGCAGTTAAAATAGCACAAAATAAAGTATTACAAAATCCTAAATTTAGAATAAAATATCCTATAACAAAAGTGCAGGTGAAGACAGAAACTCTGCCACAAGGAATTATGGATAGTATACTTCCAGATCTGTTTTCAGACATAGTGCCTAAACGTATTATTATTGGTTTTGTTATTAAATACTAATGCTGCTTTCAATGGTACTTATCAAACAAATCCATTCAATTTTCAACATTTTAGTATGTCATTTTTTACATTGTATGTTGACCTCTGGTGCTTGGGGTACCGGGTTCGATCCCAGCCCCCGCCAAGTGAACTTTGTGGTGGACAAACACCGTGTGCGTGGGTTTTCTCGGGGTTCTCCCGTTTCCTCCCACTTTCTTCATTCCACCATTTCACTCATCTCTCATCATCACCGTCTCCTTTAGCCTAACCGGCATAACCGTGGGACGTAAAACTCAAAGATTTCATTTCATTTCATTGTATGTTGATGGAAATCCAATGCCCTTTACAGCCAGATTTTGATAATAAGCTATATGTACAAGCATATTCCACGTTATTTACAGGTTCAGGTATTTATTATTCTAATCAAGGTAATAATATTTCACTCGCTGAATATCCTAATGGTTATACTCTACTGGTGTTTGATTTAACTCCTGATTCAAGCGCAAGTGCTGCATTTCATACTAGTCCGCAACGGCAAGGAAGTGTACGTTTAGAGGTTCATTTTAAAGAAGCACTGCCATCTCCTGTAACAACAATTATTTATGGTGAATTCTCTTCAGAATTAGAAATTGATTTCCAGAGAAAAATATATATTAATTAAAGAAAAAAAAATGTTAAATACAATTGAGCTTTATGAAGCATTACAACAAAATTTGCCTAAAGATCATTTTATTGGTGTGTATGCTGCTGATGAGTTACCTTTGTTTATTCATACATTTCCAGCCGCCATAATTATAAATACTGATTCTAGTGATAAGCCTGGTGAACATTGGGTTGCTGTTTATATATCTAATATGTGTGTGGGAGAGTATTTCGATAGCTATGGTATACCTCCCTATATACAACATCATATAAGGTTTTTAAAACGAAACTGTCTGTATTATACATGGAATAATAGACGTATTCAAGGTGATTTATCTCAATTTTGTGGACATTACTGTTTCCTATATTTAGCATGTCGTGCATCTGGTTATTCGTTGCACGATTTTTTAAACAAATTCTCACTCACTACTATTGATGCTAATGATATTATGCTTTATTCATTTATGAGAGTATGATGATGTTATTTTTTTAAACTCCGCCATTGCCGGTCCCAAGCCCTGGATGAGAAAGGAGGAGGGTTGGGGGTGTTGCTACCCCCGTAAAAGAAAATAATCTCTGCTGTGTGTTCGTAAAAACGACTTCATCCCTGCTATGTTTCGTAGTCTCTGTCTGATGCGCTATGTTCAAATAGGGGTTGGAAAACGAGTATACCCCTTAAAATGGGAATGAATCTTACGTATTCTCTGGTCTGCTGTATGTTCATAGTCTCAGTGTAATTTCTACTATGTTCAAATAGGGGTTGGAAAAGAGAACAAGTACACTTCTTAAAAAGTGGTCATAAAAGGGAATGAATACACCCTTGTGTGTTACGTATTCTTATGTATTCTCTGTTCTGCTGTATGTTCATAGTCTCAGTGTAATTTCTACAATGTTCAAATAGGGGTTGAAAAATGTGCTCATAAAAGAGAATGAATACACCCCTAAAATGGAGGATGTTGTGTTTATTATCTGCTCTGCTATGTGTTCGTAACTGCTATCTTACATGTGCTGCTTGGAAAAGTGCTCATAAAAGAGAACGAGTTCACCCCCCTAAACAGTGCTCATAAAAGGGAACGAGTTCACCCTGCTATGTTACGTATTCTTATGTCATTTCTGTTATGTTAAAATAGGGGTTGAAAAATATGCTCATAAAAGAGAACGAGTTCACCCCTTAAAAAGTGGTCATAAAAGGGAATGAATACACCCTTAAAATGGAGGCCTGCTATGTTAAAATAAGGGTTGAAAAATAAGCCATGCTCTTTTATTAGCTGTGCTATCTGCTATGTGTTGTTGGAAAATATGCTCATAAAAGGGAACGAGTTTTACGTATTATCTGTTGGCTGGTGCTATGTTCAAATAGGGGTTGGAAAACGAGTATACCCCTAAATGTAATTTCTGCTATGTTAAAATAGGGGTTGAAAAAGGGAACGAGTTCACCCCTTAAAATGTGCTCATAAAAGAGAACGAGTTCATAAATGGGAACGAATCTGTTCTGTTGTATGTTCATAGTCTGCTATGTTCGAATAGGGGTTGGAAAATATGCTCATAAAAGGGAACGAGTACACCCCTAAAAATGGAGGTCGTAAAAGAGAACGAATACACCCCCTAAAAAGTGGTCATAAAAGGGAATAAATTCACCCCTAAAATGGAGGTCGTAAAAGACCGTGGGCTCACGGTGCACGGTGGTCATTTTCCCAGTGGCTCCTGAATTGATTGATACTGTTCCAGGTCTGTTCCAGATCGATCATTTTTCTACTACTGAAACGTACAAGGAGCTCAATTTTGAAATGAAATCCTTTGAAATCTTTGAGTTTTACGTCCCACGGTTATGCCGGTGAGGCTAAAGGAGGCGGTGATGATGAGTAATGAATGAAATGGTGGAATTAAGAAAGAGGGAGGAAACGGGAGAACCCCGAGGAAACCCACGCACACGGTGTTTGTCCACCACAAAGTTCACTTGGCGGAGGCTGGGATCGAGCCCGGGACCCCAAGCACCAGAGGTGAACGCTCTACCACTGAGCCACCGCGGCCCCTATGAAATCTTTTGAGTTTTACGTCCCACGATTATGTAGGCTAGGCTAAAGGAGACGGTGATGATGAAAACATGAATGAAATGGTGGAATAAAGAAAGTAGGAGGAAACTGAAGAACCCAGAGGAAACCCACACACACGGTGTTTGTCCACCACAGGGTTCATTTGGCGCGAACTGGGATCGAACCAGGAACCCGTGCCAGAGGAGAACGCTCTACCACAGACCCATCGCGGCCCCCAAGAGCTCAATTCTGAATAGAAGAGGTGAGTACAACTGCACATGTTTCTAGATCTGATAATTAACTCCTTTCTCGCTATATGATCCGCGTACTCGTGATCGGGCGGGAGACCCGCGTTCGATTTCCGGAGGAAATTTATGTAGTTCGGATCGCTCGTTCGGCTGTAGGTCAAAATCTCATAGAACTTTGTTGTTGAAGGGGACGATAAACTTTAATCTATCCATCCAACCATAGATCTGCCAGTAGGACCACCAAGTCATCATGTAATAGTGGCTCTGAATCCTAACATTTTAGGTAGATTCTCAGCTAGAAGAAACGTTAGGAGTGGGGATAGTAAGTTTTAGTTGTAATTTACATTGGTAGAAGAAATTCAACGTTCTGCTCTTTTTCCTCCTGGTGCGTGTCTGCGTTTGCATAGTAGTTCAAAGATTCAGGAGAGCAGTCCGTACGCCACTGTAAACGAGAGAAAATGGTTCCTGATTCTCCTATCACAAGCCCATGCCATTTCATTTTTAATCTCATTGTTTCCCCCCATTCAGCTTGTTTATTCATTTCTTAGCACAAAATTACATATAACACTTTTTGTTTAATTTGTTGGCAACATTTCTGCACTGCAGTCTGCATTGTTTACAAGGGGTGCAAAGCTTCGTGAAAATCAGAGTAGTCACTATCAACATTATTTAACTTCTGGTCTTTAGAAAAAGTATTGATTACAACACAATATATTAAAGATTTTATTTTAGTCGTACTTTTAGATTGAATTCCTGGAAATAACAATTTAATCGTCACGGAGTTAATTTTAATGATTCTTTCATTGACGAATCGGAGAGGTTGTGAGGGGGGCAAGAAAATTATGTCAATAGTCTACCTTTCTTTCAAATTTCAAAGAAGTTAGTATTCCGTAAGATTGGGTATTCAATTAAATAGAGTATTAACCTGTGCAAAAAGTATATGTACTTAGGATGTGCAATTGCAAGTATATCATATTGAATATATAACGGCTCACTTTTAGCACTACCACCCCAATCTGCAGCCACAAAGAATCCTTTGTTTTTACTTATATCTTAGGTGACATTTTGCCAATTTTACGACATAAGAGCATGCATATTTTCAAAGGATCATAAATAGAAATTTGTGCGAATGCGAATATCCGCAACAACATTGAAGTGCAGTGAAGTTTTAGTTTGTTTGCGGATAGCGGATAAAATTGCGGATGTTTGTAAATAAAAAGAATATTGACGTTACAAATAAATGTATTTAATTTTAAGGGGCAAATATAGCTTAGCTCACGAATCTCTGCCGCGATTGACGCAAACGAAGAATTTTCTGCAAAACAGATAAGTATTATACTTAAGTTACTTTAATAGTATCTATCTTGGAGGAAATTCTTGGTTGGCATCAATCGCGGCAAGAGATTCGTGAACTGTCTAACTCCTAAGGGAGAGTTGTATTTCGCTGGATTTTCATTGATTTTTCTTTGCTTTATTATAAATAAGTCCCTAATAGGTTCAATTCCTACAAAGTGGTCCACAGGTAGTTGCTTGACCATCTCCGAAAATTATAAAAATTTGAGTATGATGAACCGTGTGTATCAGAAGGTCAATAACATCATTCACGTTGTCGTATGTACAAGTGTTCCTGAATGGCGGCCATCTTTGTTGTCGGTGGAGTGTGAATTTTTGCATTTGCAAGCTTTCACGAAAATTACAGTTGCTCAGGACGTACGAATCAGACGAACACCAAACAAAAACGAATGTTTACAGGAGAGAATGAGGTAAACGGAGAATATAAGCTTTTCCCCTAAATAAATATGCAGAGTTGCAAACCAATATATGAAATCCCCAGAAAAACTACAGAAAATTACACTTCTGAAGGGGCTTATTTTGGATTGGCATAAAGTGGAGTGTTAATAAGTTTTATGCTGAATACTATTGCATATGAAGAGTCTGCAGAAATATCCACAGCTATGATACTACTGGCACCGTAGATTTATGGGGGTCAGAAAGTTGAAGTTTGTGATTTTGATGCCATTTTTGGGTCGTAAAATCTTGGGAGGGCACAGTGCTAATCATTGCTGGTTATGCCACGAAGTAATTATGTATGTGAAGAAACTGTTTCAAAAAAATCATGACTGATATTACATGGATTAAAAAGTGAGGACATGGTAAAAATGGGAAGAAAGCACGCGCATGATATTGGTTGTAGCCCGGAAAAAAATAAATGTTTGGATATGTTTCATGCTAGATCTCAAAAACTATGCATGGTGCAGCAAATAGGCACGCTTTTGTTTGTGTTTAGTGTGCGAAAGCTTGCGAGTTCTTTTTGTTTCATCTTTCTAGCTCCATGGTCATTGTCACGTCTCTATGGTAAGAGGGTTAGCTCTCACTTGCACCCACGACACACATCGTTGAACTGGACAACAGTAATAAGGCACTTAATGTATCAGCAAAGTATCATTGAAATCCAATCACAGTTACGGAAGTTAATATGTTTACAAAGTTGCGTTATATAGGATAGATTGGTCTTTGATTAGCTGGGGACTCTGCCCCAGACCCCCACGTTTTCTTGGCCTACGGCCTTGAACCTCTAAAACCTACAATTCTACCAAATTTCAAGTTTCTTTTCGTATTTGAACTATCTGAAAGATAAGATTTTGTATCACAACAAAACACCAATTTAAATAACATGGGAATTACTTCGCCCGGAAAAAATAAATTTTTGGATATGTTTCATGCTAGTCGGATCGGGTCAGCTCGGGTCGGGTTACGGATCGGGTCGGGCCAGGTCAACTCGGGTCGGGTCAGTCGGGTCAGCTCGGGTCATTCGGGTCGGGCTGTCGGGTCGGGTCAATCGTGTCAACTCGGGTCGGGTTGTCAGGTCGGATCAATCGGGTCAGCTCGGGTCGAGTTATCGGGTCGGGTCACTCGGTTCGGGTTATCGGGTCGGGTCAGTCGGGTCAGCTCGGGTCGGGTTGTCGGGTCGGGTCAGTTTACTTTGGTCAACTGAGTTTAGGTTGAGCTTAAACTCGGCCGGAGTCGAAAGCTGCTGTTTTTCACTAGCTGCCTAATTAAAAATAGCAATTTTCAATTGATTTTATAGAAACCATAAATCTATTTTGAACACTTGCAGCTAGTGTTTTTATGGTAAATGCTTATTTTTGTACTTGTGTGTGTTTTAATTTTTAAATGTGGAAGATTGATTTTACCAATCGACTGTAATATTAATATCTACGCCAATATGGAGTCTGGATTTAGAACAAAACTAGAAGTTGTTTAAGCAAGGCCAAAAGAAAGATTGGGTATGGACGACCAAGCCCAAGCAGGGCTGCGGTGGCTCAGTGGTAGAGAATTCATCTCTGGTGCATGGTGTCCATGGTTCGATCCCAGCTTGTGCTAAGTAGGCTTTGTGGTGGAGAAACGCCGTGTAGTGGGATTTCTCGGGGTTCTACTGTTTCCTCCCACTTTCTTCATTCCACCATTTCATTCATTTCTCATGGTCACCGTATCCCTTAGCCTCGGTGCAGAATCAAGGGACCTTAAACTGAATATTTCATTTTATTTCACCAAGCCCAAGGACATCGATACAAGAACAAGATAAAGATTGGATATGCAATACGAATTGCATAGTAATCTTGCTCTTGGCCTTGTTTTGGTGATCACCAAGTAGCGATGAGCGTATTTCTTGCTTTCCGTGTAGTATGAAAGACCATAATCAAAATCACACTTGGTCTTCATTTGTACCGATGAGGCGAGCATTCTTGGCTCTTGTATAGCATGAAAGACCACCGAAACTACGAAATGCAGGACCAAGACTTGACTGGAAGACAAAGAATAAGACGCAGTATTGATGACCAAGACCGAGGGAGCAAATTGTTTGAATTTCATTTGTTGGGCTGAAAGTGATGAAATAAAATTAGTACTTTATAATTAAACTAGCAGCGTTCACCCCGCTTCGCTGCGGTCACCCCGGAACGCAATAAACGTTGTTACTTAGATAATTTTTACTTTTTCGCTTTCAAGTGATATGATAAAAACCATAGAAGATTGCAGTAAATGTTAACATTATATCGCCTGTCATTTATGTTAACCCGCCCCGCTTCGCTGCGGTCACCCCGGAACGCAATAAACTTTGTTACTTAGATAATTTTTACTTTTTCGCTTTCAAGTGATATGATAAAAACCATAGTAGATTGCAGTAAATGTTAACATTATATCGCCTGTCATTTATGTTAACCCGCCGAGTGACACGGTCATGCGGGTTGCATATAAATACGTTTATTTTTACCTATGATGAACTAACAAAGGATTTGTACGTTATGGACACTTGAATGGTCAATTATCTCAAGACACTTGTAATTAAAAATTAAAGTGATATGATAAAAACCATCTAGGGTCCAAATCCTAATAACCCCCCAAAAATGAAAGAAATTGGTTCAGCCGTATTAGCGTGATGAGGGAACAAAGGATTTGTGCGTTCTCTTTTATATATATAGACTAGCAGCGTTCACCCCGCTTCGCTGCGGTCACCCCGGAACGCAATAAACTTTGTTACTTAGATAATTTTTACTTTTTCGCTTTCAAATTGCAGTAAATGTTAAAATTATAGCGCCTGTCATTTATGTTAACCCGCCGAGTCACATGGTCATGCGGGTTGCATATAAATACGTTTATTTTTACCTATGATGAACTAATAACAAAGGATTTGTACGTATGGACACTTGAATGGTCAATTATCTCAAGACACTGGTAATTAAAAATTAAAGTGATATGATAAAAACCATCTAGGGTCCAAATCCTAATAACCCCCAAAAATGAAAGAAATTGGTTCAGCCGTATTAGCGTGATGAGTTCACAAAGGATTTGTGCGTTCTCTTTTATATATATAGATATCATACTGTATTTTTAATTTTAAATTACAAAATTCATATTATGTATCTTCTTACGTACAACTATATATACTGTAAAATACGTTTTAATTACCGAGAAAGAAAAATCAAATTGGCACGGGTCCCGGAATCATAAGAACCTATTTTGGAATAAGTTGAAGGGTTGGAAAAAATCAAAGGTGTTCTCCTGTTTCCTCAACCCTTATCATTGTAGTTAAACGATTTCCCTTCGTCACATAGAACCAAAGCAAGAAAAAAATAATTTTCTCCCACGTCGGACATTGGTATCAGTTATAAAAAGAAATAACCAAACCTCAAAAGTGCCAAATATTCATTAAGATGCATATACAAATCACCCGCTTGATCTAGCTAGTGGTTAACGTGTATGACTTCGGTACACGTGGTCCGGGTTTAATTCCCAATGGGAGTGCATTTTGGCGTTCACCCAGTGTCGTGACCATAGTGCTTTCAAACGGATCGGGTTGACCCGACCCGACCCGTGACCCGACCCGACTCGGATCGGGTCAGCTCGGGTCGGGTTACGGGTCGGGTCAGTCGGGTCAACTCGGGTCGGGTTATCGGGTCGGGTCAGCTCCGGTCGGGTTGTCGGGTAGGGTTATTCGGGTCGGGTTGTCGGGTCGGGTCAATCGGGTCAGATCGGGTTGGGTTGTCGGGTCGGGTTATTCGGCTCGGGTTGTCAGGTCGGGTCAACCGGGTCAGCTCGGGTCAAGTCGATCAGGTCGGACCACGGTTCGGGTCAGTCGGGTCGGGTCGGGTCAGTTAATTCGGGTCACGGGTCGGTTCGGGTCGGTCTTCAATCCAACCCGACCCGACCCGTTGAGAGCACTAGTAATAGGATTTAATATCAACATTGAAACATCGCAAGTTAAAGAAAAGCATGTAATAACAAATATGATATTTGAATATACTTTCGTCTTAAACTAGCTGTGACTACATTTACTTCAAAATTGAGTTTCTCGATTGCACAGTATGAGCGTGGCTAGAAGAAAAAGTCAATAAGAATGGTCGGGATTCGAACCTAAGACCATCCAAGCAGGAATCCCTTACATTAAACATTCATGTAACATACAACGACGCAAAGTATTTGGCATTATTTTATCATATAGTTATATCAAATATAACAAGGAATACAATAAGAATAAATTTTACTGACTTAAAAAGTGTTCCTGAACAAGTGGAAGTCATTATACACCCTATAACTAAGCTACAAGAGGTCTGTGTTCCATCTGAACGTCGCATCCACCGAGTCAAAGTTTGGAATACCCCATTCTAGTAGGTAAAGGAAAGGATGTGACAGGCGACGTAGAATTCTCCGTGGCTGAGTGGATAAAGTTATAGATCGATAACTAAAAGGTTCGTGGCTCGAAACCATTATCGGAAGCTAAAGACTTTTTGTATTCTTAATTCTCCAGATCTTAAGATCTTTCTCTCCCTTCGTAATCATCTGATGCTCTAAAAAGAATTTTCCAGCTTAATTCAACAACTCCCTAATGTGATCCTCGCAGTTCGGAACCTTTCCTTGTTCTGTTTCACAAAGTCATAATTTTCATCATAATACGGATGCTGTCCGATCATTTTTTTCCTTCTAAACTAGTATGTGTAAATCATTCCTTTCTGTCTCCATATTTGAATCTCTCTCTGTCTCTCTGCATGTCGTCCATGAACTGTTATGAATTTGGATCAGACCTTCGACTCTTGAAACCAAATGTAAGCGCTCAAGCAACTCTATAGGTTTGTTGTTAAAAGCAGCGTCATTTTAGATTTTTCCCAGAACGGGGGGGGGGGGACGGAGAATCTCCGCCGACATAATAGTTTCATTTTTATTAGTAAAAAATTAAATGAAATCTTTAAGTTTTCCGTCCCACGATTATGCGGCGAGATAAAGGAGACGGAGACGATAAGCAATGAAGGAAATGCTGGAATGAAAAAGCGAGGGAAACGGGAGAATCCACGCTCATGGTGTTTGTCCACGACAAAGTTTACTTGGAGCGGCTGGGATCGAATTTTTTTTTATTATACTACTACACATTTGGTCAAACAATATGTATTTCTCAAGCTCAAAGGAGGGGACAATTACACCCTTCTGTTCTGCCTAAATGACGGCAACTGGAACATTTGCTTGCAATTACTGATAAGAAATGAATAACACTCATTTCTGTCAGTAGTTTTTAGAGCTTTGCGCCCACATTACAGTCTTTGGGAAGCACACAACCTACTGCCATGATTAACAATTTCCATAGAATTCACAAGCAGTATCTTCATAGGTTGATGTGATATGCATCCTTTGAAGAAGGGGAAAGAATGCAAATAAGGGTGTTTATGAAGCTATGGGAACATTTTGTGACGTTTTGTTTTATTCAGGCTCTAGAAAGGCATTTCAGAACAAACGAATGAAAGAGATGGTTTTACAGCGATAAACCTTGTAAACTGATTGCTGTTTTTTCCGTCTGACTGGAAAGAGTACATTACGTCACACACCGCTTTAGACACGGAGAGGTGGAGGAGGAGGGTGAGTTGGGTTGAATACCCTAAGTAACTAGTCGATGAGACGTGTATTTCGGAATGCATAAGCACACGGCACAAGAGTTTGTTCCTAAATTGGACTTAAACTTTTTGTAACATTTTCTATGTATTGAACTGTACCAGCAATACAGTCAGCTAATCCCAGACCAGCGTTGCCAACCCATGATGTTGCGAAAACATCCTTTCACATTTTTCGTAGTTTAACCCTTGAAAGATTCCTGATTTTCCACTGTTTTATAGTGTTGCTAATATTGAAGTGTTCAGCTAAATTGAAATCTCAAATGACGACATAACTTGGAACTAAATTAAAAAAATACATTTTACAGCACTGCTGTTGTTCCATGTAGAAAATATACAGGGTCAGATTGAAATCATTGGGAGCCCTGGAGCGGTAAAATACAAGGGTCCCCATCAAAATACAAGGGTCCCTCTGTCAACATATTTAAAAGGGTTCATGAATTATACAGGAGTGACTCATGTCATGTCTTAAACTTTTATGTGAAAATATTTTCAGTAATTGTTAACAACTTTGGGGCCTCCTTGGTTACAGAGTCCTGTAGCAAAAAATTAACACCCGATCTAAGCGACACTCGGACTCTCTTTTATTGTCGGGTCAGGGGAAAGTACGTACATGTGAGTGGGCCCCCTGGAAAGCACTTTTCTAGTGAGCCGCCGGGTTGCAGTACGGCCCTGATCTTGATTCCCCCTGCTAAGTTTGATCTAGGTCGAATGAATTCAGATGAACTCGTACGATATCCATTGATATTTCAGGAAAAAGTCTAATGAAAAACGATAAGCAATGTTAACTTTAACTTTACTCTCTCTAACCTGTCCCCAGACTAGAATTACAATTTATACGTTTAAGAAAATCCTTTAAATGTTCCCATTTTGAATTCAAACTTACCTCTTCGCTGTTTTTCGATGCTCGTATGTGTTTTTGAAGCATATCAAGCGGTACATCATACTTTTCGGCAGCTAACTCTATTATCAATTTACCATTTTGAACAGCCATAACTGCTTGCTTCATTTTGTTTTCATCCCATTTTCCTTTGTTGCTCATTTTTCCTTTAGCTTTTGGCATTTTTGCAACTCTCCCTACAAGTAAAATTATAACACAATCAGTACACTATACCATATTACAGTAATACTGCATATCCAAAGTTTAACATATTTTTTTGTATTGTCTCATTATCTTTGTATGGTAAGGGTTGGTACTATTTCGCTCTTGAATAATCCGTCTGACTGCATGTTGTATGATCTTCAATATAAGTACTAAAAGGTTTTACAATAGATGTTTAAGTTGTACTCCATACTAGCTGTCACCACAGAAGGGAAAACTATAAAATTTGTTCACATGACAACATTAAGGGACTCTAAGTTCTGTAACATGTTCAAAGGAACAGTTTTTCTCTCTTTAAATAATTTATTACTAGCGCCCTGAGTTTTAGCGAGGTTTTGAGTAACTATTAAACATATCTTTACGGAGGCACCTGGCCGGAAATATATAGCTCTTTGAATTATCGAAGGGGAAGGGAAGTATCGAAACAGTGTCTGACTGGAAAGAGTACATTACGTCACACACCGCTTTAGACACGGAGAGGTGGAGGAGGAGGGTGAGTTGGGTTGAATACCGGAAGTAACTAGTCGATGAGACGTAATTAACTGCTTTTCTATTCTGTATATCGAAACAGTGCTACAGTTGGTTTTGTTAAAATGGCCATCGAGAGATATGTGAATCGAAGTGAAATTTCGCAGCCTGAAAATGGTTATATCTAATAACAGTTATTTCTGTGTTATAATAAAAAAAAGTGGTGTTTCGGAAACTTAAAATTCGACAAAATAGAAACTTCGCTTTACTCTGAAGGTCAAATAAAAATCCTTGTTTGGAAGTCAAGTGGAATTTTCTATGGGAAGTACTTGTCAATTTTCTGTCAAATCAATGTATCACCCAATACTGTGGATTTTCTGGTAAGCAGACATTATAACGTTTAATTGAATTATATAAAGCTATAATTCGGAAAGAAATATTGCAAGTAAGTGTTGTTATCAGTGAGAAACGACTATTGGAGATTCTGATGGTTAATATTTTCGTGTTTCGCGGAGGACTATGATTCACAGTTCAATCTTCAAGAATTATCAAATTAAATGTAAATTGATGTTTATTAGAATTTCTTCTTATCTAAATGACTTAAAGTTTGCACAGTGAAGTATAAGATTCAGTTTTTCATTTGGAACAACCATTTAAACCGAATTATTAGCGACTTTATAAAAAAAATATCTCGCGCATATTTATTAGTGTACATTATATTTTTCAATATTACTCAGATACTTTTATTTAATTATTTTGTGTGAGTATTTCTTACTCGGCACTGCACCGGACGTGTTTAATTTAAGGAAGACACGTTGCAGTTGTTAAATGGAAGTCCCTTTATGTTAGGAGGTAAAAGGCGATATTCAGAGAGAATTCGTTAATCAACCGTTATTCATGCGATTAGTTAGTGTTGTATTAGATCTGTACTACGGAGGGTGTACTTTTTGGTATTCTGAGTCTGCTTGAAGTTCAGCAAATAAGTTGATTTGGAAATGATTAACTAATCCTTACTCCAATACCTGGTGTGAGAAAACTAAATGTGGCAACTACAGTAATCTAGATGTGTGCATGCGTAGTCTGTAAAAATGAAAATACTTGTATATGAAATACGAAATTCGAAATGTTTTGTTTGTGGTTTGACATCACAACAACTTATATATAGTTACGAAATCAGGTTATAATTAACGTATTCATTTCTGAGGGATGTATTTATGAGGAGAAAATGTAGAAGTCAATTAATATTAGCGACAATAGAAGGATTATGTTGTAATTATAAGGGAAAATAATGTATTATCAGTTGTATATATTCCTCAGAAAACTGGAAATTTTCTACTCATTTCTCACTGTCCACTTTAAGAAACAGTTCTGCTATTGTAGAGGACTCGGATTAATTGCTGCTTCATAGTTAGTTTACCCGATGTGATGAAAGGAAAGAAAGAAAGACAAGTAATTAACTGCTTTTCTATTCTCAAAATGTAAGTTTATTGTGGCTAAACCAGGGTACCCTCTGCCATAAATTAGTTAGTCACCTGTGATTAACTTACCTTAGTCAACTACTATGTGCTAATCAGAAATTCTGAATACACTTCTGATAACCCTGCTTTAGTCAACCATTAGTATGGTGCTAATTATACGTCAAAACAACTCTGCATAAGGTCCACAATATCTTTGTGTGCTGTAAAAGTGATGTCTCGAGTCGAAAAATGTATATTTCACTATTGGAAGAGCCGTGTCTCGACTCGAATTTTGTAAGGAAAATCCTGTTTCGACTCGTCTCGTGCGCATCCCTAATTCCACCGCAATAGAACTTGGTGGATCATCAAGCGAAGAAGGTATAAAGTGCATTTTGCACCTCTACCAAGGATTTCAACTGGCGTCCTCGAAGGTGATTTTCCAAGCAATGGAACAGGTGATAATCGGACGGTGCAATGTCCAGGAAGTATGGTGAATGCAATAGTGTTTCCCATCCAAAGTGTAGAATGGTGTCCCGTATCATCCAAGCTTCGTAGGGCTTAGTGATCCTGTAACAAGAGGACCCCTTTGCCATTCAGAAGTGTTGGCTCCAGAGTTTTGAGTTTTTTCTTGAACATGGCTCAACTACTGACAGTACACAGTTGCATTGATGCTCTGGTCAGCAGGTAGCAGTTCCCGATGCACGATGCCACGAGCAGTCTATCAAACACACAGGAGAACCTTCTTCTAGTATAGTACTGGTTTCGGCTGTTTTGAAACCGGTTCATGCTAACCAATGGTGACGGCGCAGTTGAGCTTCGTACAGGACCCATTTCTCATCCCATGTCAACGTCCTGTCCGGAAATGGTTCCTTCCTTAGACAAGACAGTAAAGATACTCAGGTGTCTGCTCGCGTTGTCTTTTGGCCCGGAGTCAAATCATGTGGGACTCATCGACCTAACTTGTAGTGCTTCCTAAGTTGATGGAGGTGCTGCCGAATGGTTTCTCCATTCACACTGAAATGTAATCCAAGTTTCTCACATGTCTAACCACTGTTCGCCTAATTTGCTGCTTGAAGATCTTCATTTTGTACATGTTTTGGTTTTTCGGCACGTTGTGTGTTTTCAAGTGTTTCGTCAGCGTCCTTAAACTTGTTAAACCACCGCTGCACTGTCTACGTAGTCACGTCACCCTCTCCAAAGGCCTGGCATACCTTCCGCCCCCCTACAGCAATATTTGACCCCAGTTTGAACTGGTATAGTATACACACCCTTATGACGTTCTGTGGAGGTCCCATATTCACTGTCCTTACGCAAGTTCACAGTGTAACTGAGTTGCCGCATCCAGGTAGTATGTTCGATATACCCACACCAACAGCTACCCTTCGCCTTATTTCCATTCAACTCACGGTATGACGGCCAATTGAACACAGACCTCCACAAAAAGGAGACAGAGCTTTCTTGGTTACCTTTATATCGTTCATATGTAGATCTGACAAATTCGACAGCATTTCTTCTGAAAGCTAACCTTATTTTTTTTAACTAGTTAACTTCTCCCTCACGGAGGAAGCAGACATCCTACTATTTTTCTCTGTCTTGGTATTCCAAGTTTATAACGCTAATCATCCTATATTTATGACAATGGATACAAAACAGTTTCATCTATAAATCATGTGTTTTCTCTAGTAGGTCTTCCTTGTTAATTACACCTTTCACCTGTCATTTGTATCCAGAGAAAGTACAATCGTCAAAAATCTCATACAACAAAATCACACGCTCTATCCAGGATCATCAGAGAGTAATGAACGGAAAATTTTGAATGACCTGGCCTGTGATTTTTCTGTATGTAACAATATGGTTTGAGGCTTCAAATGAGTGTTCTTCAGGCCAAAGATAAACTCAGTAGCAATATTTTGTTCGTTCTTAATGAATTCACAAAGCTTATAATGGGGATGTGCTAAACAAGTTACATGTTTTAACTTGGGTAATATAGTTTTTAGTTAGTTAACCGCTGAAACTATATCTAATCCTTAACCACCAAAGACACTTTTTATAAACTTTATTATTACGTGTTTTTTCCTTAATGATGTTTTAAAATGATTAATTATATATTAATATGGTTCTCGTGCTGCATTGATGTATCTTATATAATTATAAACTTTGATTGTACAAGCATCATACATTGGAGATTAAATGTAGATAATCTGTAAAAATTTCATGTATTTTTTTCTGATTTTCTGAGTAAATAATCTAAGATTATGATATGAATCTCATCTTGGTACAAATTCCGTTCAAACATACAGTATAAAGTAACTTAACTTTCAATTCTTTCCGTAAATTATAAGATATAATGAGGATTTCCACTATTTTTATTTGTTTAAATTTACGGGAACAGAAAAGAATAAATAGATAAGTAAATGTATATACATTTCTTTCTTTTATATATGCAATATTAACGAAGTCTTTGAAAAAACTTTCATCATCTCCCACACAAAAAGACCCCGCGCCAATTTTCTCCGGAATGACGCAAGTGGTGTCTACGAGTAACGAAAATCTAACGGGTTATCTGGATATTGAGCAAATAGAGAGTTTTATTTTGTTTTGACTTTGATGGCGTATTCTAAAATTGCACATTTATTAATTTGCTTTCTGCCAACTGCGTTAAAATAAAGTCACTTTTTCAAATAATAATAATAATAATAATTACTGGTATTATAGCATACGTTACTGAACTGAGTCGGTTTGGTACAGTGCACTATGTTCTCCTAATTTTTACGATTACAGAGTCAGGCTTAAATTATGTTACCATACTATTTACTGAAGATCCTCACTGTAGTCTATAAAGACAAACTGTTAAGATGCTTAATCAAATATATAGTGAACGATGTGTAATAAATTAGCTTTGCACACCACAGCTAATTTATATTGACTTCCATTTCAAACTCTTATTTCATCAATTGTAATTTAAATCCTAATAAAGACTACAATTACTAATACAGTAAGTTTGGGTGATTCCGGACAATCGCTGAATTCGGACATCCTAAGCTTACAATAATACTGTTCTACGCATGTGTAATGTGAAAACTTGTTGTGACGCCTATTTGAAGAACCGTACCTTCCTACAGTTCAGTGCTGAGTACAAAGTGCAAAGTAGGGATAGACCTATATGTCCACATACCATCGACGCAGGGTGCCTTTGTTTAATGAATAGCAACGAGTTAAATGTATAACAGATGGTGTTTTGGAGCTGTCTCGTAATTTGAACCTTGTGTCAATTAAAGAAAGAAGGAGCTGTCAATTTAATGTGAGATATGGATGTTGCACAATACTTTAACTGTTGGAAGGCAGAGAGACATGTGAAATAACTTTTAGAAACATGAGAAACATGAAAGAAAAGGTTGGAATTTGAAATTGACAAGCTTTTTTGTAACACTGTTACAATTGAACCTTGTGTCATTAAAACAAAGAAGAAAGTGTGAGTTGAAAGTGACATATGGATGTTTGAAAATAGTGTAACAGCAGGACGTGAGAAAGTCATGTAAGCTAAGAATGGCGTAGGAGAAAGAGAACCCTTTGATGTCTACTAAAGAAAGAAACATAGACACAGCTGTGCTGTAATTTTGGGTGGTCTAGAGTGATGGAGTTGGGGGAGCGAACTGTACTGCCCATGGAGTAAAAAGATTTTGTTTAATTGGGACTGTAACTTGCACCCTATGGAGAGATACCGCTCATTATTTTGAGAACAGAGAATGTAAGAAAGAGATAGTTACGTGTCACTTTTAAAAGTTAATGTATTGCCCCATACTGAGAGACCGCACGTAGGATTGTATGGGAACTGTAATGTCCTTTTGAGCAAAGGACCAGTTTAAATTAACGTGGGACTTGTTAGGGAATAGTTAAGAACCTTAACACGTAAAGGGACATGTAGAAAATTACTACAATAGAAAGCGAAACATTTTTTGTGCAGATGAGAAAATGTGATGTTACTTGCGACTCACCTGTATGTCTAACTCTTTTTAGAAAAGAAAGAATTGAAATAGTTGAAAAAAAGATCTTTTAAGTTGTTAGGATGTAGAAAGTTATTTGAGAAAACGTATGTGACATTTATTGTTGACGGTTGAGACCCCCTGTAATTTCGAGTTGAACGTAACTCTTTTTAGAAAAAAAAGATTTTTCTGACTTGTTAGAGAGAAAAATGTTTCATTTAGAATGTTTTCTACTCCGATAGAATGAAAAAAGAAAGAAAGAAAAAGCCCTTTTTCTGGAAAAGATTCTTGTTAACTTTAAAGAATAGTTTTTGTACTTGTTTTTGTGAAAAAAACGGAAGGGTGTGTGTGTGAACGCTCGAAACACTCAGGTTAACGAATATATATATATATAAGAAAGTTGAAATGAGACCAGATTATATAGTGTGCTTTTGGGCGTTGTGGAAACTTGGCTTCTGTATTTTTCTGTGACTGTGTTGTTTGGAGAATAATTTTGGAATTACTGGAAGGAAAAAGGTAAGTTAAAATTTACCATTTATATAAATAAATAAATATTGAACATGGATTTTAAATGTATTTACATGAATTAAAATGACTTGTGTTTGCTTTTATTTATTGGACAAATGTGAGATATAACCGTTGTTATGATTGAAAAGACATTGAGATTTGTTTGTGAAGATTGAAATACGGAAACCAGAAATGCTGTGCATTTCCTGAATGGTTTTTATGAGGGTTTACCTACGATTTAAAACACCAAGAAGCCCAAAGTGGACAGATTGCTTACCTAGCGTAAGAGAGCGAGAGAGGGAGGAAAAAAAAAGAAAAAAAGTTTGCTTGAGTGCAGGCTATGGATCGGAGCGGAGGTGTGGCGGGGCGGGAGGTGTGTTTGTAGTTTCAAGGAAAGAGCAATAGAGACGCGAAGGGTGTTTGTGTTTGTAGTTTGACGGAAAGAGTACGTGCGAGAGAGAGAGAGAGAAAGAATGCGGGAAGCATGCATACATGCGCTGGTGAGCGGAAGAGAGGGTGAGGCGCTGGGTTAACCTGAATGATGCTTGAGGCGATTTTTTATTCTTAGCTGAATGGAATGGAATTTACGGTGTTTAAAAGGAAGGGAAAAAGCTTGATTTTGAACACAGAAACTGCAAAAGTTTTCGTAACCCATGAGAAAACGAATAACAATTGATTGAATTAAATGAACGAAAACGAATAATTTATCTGTTGATATCAGTGGCGTATATGCGCGCGTTTATTAAGATTCTAATTGAATATGTAAATGGTTTTGAGTGACTATTTTTTCTTTAAAAATATGTATGCCATTTGAAATAATAGAAATGGATTTATCAGATATACCTATGTAAAGCTACATTATAGTGTATGGGAAAGCACTTGCAAAGTACAGAAATGTTAAAATGTTGATACTTACCTAAGATAAATTGTCTTCTGTGATGTTTGAAGCACATACGGGAACTGTATAGGAACAACTAAAATATGGCGGGAAAAAAAAGACGGGAAACGACAAAATATTTTTGTCGGTAAACGTATGAGGCAAAGCCGGTTGTACAAATAACACGAGACCAATACGGTTTGATGTTAACTGCACAAAAGCATGCATGGTACTGACATGTGTTGCTATATAGGTGGCGTTGATGCAAAAAGACTAAGATTTTTTCCGTATAATAAATTTAAATGGACATAAATTGTAAACGGTTGATCGTACGATAAAACGGACTACAGAAATCGATTTGTCAGGTCAAAATCTATATAGAAAGACACCTTACATGATAAATTTGAACAATTTTTTGGGGGGCTATCAGTGGCGGCTGGCTATGTAGGGCTGTAACATTACATTTTTGGCTTTTTAGGGCAAACTATTGGTCGTAGAAACAAAAGAAAAGTATTTTCTTGATCGTTAGGACCTAAGGAACACTACTATACAGATTAGAACAATAACTTTAAAATAATTTTAAATGGTCATATCTCGTAAACTATTCATTGTAGGTGAAAATGGACAACAGAAATCGATTTGTCAGGTCGAAATCTATATAGAAAGACACCCTACATGATAAACTTGAACAATTTTTATTTTTTCGATTTTATACCGGGTGTTCAAAAAGTACAGTTTTTTATTTTTTCGCTTTTTACGGCAAACTATTGGTCGTAGAAAGAAAAGAAAGGTATTTTCTTAATCGTTAGGACCTAAGGAACACTACTATACAGATTAGAACAATGTAAGTTTAAAATAATTTTAAATGGTTATATCTCGTAAACTATTCATTGTAGGTGAAAATGGATTACAGAAATCGATTTATCAGGTCGAAATCTATATAGAAAGACACCCTACATGATAAACTTGAACAATTTTAATTTTTTCGATTTTATACCGGGTGTTCAAAAAGTACAGTTTTTTATTTTTTCGCTTTTTACGGCAAACTATTGGTCGTAGAAACTAAAGAAAGGTATTTTCTTGATTGTTAGGACCTAACGAACACTACTATATAGCTTAGAACATTGTAACTTTAAAATAAAAATTTAATGAATTTGCATAAACAATATGGCGTCGATTTTTTTGAAACTTTGGAAATATGCTTATTAAAAGATATATTTTTATATGAATAGGTAAAATAAATGATATTACTAAAATAAATACCATTTTTGCGCGTTTTTTACCGTGACCGGTGCGCGCCGCGCGGTATTTGCGCCCGAAAAAGGTTTTCGCGACGCGGGACGCGTAAAATATTGCCGCCCGGAAACTGCGCGGGGTATTGCCGGTTATAAAAAACAAACAACACTCGGTAACTTGCTATGGTACATGTACACACACGCACAGTCTTATACACACTAATGTGAATGTTATGGTACAAATGGCGTTGTTTCAAGAAACAAACATGGCGGATGAATTTTAATGTGTTTTCTTTGCATTAATCTAGTATACATTATTTTTAAAACACCATTAATTAAAAATTTAAACAAGTTAACACGAACTTAACCGAAGTTTTACGAACATTGCCGAACAAACAAAAATGTATCCACAATTTTGTACATATTGGTTAATGTACCACACAAATGGTTCCGAACTTAACCGAAGTTTCCCGAACATTGCCGAACATAAACATAAGAGTTTATTTACAATTTGTGTACATGTTTATACATGTACCACACAAACGGTTCCAAACATAACCGAACATAAACATAAAAATGTATCATTAATTACTGTACATGTGTAGTATATGTATACTTTGCATTAAATATAATTTAATTACCGTCAAAAATAATTATAATATTAACATGAAGTATAACACTACTACCTGTATAGAATGTAACACAGTTTGTAATCTCGTACCCAAACACATTTAGTTTTTTTTGTAGTCTTGTAC
This sequence comes from Thermobia domestica, assembly GCF_964235325.1. Lineage (NCBI taxonomy): Eukaryota > Metazoa > Arthropoda > Insecta > Zygentoma > Lepismatidae > Thermobia > Thermobia domestica. The sequence goes on along the minus strand of NC_137469.1, from coordinate 120,697,619 downwards.
CCAAACGCATTTCGTTTTGTAATCTCGTACGCAGGTGCTTTAACATATTTTAAATTAGTAACAGTGATATTACACAATATGATGTAATTTGTACCTTATGTTACTGGGTTTAAAAAATTCCTTTGTTAGTAATGCTAGGAATTTCTTTTGTTTGCTTTGCTGCAGGTGTTTAAACCGGTTTAAACTGGTTTTATTGTTTTTTTTGTTAGGCATTGTGTATATATATACCCCCGTTGCTAAGGAAATATTATCATATGTATGCTGGTAACTGTACCTTCAACACAATATTTACTTAGTGAATAAATTCATAGAAACATATAATAAAAGAAATATTAAAATATTATATTTAGAAAAGAGTATTAATATTAACTGTATTGTTGCAGTTATTGAAATTCAAAACAACATAAGAAGAAAAAAACAAAAGAAGAAGAAAGGAAGGAAGGAAGAAATCCTGATTTTTATCAAGTTTAGAATACATAACAGATTTACTTAGAAGATCATCGTAAGTATAATTATATATTATACATATTTGAATGATTATGTTTTTATACTTTGATTAAATATTGGTATATAAAGTATTATTTTTAAATTGTAATGTGATAAATATTTACAATAATACCCCATTTTAAAACAAACGAAATTTGTTTATCATTGCACAAAACGTGTTTTAATAGATTCACACTTTATTTTAAGAACAAAGTTGTTGCAGAATTTAAATACAATTACATTGTATTTTAACAGCAAAGTTCTTGCAGAATTTTAAAAATGTTTACAATCCATTTTAAGAACGAACTTTTTGCTGAATTTTAAAACGATCACACTCCATTTTAACATTGAAGTTCTTGCAGAATTTTAATGATGATCACACTCCATTTTAACAATGAAGTTCTTGCAGAATTTTAATGATGATCACACTCTATGAGTGTTCTATTAACAGAAAAAATAAGTAGAGCTTCTTAGAAGCAAACTAAATAATATTGTTAACTGAATAACACTGTATTTTTATATATTGTTGTATTTATTTTAATGTAAACTAATTTTTGTTTTTTTTTAATATTTTACAGATGGAATTCCTGGGCACATCGTTAGTAAACGAGTTTAATGAAATTGATGAAATTTACCTGTCTGCTGTTATAGAAGGCCTGAATACAAAGGAGCGCGTGTTGGAGACTTGGTGGCGTATTATGGATAAGCAACGCCAAGGATTTCGTGGCAGTGAAAGGTATGATACCTTGTTATCAGCTCTTTTTAATTTTTATCATGATAATCAAGCACTTATATTGCAATATGCAATGTCTAGTGCTGACATTGTTGAGTTATTTGTACACGGATTTTTCCGTGAGCAAATCATGTACCAGTGGGCACATGATAAATTCATTCATTTTAATTATTTTAATTGTGCACAAGGTGATAGGATGAATGCAGCAGAGGTAGCCGAATTTTGTAATTATGGATCGCGTTTTATTTTGGTTCATAATAATGTGATGCCATCTGTTGAAAATTCCGTAACCTCGGTCCACCAAGAAAGTCAACCCTTGGAAAACATACTTCAAGAAGAAGATTTTAATTTAATTGATGAAATTATTAATGAACAAATACAAAATGAAGCAGCAGATGGTACACAAACAAATCAAAATTCCGCAGTTTTAGTAAATTCCGATGAGTTTGGAACATCTGATTATGTGGAGGCTTTATTAAACGAGTTATGTGAAAACGGACAAAATCCTGTGGATGTTGTAAATAATGAAGTACAGGTATCAAGTGTACAATGTTCACGGGATACTCGTGGTTACGGAATGGGCTCTCCACAGCCTAGTACTTCAGGTTACGTTCCTCCAAGTGAACGTAGCGGACATACAGATGTTCAAAATACAGGGGAAGGTGATTTCGAAGTAGTACATGAAAGCAGAAAAAGTTTCACTAAGTTTAACTTGGTGGGACATGAAATTACGGTAAGGCCAATGGGAAATGAAGAAATTAGAAATCCTGCGGCCTATATTGAAAACCTAATGAACTTCGCATTGGATAATGTATTGAACAATGCGAGACCTAATGATTTTGTTGGAATGTACATTGATTCCTCTAATAGTAAGGATAAGAAAACAGTGTATGTTCCATGGAGACGCCGCAAAGACATTTCTGCTAAGTCCGTTTTAGCTTCCATTACTAGAGTGTTAAATAGTAATGAAGACTTCCTTTTAGGTAATCATGTCCTCTTTCGATTTCATATAGTAAATTCGATGTTTGGTGCTGGAAGAACACGTGATAATAATTCCACACTAAACAAATATTTACCGTTAAATGAATTTTTAGTACAACATTTGGTTGAGCTCCCGGGAACTGATAATGACAAACTTTGTTTACCTAAAAGTATTGCTTGGGGTATAGCAAAGCATACCGAAACACGTCAAAATTTGAGTAATTTAACAGATCCAACTAGAGATACATTAAAAGGTAGAGCAATTAAGCTTTGTACTGAGGCAGGTGTTAGCGTTAAAGATGGTTGCGATTTTAATGACGTAGAATTGTTTCAGAAACATTTAAGTCCAAACTATCAAATTATTATTTATGAAAAACTACCCGAAAGCAAGCGTGAATTTAGAGTACGTTATCCGGAAACAGAAATACAAAGACCAGAGTTACAAAATGCAAAACCGATCTATATTTATTACGATGAACGAGGAACTATTGGGCATTTCCGTCCTATTCGTACAATAACGTCATTTCTAAGAAAAAAAAGTATTGCTTGCATTGTTTAAAGGGTTTTAAAGGTTTGAATCGTTTCCATAAGTGTGAGTTAATGTGTTCATCTTGCGAACATATGCATAAACTTGATGTTACGATGGATAAAATGAAATGCAATGCATGCAATAGATATTTTACTAGGGGTGAATGTTTCGACAATCACTTAAAAGGTAATAAAATTGGCAAGAATGTGTGTGAATATGTGAAAGTTTGCATCAACTGTAATGCACTCTATGATTTAAGAAGACGTAAATCCGATCATACATGTGGTGAATACTTTTGCAGTACATGTCGTGAACATGTACAGGAAGGTCACTCATGTTATGTGAAGAAAGTAAAACCTACTCATATCAAGAGGTTTCTTTATATTGTCTTTGACGTAGAAACCATGCTCAAACCGGAAAATGAGCGTGGGGAACGGGAAAACGTTGTTTGCTTGGTATGCGCTAGACATGTACGTCATAAATGTATGAACACAGGCATTGATGAAGCCTGCAGTACATGTGGTGATGAAAACGGTAACCGCTCGTTTTCTTTTAAAACCATTGATGAATTTATTACACATATTTTATTAGATAGACCCCAATTTAGTAAAGTATGTGTCATAAGTCATAATGGTAGTCGTTTTGATAGCATTTTCTGTTTGAGATCTCTCATTGAGTCCCAGCATATCATTCCAAAAACTTTAATTCAGGGTCAAAAGATTTTTAGTATTTCTATTCATAATAAAATCATTTTTAGAGATAGTTATTTGTTTGTTGGTGTAAAATTATCAAAATTACCTAAGACGTTAGGCCTTTCAGAAAATTTAAAGAAGGGAGATTTCCCATACTTGTTTAATACAGTAGAGAACCAAAATTATGTAGGACCATATCCGGGAATAGAGTACTATGATCCTGAATCGCGATCTGGTGAAGAAAAAAAGCGGTTGGAGGGATGGCACCAAGAACGGGTGCAATTGGGAAAGCAATTTAATTTGCAAAAGGAAATGCTGGAGTATTGTGAAAATGATGTGAGAATTCTCACAGAAGCTGTTATTAAATTTAGTAATATCATAGAAGAGAAAACGGGTGGATTACAATGTTTTCTAGTATCGTCTACGATTGCAAGTTTAGCCATGCAAACATATCGTACATCATACCTTCCAGAAGAAAGTATTTCTGTTATACCACCTTTGGGGTACCATTATAAAACGAAAACCAGTGAAAAAGCAATGAAATGGCTAAAGTATATGGAACACCAATTGGGTATAGAAATCCAGCATGCTGGACGAAACGGAGAACAATCTTTTGGAAGGTATAATGTTGACGGATACAATGCAGAGCATAATGCCGTGTTCGAATTTATGGGATGTTACTAGCATGCCTGTAAAACGTGTTATCCAAATAACCGTAATGCCATAATAGATAATGCACATGGTCCGTACAACACATTTGAAAAAAGGTACGAACATACGGAAATCCGGCGAAAATATTTCACAGAAATTCTAAAAATGAATTTGTATGAAATATGGGAGTGCTCTTGGGATAATAAAGTACGCACAGATGTAGATTTACAAAAGTTCCTTAAAGAACAATGTGATACTACTGCAGACTTTCTTATTCCTAAGAGTTGCTACAACGGAGGCCGTACTGAAGTATTTCGTTCATATGTGAATTGTGCGGACGATGAATCCATTCCTTATTATGATATTACATCGTTATACCCCTACGTAATGGCAAGGAAACCTCTTCCGGTGGGGGCACCTAAGGTGCATAAGGGGCCGGTTTTCCCAGATGTGGGAAAAATTCATGGGATTGTAAAATGTACTGTATTGGCTCCTAAACAACTCTTTTTTCCCATCTTACCGTATGTAGCACAAAGCCGATTAATATTTGGACTTTGTAGGCTATGTATGGAAGGAGAAACTATTGATAATTGCACACATAGTGATACTGAACGTGCATTAACTGGAACTTTTTGTACACCAGAGCTTCACCGTGCTCTTGAAAACGGATATAAAATCGTCAAAATTTATGAAATATGGGAATTTGAACTCATGGGTTCTGAAGATCGGAATTCACCTAGTTTATTCCGGGACTATGTGAATACGTTTCTTCAGATGAAGCAGGAAGCTTCAGGCTATCCTGCTTGGTGTAAAACTGAAGAAGACAAAGATAAATATATTGACGATTACTATGCTCACGAAGGCATAAAATTAAATAAAGATAATATTAGGACGAACCCTGGACTTAGACAAGTGCGAAGTTGTACCTCAATTCCTTATACGGAAAATGGGGACAGCGTACAGATATGACAGAGTGTGTAATTATTGATAGTGGGACAGAGTTCCATAGGTACCTTGCTACACCGAGATATGAGGTTCATAGTGTTATTCATAGTGTTGGTGATGAACATCTTATTCTAACATATAAAGACTTGGAAACTGAAAATGTACCTTTACAATTTTCCAATGTCGTCCTTGCTGGTTTTATTACTTCATGGGCCAGGCTACAATTATATGATTTACTTGTGACTGTAGGACCTGAAAACGTAATTTATTGTGACACAGACAGTATTATGTTTACGTGTAAAAAAGATAGGGAACCTCCGTTAAAGCTTGGAAGCTATTTGGGTGATCTCACTGATGAAATTGAAGAAGGGTGGGAGTTTGTAACGTTTATAGGCTTAGGGCCAAAAAATTATAGTATGCGGCTTAAAAATGCCGCAGGGGAATTTCGAAATATTTTCAAAATTCGGGGAATTACACTAAATGATAGGACCTCTCAAAGAATAAACTTTGAGAGTTTCTATGGATTAGTGACAGGAAATATTAATTGTACAATTATAGAAAATCCAAATAGCATTGTGCGAAAACAGGGCTTCACTATCTTTTCACGTAAAGAGACAAAAACACACCAAGAGGTAAACAAAAAACGTAAACGTATTGACGATATACAAAGTGACGAACCAATACCAAAGACAAAAAGTTTACCTCATGGATATGTACAATAATAATTTTAGCTTTGCTTATAAGTGATTGTTTTTATTTATTTATTTATTTTTAACAGATCATTAGTAGAGTTTTACTATTTATTTATTTATTTATTCCATCGTTTGCTGTGCAAACTTATAAATTGTAAACCAAAGTATAGTCATAACATCAGCTAAGCTGTGATTGTAGTCATTTCAAGCTTTAATATTTATTTTTTAACTTATTTTTAATTTATTTTTAATTTATTTTGTTAATTGTGTCAGTGAGTGAGTGTCTGTGAATGAGTGTATATAAAGTAAAGTATCTATTGTGTGCATTCAGTTTAATACAAGATGTTAAAGTTTCAACATCCATCAACCATTTTAATTGCTGGTCCTTCACGTGCAGGTAAAACATGTTTTGTAAATCGATTATTAAATGAACGTGATCAAATGTTTACTATGAAATTTAATGAAATTGTTTGGTGTTATGGTGCAGTCATACCAAATTTAGATGCAAGTTCAGAAATTCGATTTATAGAAGGTATTCCAGATATGAATAATTTTGAAATACAAGAAAATTCATTATTAATATTAGATGACTTAATGTCTGAAACCAATGGTGATGTTGCAAACTTATTTACAAAATATGCACATCATAAAAAATTAACAGTAATATTTATTGTTCAAAATTTATTTCCAAAAGGAAAACATGCTCGTGATATAAGTTTAAATGCACATTATATTATAGTATTTAAAAATCCTCGTGATAAATTACAAATACAATATTTAGCAAGACAAATTATGCCACGATATAGTAAACAAGTTGTCAATGTGTTCGAAGATGTAACACGTGAGCCTCACACTTATTTGTTATTTGACTTAACTCAAAAAACAAATGATGCATTACGATTACGTACAAATATTTTTCCTAATGAAACACTGCATGTATATGCAAATGTAAAAGACAGTAATTCAGTTGTTTACGTTTAGTTTAGTTCAAGATGTTGAAGGTGAAACAACACTTTGATACTCTCCGTGCTTTGTGCAAATGCAAAAGCGCAAAGCGAAAACAAATTATACGACATGCATCTGATGATTTAATACGTACTATTTCACAAGTTGCTAAAAACACAATAAAAGGAAACATTCCGTTGAATTCACGTCAGAAGCAACGTTTACGTAGACATAAAAAGATCTTGCGTGCTTTATCTGCACAACGTACAGCACTTAATAAGAAATAGAAAATTTTATTGCAGAAAGGTGGGGCATTTTTACCATTAATTTTAGGACCATTACTTGGTGCAGTAGCAAGTAGTTTGTTTGGTAGATAAGTATGTCGGAATTTCGTAAAATGATATTAGTGCCTGAAAATGCAATGCAACAAATGCATGCAAATATAAAATCAATAGATTCACATCAATCGCGTTTAGATGAAGAAATGAATAGTATTTTACAACGTCGTAATCTTAGTATTGAAGAAAAATGGAAATTGTATCAGCAAGCATTACAACAATATTTAAATTATACTTCATCAGTTTCACAAAATCCAATTACATTACCTATTATTGAAAAAGATGTTCCTCAAACATCATCATTATCATTATCTCAAGAAGAAGAAAAAAATAATTCTATTTTACCCTTTCTATCAGACATTTTACAATCAGTACCAAAAACACAACGAAGGAAAAAAGATCTATTATTAAAACAGTTAACAAGTTCTGATAAAATTCATTGGGATCAATCAGGAACAGTACGTATTCAAGGAAAAATAATACCAGGTTCTAATATTATTGATTTAATAAATGATGTTGTTCGTACACGAAAATATTCAAGAAATCCTATAGGCATTCACGAGTTTAAAAATTTATTGGATGATCTTAATGTACCACGTGAATTTATTTCTACTCCTATAGTGAAATCACATAGCAAAGTTAAAAAATCACAAAGTCCAACACTAGTAACAAATATTTTTAAAAACTGGAAAGAATATAAAATGTAAATAAAAATGGGAAAATTGTCAAAATTATATTATGATTATACGAATCCTACTTCTTTATCAAGTATTAAAACATTACAAACAAAATCAAAATTATCAAAAAAGAAAATTAAAAATTGGTTAGCATCTCAAGATGCATATACATTACATGCACCAGCACGTAAAGTATTTGAACGTAAACAATATTATGTTAGTGCACCAAATGAAACATTACAAATGGATTTAGCAGATATGCAAAATATTGCCAAGTATAACAAAAATTATAAGTATATATTATGTTGTATTGATATTTTTTCACGGTATGCGTATTGTGTTCCCTTAAAAACAAAAACAGGTCCTGAAATGGCAAAAGCAATCAAAAAAATTTTAAAAAATTTTAAACTACCCGTGTTTAATGTACAAACGGATTTAGGTACAGAATTTTATATTCGGCATGTAAAACGTTTATTTAAAGAATACGAAATTAATCATTATAGTGTACATTCAGAAATTAAATGTGCATTAGCTGAACGCTTTATAAGAACATTAAAAGAAAAATTGTATCGTTATTTTACGGCTAAAAATACATACCGTTATATAGATGTCTTAGATCAATTTGTAAAAAATTATAATCATTCGTATCATAGTAGTATTAAAATGGCACCGGCAAATGTAAATTACTCTAATGTTGATCAAGTTTTGAATACGTTGTACGGTGATAAAACGAATAAAAACAAATTAATATGTAAATTTCACCCTGGTGATTATGTGCGTGTTAGTAAATATAAACATAAATTAGAAAAGGGATATTTACCAAAATGGTCACAAGAAATTTTTTTTGTTGATAAATGTATTCCGACAAATCCTATTACATATAAATTAAAAGATTGGAATGATGAGGAAATTAAAGGAATATTTTACACAGAAGAATTACAAAAAGTAAATGTAAATTCAAACAAAACATTTTTAATTGAAAAAGTACTAAAACGAAAAAAAGATATGATGTATGTAAAGTGGTTAGGATATCCATCAAGTATGAATTCATGGATTAAAACAAATTCTGTTCAGTCTTCAAAATGAGTTCAATGATAGAACATGATTTCTATGTTACTCTTCCTTCAAATGCTAGTAGCGAAATTTTTACTAATAATACAACTTCTTCATTTATAGTAAAGTTAGCACAACCTATTCACTTAAGTGAAGGAGAATGGTATGTTGCCTTAACGCAACTTAATGTTCCTTTTAGTTTTAATAATGTTGGTAAAAATGAAAAAATTACAATTGAAACCATCGTTAATGATGAACTTGAAATTGTAGATGTTGATATTACACCAGGATACTATACTTCTATTACATCCATTTTAGAAATGATTCCTGAAGAATTACGCATGTTAAAATATTATAAAAATAAAAATCAAGTTGGAATTAGACATTCTTTAAAATTAAAAGATTTTTGTGTTATTGCAATGACACGTGGGTTACAACATTTACTTGGATTTATAAATGAAAATACAACAGAGTTTACAGATGCTGTTTTTGTAAAACCAGTTAATGAAGATGTTCCAACCGTAACACGTGCAAAATTTCCATGCAATTTAGAATATAATATACCAAACGGTTTTAATGTTTGTGTTGATATTGTAGAACAACAAGAAAATATTGGACCAGTATTTCGTAAAGTTAGTGCATATAATATTGAGCACGGAGATGTAAAATGTTTTCTATTTCACACACCACAATATGTTAAAGTTGTAAAATCTTATTTTAACACGATTGAAGTAAACTTAAAAGATGAGCACGGTTTAAAATTGCCATTTCAATTTGGAACTTCAAACTTAACACTTCACTTTAAACGAAAATGATTTCTGAAAGTATTGATGATAGTTTTTACATTACACTTGTATCAAACGCAAGTACTGATGTATATCCTACAAATAGTCCAACACATTTTATTAATCAACTAAAAAATAATATTCAATTATCAGAAACCGATTGGCATGTAGGAATAAGTGAATTACATGTTCCTTTAACATGTTATAATGTTAACGATGGAGAAAATGTTATGTGGTATAAAATAAAAAATGAAGAAGCACAAAAAGGTAAAATTGTAAGTGGATATTATCACTCTGCACATCATATCATTGATGAATTAAATAAAATATCAAAAGACATAAAATTTTCTATATCAAATATTGTACAAGTAGATTGTAGTGATCGTGTTGAATTGGCCTTATTATCAGCAACATTAGCAATGCAATTAGGACTTCGTCAACATAAAGATCTTGTTTTGTATAAACGTGGATTTAAACAACCATATGTTGATATTGGATATCCTCATCAAATTTTTATTTATACTGATATCATACAATATCAGTTTCTAGGTGATACAAAAGCACCTTTATTACGTATTGCAACAATATCAAATGTAAAATACGGTAAAGTGAAAACATTAACATTTCAAGATATTCATTATCTTCCACTTGCAAAGTTTTCATTTAACAGTATTGAAATACTATTAAAAGACCATGCAGGACGAAATTTGCCATTTCGTTCTGGGACACTAAGTGTTACACTTCATTTTAAGCGCTCTCCTAATAAAAAGTAATTAATTAATTATATTTTAAAAATGAAATTTAGACGGCATTACGGACATGGTATCCCATACTTTTCAGGACCTGTATATCAACGGGGACATGGTATAGGTAGTTTCTTTCAAGGATTATTTCGTTTTGCATTACCATTTCTTAAACAGGGTGCAAAAACTTTAGGTCGACAAGCATTACAAACGGGAATACAAGTAGCGGGTGATGTATTAGAAGATAAACCATTTAAAGAATCTCTTCGTGCACGTGTAAAACAAGCTGGTGAAACATTAAAGACAAAAGCTGCTAACAAAGTTGGTCAGTTATTAACTGGAAGTGGTAAGAGACGGCCACGCAAGCGTAAAGCTCCGGCAATTATTCGTTTTGGACCTCCAACTAAACGTAAGCGTACAAACAAAAGCAAAAGCAAAAGAAAAGTAAAAAGAAAAATAAGTCGTGTTACAGATATATTTTCATAATGGCACTTCTTAATTCAAACAGTGTGGAATGCTGTACCAACGATTTCGATTTATTTAGTACTCCAATGACAAACTGCAATTGAATCTTGCTTTAATGCTGAATACCGTCCAATTTCAACATTAAGTTCTGATGGACCTATTGAATTTTTTATTCCCGGTGAAACAGGAGAATTTATTCATACTGCATATCTTTATCTTTACGTACGTTGTAAAATTACAAAACCTGATGATACACCATTAGCTGACACTGATGTTGTAGCACCAACAAATAATTTCCTACATTCATTATTTAGTCAAATTGACATTTCATTAAATGATAAATTAATTACTTCTTCATCAGGATTTTATCCTTATCGTGCGTACCTTGAAACATTATTAAATTATTCCCGTGATGCTGCTGATACACATTTGAAATTAGGTATGTGGTATAAAGATACCGCTAAACAATTTGATAGCATTGGTAATGCTAATGTAGGTTTTCAACAACGTGCTAATTATATTAAAAATAGTAAATCGTTTGAAATGTATGGTCGTCTGTATACAGATATTGCTGGATTACCAAGAGCACTTGTAAATAAAGTAGGTCTTCGTATAAAATTACATCGTAGTAAAGATGCTTTTTGTTTATTATCTCCTGCAAATACTTCTTATAAAGTAAAACTTGAAGATGTTACTCTACATATACGTCGCATTGATGTTGCACCTCATTTAGCAATGGAAATCAATAGTAATATGAATCATGAAACAACAAAATATCCCCTTACAAGAGTACAAACAAGATCGTATACTATTCCTGCAAACGTTAATTCATACAATCTTGTTATTATTTTTCTGGGTAACGTACCTAAAGGTGTTGTTATCGGGTTTGTTTCCAATTCGGCATTTAATGGAAAATCTGAACTAAATCCATTTCATTTTCAACACTTTAACGTTAACAAACTGCAGCTACAAGTTGGATCAAAATCTTTTCCTCCCAGTCCCCTCACCCCCGATTTTCAAAACAATTTGTACCTTCTAAGTTACCATTCTCTGTTTTCCGGTACTGGTTTATATTATAAAGATGATGCACATACTATTACTCCTGAAGAATATCCACACGGCTATACTCTTTATGCATTTATTCTATCACCTACAGCAACATTAGATGACTGCACTTGGGACCTTGTGCGTGATGCACCTGTAAATATTAAAGTTTCCTTTTCTGAAAATTTAACTGAGCCTATAACATGTATTGTGTACGCTCAGTTTGATTCTTTAATTCAAATTGATAAAGATAGAAATATATATACTGATAACACTTTTTAAAAGTATCATTTTAATAAAAGAAGTATAACTGTTCACTTCTAAGCATATGAATTACATGTGTCCTACTGGTACAAAGTGTGTTAAACATTGTATATTGTAATATTTTTGCTTGATTATTCAAAGAGTTGCAAGGTATCATACTATGAAGTTTGTCAAAAGTATTTTTTATGCGTTAGCACCATTCATCGTTATTGGAAAAGTTATAAAAAAATCTGTCATGAATATTTTAAACATGTCATTTCGTTTTATGAGAATATTCCATATACTCCACTAGGTCTTCCAACATATACGCGTATAAAGTAAAGTGATGTGATGTGAATTTAAAAAACAAAAGTTATGTACATGGATGATTTAATAAAAGTGTTACTTCGTGATAAAGTTACTGGTGCAAATGTGCATGGCATTTATCCTATTGATAGAATACCAAAAACTGTGCAACCACCGGCTGGACTTATTATAAATTTAAGCAATTCATCTTCAGGTGGCACACATTGGGTGTGTGTATTCATTGATGAAAATCAAAGAGGATACTATTTCGATAGCCTAGCATTACCATTTCCAAAAGAAATAAAAACTTTTTTAAATAAAAATTGTAAAATATATTTTACAAATAGTTCCGCATATCAAGATGATAATTCAATCTTGTGTGGACAATTTGTGTTGTACTTTCTGCATCATATTGTACGAAAGAAAAGCTTTCAAGAATGTTTAAATTTGTTCAAAAAAAATAATCTTAAACAAAATGATAAAATTGTATTCAATCATGTAACCAATATAATGAAAAAGAAAAACAAGTAGATTAGTTTAATAAAATTTTTTTATTTACAATTGAAAATCTTGTATTTTTATTTACAAGAACATATCATATCCTTTTTACAACTTTGCAAATGCATTAGTTAATGTTATAGTACGTTGAAACTTCCACCAATAACATAACTGTTGTGCATTACGAAATGCACATCCTGATTTTTTCTTAAGTTTAATATTTTGTTCATGAAAAGCACAATAATCATTACATACGTTTGCATGCATTGTGTTTAATGGTGGACACTGTTTACTTTCCAAATCAATAACATTAGCTAGTGCAAAAATATTTTTAATCCAAAGTGTTTTTTCTGCACCTTTACAATAAAAGGTTGCATCTTGTTTACAAAGTTGATATATAAGGTTACGTATGTGTGATACAGTATAACCGCATTTATCATTCCAAGTTAATCCATGTAAGTTTAATGTTAACCATTCAATTTGTTTTTGACAACCTAATGGAAGTACATTGTATTCTACTGGTGATTTTATTAAACAATGCAAATTTACTGTATCATCACACGCAGTTAAACAAAATTCACGTGTAATAAATTCATAATTTGAAATCTTAAAACCTTGTATGTCAATAATGTATTCATTAACACATGGTGAAATTTTATGTTTACGTTCTAAGAAAAATGGTATAATTTGTCCAACAAATTCAGTGTTCTTTAAACAATCACGCACTTTGCGTATAAAGTTTATACTTGAAATTTCACTATGGTGTTCTTCAAACACTTCAAATAAATCAATAAGAGTTATGTCGTTGGATAAATATCTTACAGCAAAAGTTCCAATATCATCATGAAATAAACATTGATGTTCAAGATGCAGCAAGCATTGTTCACAAGAAATATTATTATTAAAACGTAAGTATGCACTTATAGATTTTAAAACACAAACTTCACTAATATGTTCTTCACTACATGATACACAAAAATTATTTTCGAAATACATTATGTACAGTACGTTTTCTTAACACACTTCACTATAGTCGTTCGATCTGTCTTTTTCAAGGAAAATACTTAAAAGTTCTTTGCGTACATTCACATCCACTGATAGTTCACCAAATATAATATTAAAATAATCTCTTGTTAATGGTGTAATAACTGTATGTGTTTCTGCATAAATATCAAATAATTCCTCCTGTACACGAGGATTCACTAACACAGACCAAACACGAATGTCTAAAACGTCTTCATTACAATAAAAACATTCATGAGACCATTCACATGTATCATGCCAATAACATGCATAGCATATTAAATAATCATTTGGTTTCCATTTCGCAATGCAATCTCTTACACAGTTCACATCCACATAGTTAACACCACATTCACAGTTCCAACTTAATTCTGATAAATCAGGTGAACATGGCGGCGTATCCACATTTGATACCACTTCGTCATTTGATTCCGCCTCAAAATTTGAGTTATCTTGCGAAAATTCATACACTTCATTATCTATTCCCGCCTCACTATCATTTCCATAAACTTTTATATTTTCGTTTTCATATCTTTCTAATTCATTTTCATCAAATGTACAATCTGGAGAATCTGGATATTCATTCTGACCGTCTAACTTATGCTTCACATCAATGTCTTCTACAAACTGACGGTTCTCCATCGCTAACAAAACTATACATGTCTATTTTTTAAAACCAATATTTAAATAAAAATTTCAAATGACGTCACGCGCTCGCGCCCGCGCCCGCGGGTATTTTCCGTTCGCGCCCCCGCGCCTTCCCGCGCCGCGTCCGCGTTTCCGCCGGCGCCGGGTTAAAAATTCTTTTATTTTTCTTTATAACAATCCGTTATTGTTCATCACCTAAATTATTATTCTTTAACGCATACAGCTGCAAGGTTTCTCTTTTATTATTCTTTACATGCAACTACAAGGTTTCTCTTTTATTATTCTTTATAATAAGCTTCCCATTGTTCAACAAGTTTCCAAGGTTTTTTTTTAAATCATTTATCTTTACAACTTTGACATCTTTTATTATTCTCTTTTGTGTCACTACTATACATACAATAGTACAACAACCATTACCTGTCATCATATGTCATTTAAACAATAGTGTATTTCTATACAACTATACTCTCTACCCATTGTCTGCGGTGCAACCCCTGATGCTTCACTATTACGAATACAATAGGTTGCTATTGTTATAACAAAGGCACCCTGCGTCGATGGTATGTGGACATATAGGTCTATCCCTACTGTGCAAAGAGTGTTATACGTAGTTTCGACGGTGGAGAAAAGGAGAAGAAACAAGAAAGTTCATGCACGTTTTTTGACCTGATGTAACTTTCTAGTGGAACATGTTAAGGTTTTACACAGAAGTGGTTGTCAGCAATTGGTTAAGTAAGACATACATCGAAGAGAAGAGCTTACTTTACTCGCTGCATATTGGAAGAATTCTATTACCTGCTCAACGCGTGCGCAAGTTTACAGTGCTCAAAACGGGTGAATCCGGACGTTTAGGGAAAGGTGAACTCGGACACGTTTATTACGTTAAGGTGAATCCGGACAATGTAATTAATAAACTAAGAGGATTTAGAACACTCTCTCCTCTTTTGCTTTTCACGTTAATGGTTTGAAATACAGTAGTACGTGAGGTCTATTGCTTATGTCTAACGTCTATTCACTTTTGCCATAAATGGACTCCGGGGAATCACCAGAAAAGGCTATGAAATTATCTTAGGATCTACAAACACAACTAAATTACAGAATGCTAATCATAAGGTGCTCAAAAATTCTACACTACTGAATGGCTACATCATCTGGTATATTCGCATTAGATCCACAAGTTCGGGAAATGTCTTTTGTCGAATGAACGTGATTTGCCAGCAGCTGGGTGTCATCAGACTCATCCCCAAACACGTCTCAATCGCTTTCAGAGTCTTCAGGTAAACAGTTCCTATTTTTTCCTGCTGTTGCTTCTCCCAAACCCATATCCCAAAGACCAAGTGTTGCTAAAAGATTAAGTGTCACGAATTTCAGTTTGTTTCAAACTGTCTCCTCAAACACAATCGAAGGTATGGATGAAAACAACTGTGGATTTTGTGGGAAGAATTATTATGCACCATCATCAAGCATAATCAGTACGCTAAAACTGAGGTATTAAATTACAAATTTAGTATGTAGATATCATTGAAAGTCCAATCCAAGCTAATGTTGGAAGCTACTTAGCCAATCGATAAATTTTGCCAATTTCTATCAATATATTTAAACAACCTTGGCTTCGTTTCGTATGTTTAGGCTTAATATTCTTACGTAATACAGAGGTTATCAAGGAGAAGACTTTCGCTTAAAGTGACATCCGAACCGCTACTTGGTTTACGCATGAAAGAAGGGTTGTGGTTCGACCGAGAATTGAACATGGGACATCTTGATTAAAAGATGAAAAGGAAATAAAACTAATGCAGATGGTTTGATATGTGGAAACGTCAGCATAAAGTTCACACGATTTGCATTTTTCGTTCTTTTTATTTTATTTATTTTTTTTTTTTTTTTTGGTTTAAACCAGTTTTTTTTAAGCTGGTGTAAACGAGCCAACCCTAAAAGTAAGCACTTCTTTAAAAAAAATACACAAATAACTAGCAAAATTGTATGTAGTATTTGTACTTCAAAATATTCCATACCCTCTTTTTGAAACAAAATAAAATTAAAATAAAACATAAGAGAAATACTTAGATTTATATGATACACTTAAAGGCTGCACATCTAGAACTTTGGGTTCTGTATATTCTTGAAATTCTACAGTTAAGTTTTATATAACCACCATCACGGTTTACCCAAATGCTCAAGTTTTCTGAATTTTTAACAAGAAGGATTCAACATACCATTACGGAACCCCTCCCCCCAAAAGAAAAAGGACTACGGAATATATTTAAGTTAAGCTAAATACAACTGCGCAACAAACATGACTGCGTGGTTAGCTTTTGCGCTTCTATCGGGAAGTCCGTGATTCAACCCAGCATTCGACCATTCTGACAAAGCTTTTCTTCATTCTATCTGTGAATGTAGAAATAGTGCGTGTACTGTGAGTTGGTCGACTTCCTTTCTTATTGTTTTTAAATCGTTATTATTACTAATTACCAGCAGTGACGGTTTTGCGAAGGTTAGGGGGGCGTTTTTTTCGACTGAAGCCTGTTCCCCAAAGTTACGGAATGTCTAAAACAAACGAAATATCTATTAGTTATGCCTTTACTCATAAACTTTAAGCTCCCGTCAAATAAAGATTACGAATGTTTAGAAAAACTAAACATTAGTAAGAAAACCCCTCCCAAAATACTTTTCTAAATCCGCCACTGATTATCAGTATAAAATGATCTTCAAGGTTGTATCCGGAAGATTACTGCTAAATCATTGCACAGCTACAGTATAACAGAAATGTGGAAGTACGGTTTGACGGATATATAGAAAAACGTAAGTTTAACTTTTGCGCTAGAAGCTAGAGTACTGAGCTCTTAGAAATGAAACACGGATGACAAACTAAAATGATCTAGAGAAGAAGAAAAAGTTGATAACTTGAAAGTTAAAAAAGTTTAATAGCTTCTAAAATTGCCCTCAAATACTACATTCTTCATGTTAACTTTAATTCGTAAAACATGTGCTCCATCCATCTTGATGGTGAATTTCAGAGCGAAATATGGCATTTAGGTCATGGAATTCTTATCTAACTATAGAATATACTATAAGAAAGCTATTTAGATAGAAAAATCATGAAAATGAAAAAAGCCAAAATTTCCAAAATTCTCGATTTTTTTCCAAAAAAGCCGGCTTTTATGTGAAAAAAACCATCGATTCAAAAAAGCCGGCTTTTTTGCATCTCTAATAGTAACACGAATTCCCTGCTTTCAGTCGACATTTAATTTCTCCGTGAATATGATTTTCGTCTGTTAATACTGATCCTAGATATTTGAAACTATCCACTTTATCAAAAGTATTATTTAATATTTTAACGCATCCATAATTTGCTGTATTCCGGTCCCGAAGCACTTCCATGTATTTAGTTTTCTCTGCATTTACTTCTAAACCCATGTCCCTGCAAGCGTTTAATAAGATCTCTGCATTTCTTTCTATTGTTCTCCTATCATCCCCTATTAAATTAACATCATCAGCATATGCCATAACCTGGTGAATACTGTTCAACTCTAGGCCCTGATTGCTATCTTTGATTTTCCTTATAGCGTATTCCAGAACGAAGTTAAACAATAATGGCGACAACGCATCCCCTTGTTTCAGGCCATTTTCGACGTGAAAGCTCGTGGACAAAAATTATTACAGCATTATAAAAATAAACTTGTAACTTATCTTCTTCGTTAAGCTATATTGGGTTGCATTGTCTCACAGTCTTTTTTTTAATTTTCTTTGTTTTTATTTTTCCTAAAAAATTGAACGTTATTGATAAAAGTTTTACCTCCCCCAGCACAGCAAATGGTTCAGCAGACCATCCAAGGTAGGGTACGCTATTAGATGGCAGACAGATGACTCCGTGTAAACTTGAACTCAAATATCCAATTATGAACATATTTAACGTGTTATCCAGAACAACGTCACTCTGCCGAGAATTTGTGCTATATGTGTCAAGTGCTAGCAGCATTTGTAAAACGTTCCACCTGCATCTTCCAATTGTTTTAAAATGAACTTTAAACTTTCAAACATATTTAGTTTCTCATTCCTTTATGTAGAAAAAAATTACAGCTTATAAATTATCGCCTTGAGCTTTCCCGTGGCGTAATGGCTGGAATGCTTTCTTTCGGTTCGCAGGTTCAAACCCTGTAGGACATACTGTACAGTCACCTCGAATTCAGGTTAAGGTCTTACTTTAATAAACCACGTTCTTCAAAATATTGTGTTGCATAAGCACGTAAGATCCATTCAATCAGTTCGCTGGGAATGATGATGGTGAAAGGGAGTTATCATACAAAACACAAATTGGACTTTGTACTCCCGTAAACTCAATGGTCCAAATGCAATTTGAAAAATATCCTAGTTCGCTCGTGACTAAGCGGTTAGCATACCGCGTACGCACTCCGTGTGTGAAAGACTCGGGTTCGATTCCCTGGTGAATGGGACTCAAAAAAAATCAAATCAAGAATATCTGAAAATTCTCGCTTCTTTTGTGATAGGTAAGGTATACAAGTATCATATGACTGATGGTTGCATATTTTTGAAGGTCACAGTATACGCGAAAGGCTGGAATTCGGTTCTTCACTCCAAAGTAGTTGCTTCATCTCAGATTTTGAGAGAGCAAGACTGCGCATCGACATAAGAGTTTCACATTTTTGTTACTACCGTATATTAGTGTAAAATTTATTTAAACAAACTTCTCAATTTTCAATAAACGCCCTTCTCAATTGTATCCCCTTCCCTTTCCAAATGACGTCCCTGCCCCGGTCTTAAGTATCTTACGACATTATATCTGTTAAAAAATACTAATAATTCAGTGACAAAACATGTTGAGTAGTCTCCAGACGTTCTTTGGTTTAATCTCAACAACGTACATAAGAAGTTCTGAGTGATTGATCAATGCCCAGGTCAAACAGTTTAAGCTAGAAACTTCAGATTTTTACAATGCATAGGATTTGTAACGTAAACTATCATTTAATAAAGGATTCTTGAAACCTCGATGGGGTAAGGGAGGATAGGAGTGGCAATTACGATATTACAATGTCCATATCTCCGAATTTCTAAAGGCTATATATAGACGTTGGGCTATATGGCTAAAGGCTATATGGACATGAAATTTACTATATGGACTTCTCATTTAAACAACGTGTTTCAGCGCTTCTTGATATTTGACCTACAAGAAAATGGCTGGAAAGAAAAAGAGTGGGGAGTATAAGTTAATTATTGTAATAGAATGCCTATACATCAGAATCTCTTGATGTTAGAGACATGAAACTTGGTATTTGGACTTCACATTTAAAATAACATGACATGTGTTTCAGTGTTTTATGATATTCTAGGCAGAAAAAGTTTGGGGAAGAAAAAGGGCCAGGTACTACTACTGTTATCATTATCATTATTATTATTATTATTATTATTATTATTATTATTATTATTATTATTATTATTATTATTATTATTATTATTATTATTATCGCTTATTATCATTGCTTCTCGGTCTTTGGCCCCATGGTCGCTCATTTCTAGGTCTTCATTTCTTTTCTGGCCTATTTCCATCTGTGAGTGACTGTCCCTGCCTCCTCGTGGCCGGGCTGGTAACACTGCGGGCAGTAAGTCGGCCTTCCAACCTCATGGTGGGAAGTGTGTTGCAGAAGGGCTCTCAGTGGCTGAAGGGAAATACTATCTTTCCTTCGTTTATGTTCCTCACTTGGTAGGCTGGATCGTGTGGTCTTCTTTCAGATCCTAATGCTGGTCGAGAAGCGAATTTTTGTGAACACTGTATATTTATTTTAGTTCTCACATTAGGGCCAGTAGTGTGTAGAATTGTTTTGTATATATGCAAGTGATTATTGAATTCATTAAATACACAATATACTATGGCCCCTACTGACGAGAATTGTCCTTTCTGTAGTCAGCCCATTTATGGTAGACGAAAGTCCATCAAATGCAATAATTGTTTAATTAAGTGTCATTTTGCATGTATTGAATCACACTCGAATATGGACAGTAGTTCAATTCAGTTGTTCGAATTTTTATGTAATAATTGCATAAAGGGTGATAGGGTTCTTGAAGTATCTCAGCATGCAGGTAATCATGGAGATCTTGAAAGGGTAGTTGTTGACGATTCTTTGAAAAAAATTGAAAATAAATTGAATGACCTGAAGAGTGTATTTCTAAGGGAATTTAAAGGATTGAAAGAGGAAATAGTGCAATTAAGGTCCCAAAATGAAAAACTTAAAGAATTACTTTTGAATAAATTCTGTAATTGTGTGATAAAGAAGTCAATCAAACCTTGTCATAAGAATTCAAAGGTTGTAGACGTAAGTGATCCTGATCAATTCCCTGAATTAACTAGAAATGAGAATATACAGTTTCTAGATGGTAGCCAGGAAGAAATAGAGTTTGATGGGAATAAAAACCAATGGGTTCAAGTCCATTTCAGGTAATAAAAAGAGATTAGAAATTAAAAGATCAAGAGAGACAGATAATAGAGGGAACGTCAGTACTGGTTCAAATAAAAATCAACGCAAGTTGATCTCTGGTAGTGGTTCTGACAATATTGATTTGGTTGCTAAAAGTAGAAAAAGAGCATTATTTGTCACTAGATTTGATCCATCAGTAAATGAAAGCGATGTTGAAAATATTGTTAGTGATAGAAATATAACTTATGTCAAATGTACTAGATTAAAAACCAAATATGATACCTATGCCTCTTTTCATGTTGAAGTGTTTGAAACTGATTTTGGAATTATTAATGACCCTACGATTTGGCCCAGTGGTATATTAATTGGTCCGTTTTATGGTAAACTCTTAACAACTAATTCCGAAAATCAGGTTACTAATGTGAACAACAAATAGTTCAATATGGAAGTCCATATCTGGTATCAAAATGTTCGTGGACTTAGAACTAAAAGTATTTTTTTCTTCTGTTGCTGACTGTTTCTTTCTTCTGTTTTCTTCTGTTTTGATATTATTGTTGTAACTGAGTCATGGTTTGGTCACAATCAACATACTGATGACTATTTTCTTGAAACTTACAAATGTTTTCGTTCTGATAGGAATTATACTGCTAATCAATATAGCAGAGGTGGTGACGTTTTATTAGCAGTCAAAAGAAACATAAATTGTCAAAGGAAATTTGATTTAGAATCTGGAACTGAGTGTGTTTGGATTAAGATTGATACATTAAATGGGAAAAATTATTAGTTGCATGTTGTTACTTTCATCCAGCTTATTCTGTTACAAGTTTTATGAACTATCTTAATTACATTGTGTCAAGAGTGAACTTTTTGAACTATGAAATAGTGATTATTGGTAATTTCAATATATCTAAAGTTGATTGGACGAATAGAAATTTTTCAAATGATATAAACTATTATTCTAAATCCAAAGCTAAAATTTTATTTATTTATTTATTTATTTATTTATTTATTTGGATGATATAAATTTGAATGTTGACTGGTATGTCTTTTCTCGATTCAATTCTGTTCTACCTATGTTCAATTTAGTAATAATGTAGCACCTCTGGTTCCGCCTGATCACTATCATGATCCTATTATTGTCAAATTATCTTCTCTAATACAGGTTATACCAAGTGATAGTTTTTTGCTATATCAGAAGAGTAACTATTTTTTTTAGATAGAGAAGTCCAAAGGCTTCCCTGGGCCAATATTTTGTTGAATCAAGATATTGATACTGTTGCTCAAAATCTTAATGATGTATTGAAAGCAATTAGGAATAATATTCCATTAGCAACTAAATCAATTTCTAAATAACCGAGATGGTATTCTCGCAGTTTAATTTATTTGCTTAATAATAAGAATAATGCTCATAAGAAGTATTAAAGAACCTAATCTCCTCAGGATTATAATGTATTTTCCAAATATCGTTCTAATTTTAAGAAGCAACTTCTTATTGATAAACTAAATATTATAGTAAAATTTAGAATAGCCTAAAAAATAATCCTAAAAGATTTTTGAAGTACATGAAAAACAAAATTAATGTTAAAGAGGGTCACAAGGCAGTATTAGTTAACGAGAAATTAGTTTCTGATCCTCGATTGTTATCTGAGGTTATGGCCAAGCAATTTGAAGCTGTTTATCACAAAGATGAAATTACTGTAAATGATAGTAATGATTCTCCTATGGCCAGTCAATTTTGTAGTGATCAAATACAGTATCTTTTAATACTAAACAGGTACTTGATGTTATTAAAATTATGAATGTTAAAGCTTCCGTAGGTCTTGATCAAATTCCGTTTTTTATAATTAAAGGTGAGTTTAGTATCTCATTTCTATCCAAATGCATGGAAAACTGTTGCTGTAACTCCAATTCCGAAAACTGATGAAAGGACTGTAACTGACTATAGACCTATCTCTATTCTTGATGTAATACCTAAAATTTTTGATCAACTTATTTATAACTATCTTTATAGTTCCGTTGAACATTGTATTATTCCTGAAAGTATGGATTTATGAAAGGGAAATCAACTGAATTAAACCTTAATAAGTTTCTGAGATTGGTTTCTCCTGTTGTTCATAATCGTGGTCAAGTTGATAAGTCAATTTTGATTTTGCTAAAGTTTTCTACAATATATCTCATTACATTCTTCTCAAGAAACTTCACTCCTTTGAAATTCCTAAATCTTTGATTCTTTGGGTCGCTTCCTACTCGCTTGGTCGTAGATTTGTGGTTAGATACATGGGTTGCAAATCATCTGTGTACAATATTTCTTCGGGCGTTCCTCAAGGATCCAATTTGAGTCCTCTATTGTTTATAATATATGTCAATGATATTGGTAAATCTTTGAAGTGTCACTTTTTATTGTATGCAGATGATTTGAAGATTTTTTCTAAAAACGTAAATTGTCAGGATCATTTGAAATTACAAGCTGATATGAATTCAGTTTATCAATGGTCCATTCAGAATGCACTACCTTTGAACATGAATAAAACAAAAATTATATCGTTTTCTGGTACGCTCCGTGGTCTAATGGTAGCGTACCAAATTCTACTTAGTAGGTCAAGTACTTGACTTTATCAAACGTTCTTTAGGTAACTATGGCTCAGGACGTATGGATGATGATGGGATGAATTGGTGGGATGAAAACAGTGGGACGAAGCAGAACCACCCCGGAAACTCCCACGCACACGGTGTTTGTCTACCACAAAGCTCACATAGAACAAGCAGGGATTGATCCGACGACCTCTAGCACCAGATGTGAGTGCTTTTCCTAATGAGCCACCGTTGTCCCTCGTAGAACAAGCATCAGTTCACATTCTACGCAGACCGGCCTTAATAACTAGCATTTCTCCGTTTTCTTCTGTACTTAGAAGGTAAATTTGGTACCACCAGACATGTCAACTCTGACTCGAAATCGTAGCAGTTGTAGTAGTATTAGCAGTGGTCATCCCGGCTCGGCCCGGAAATACATGTGCAAGGGGCCCTATAGCATTTGTGTCCGGCACGGTTCGGCCCGGTTAGGGCCCGGTCCACTTTGATATTACTTGAAACAGGCAGGGTCGGGCCGGGCACATTCTGGGCCGAACCGGGCGCGCCCGGCTCGTGCAGGGCTCTGTTGCCCGTAGCGAAACTCTGTCTATAAAAATTGTCGCGTGAGTACCTTAGGATTCTGAAACATGGATGTTTGGATAGGGCACATATAAGTTCCTAAGTGAAGTCTTGACACGACTACGGTAGGTCCCATAGTTTTGGAGATATGAACCTTTAAAAGTTCATTTGTGCAACCAGGTTGTCCTATACTATTTGTCTTATCTTGATGGGAATCACCTCCCAAACGTTGTCAGTGTTGTATTGAAACACCCTATATATATATATATATTAGGGATGGCCAAAACCGGTTTTTATAAAAACCGAAACCCGAAAAACCGACATTTCGGTTTTCTCCAAAACCGGTTCGGTTTTTCACCGAAACCGGTTTCGGTTTTCTCCAAAATCGGTTCGGTTTTCTCCAAAACCGGTTCGGTTTGGGTGAAAACACATAAAACTATTTCTGTGGAAATGGATTCGGTTTCTGGAGAACAACGAAACACCATTCTGGTCAGAAATGGAACAAATTTTGGAAAAAAAACGGAATCGGTTTTGAAGAAAACCGAAACCGGATCAGGTGAAAAACCGAAACGGTTTTGGAGAAAAACCGATAACTGGTTCCGGAGAAAACCGAACCGGTTTTGAAGAAAACCTAAACCGGTTTTTCTAAAAAAAAAAAGCGAAAACCGAAAAACCGGTTTTTGTGCCCACCGCTAATATATATATATATATATATATATATATATATATATATATATATATATATATCGGTTGACTGGTTTAAACCAGCTGATTTTTTCAAAAAAACAACTGGTTTAAACCAAAAAACGAAAAATGTTCGTAAAAGGGTAAGTGTTCGTAACATGTTGATGAACACACATTTATGGGTTATCACATTTCACTGCCGTATATTACAGTATTATATTCAGACCTAAATTCCCCATTCATTCCTCAAAGAGATTAAAATACAAAAGCAGCTTTTTTTATATATATAAGTTTATGAATGTTTCTTCTGTCGTTTTTTGAAGTTTGTTATTATTGTTATGCAATTGCAACCGAAGAAAATTCTAAATATTGTTTCATTTTAATAATGTTTACTGTTGATAAAATAAATCGAAATGCGGTACTTTTTGGGAGGGGAGGTCATACAAACCCCACAAGAGGCATTTATTGAAATCAGAAATATCTTTGGTATCTATTTATGTATAAATTGGTCAGAGCCAAATTGGACTCAAATAATTCGTATCTTTATTCACTTTTGTTACTGATATGCAAATTAAGTCGTCATATTTCTTTAACTTAGACTAATAAAAGTCGTAGTGAACTAACTTGGACTAAATTAGTTCTTCAGTACTCTGTAATATTTTGAAATTGTTCATATGTAATTCTGTACAATGATTTCACTTCTGCAACTGTTTATCTTTTTGTCCTGAAATAACTCTTGATAATTATATTAACAGTTATGTAAAAATCAGTACACAGTATTTTTATTAGGAGTCCTTCGTGAGTGAGTCGGCAGACGTATATCATTTATGCCCAATTAGTCCCGGTTTCGAGTTCAAATAGAGGACAATTTCTCTCGGACGTAAGCCGAAAAGCCGTTTGGATTCCGCTTTTAGCTTATGTGATCCCATGGTGGAAAGACTACAAGGTGGATGCAATGCAGTGCTACATTCTTGTCGCTCTGGCGCATGACGTCATCTTGGTCTCAGACGTGGCCAGCGAGAGTCAGATGAACTTTTAACAAGCGCTTGCTCGCTGGTATCTTACACGCAAACTTCTCTTCTATTTATGGTGATCTTCAACGAAGTAATAATTTTAGTACAAACAATAATGATATAAACGTAATGTAATCAATGCTTAAGCTAAGTGAATTCAAAGGAAGATATTTATAATAGCAAAAGAAACAGCAATATCAGTTCATATTAAACATCTTTGAAGCTTAGACAAGTCAATATTGCTCACTACATTTTCTGTTTTTTCTTTCTTTTCTTTTCTTTTCTTTTCTTTTCTTTCTTTCTTTCTTTTTTTTAACATCTGAAGTAATACACTCGAGTATGTATAGGCCTGAATAATTTACAACACAGTGTGTCGTTAATGCATTTCATTATTATATATTTATGTATGCTCAAGTATATTTTCGTAACACATTGATCGGTTTTGATTTACTGTTATTATTATTTTGCTTGAAAGAGAATTCTTTACTGATGACCCCATATAAATTTTGAGAATATCTCAAGGGAGAATTCATGGTTTTCATAAACAGAAATGCACGTAAGTATATTTTCGTTATGCTTGGACAGTTTTTTTAAGAGGTTGCTCCCATGTAAGTTTCGTCAGAATCTCAGGGGAGGTTAAAAACTTTATTGAGCAGGGACACACGTATTTAATATTTTAAACATCGTTTTTATTTTTAATTTATAAAAAAATCATATTTTAAACATCGTTTTTATTTTTAATTTATAAAAAAATCATCTTATTTGAAACCGCTGATCGCTTATTTATAGAATTTGTATTTGAACAAAAGGTTTGGTGAAACTGAGGGTTCTTTGAATATTAGTGTCAAAATTTACGCCATAACATACCAGGGGCGGATCCAGGACCGACTTCTGGGGGGGGCGGTGGGTTGTCATACTGCTACTTTTAAGGGCTCCAAACTTTGGGATGGGTTTTATTTATATATATAAAATAAGAAAGTTTCCTCTCCTGGGGGGGGGGCAATTGCCCCGATCTCCCCCCTGGATCCGCCTCTGTAACATACTGTATTATTAAACATTTGTACGAAATAAAACGTTGCATATACTATTGTGTTCTAAAAATATATAGAAATAAATATGTATATACAAGCACCTCAAACAAAGAAATTGCAATATGACTATTTCAAGCAAGAAACAAAATACTAGGCGTAGGTGAAGACGATGTAGGGGTGTTACAGCTAGACTAGAAAACATATAAACCATAAAATTACATAATTTTCTTAATTTTCTTGATAAGTTTTCTCTTTTCTGTCCCGTGGACTAAAGACAAAAGATAAATGCAAGTGAATGATTATGTGGAATTTGGTGGAATGAGAATGCGGGAGTACCCCGAGAAACTCATGGACACGATGTTGTCCACCACAAACTCACTTGACCGAGAAGCGGACCAGTACCCCTTGCATCAGAGGTGAGGCTTCTGCAACTGAGCCACCATGCTTCTGTGATTGGTTGAGAATCTACCATATTTTTAAATTTACTGCAATCATTCTTAATTTTGTCATTCTGGAGGGGCCCCTAAATATGTATATGTAATTATCCAAAGTTATGATTAAAATGAACAAAAATTTCAAAATTTGAGTGTAAAAATGTCCCGACAATGTCGCCCTGACATGGTAGGTGGATACTTTATTCTCTTGATCTAATACATTGTTTATACAGATATCTTTGTAACCGTTAATCGTCATTACGAACCTTCCATTCGTTAGTTAATTTGAAGTGCAAAGTCCCGTTTTAGCACCGAGGTTACAGGGAATGCAGACCTCTAGAATGAAATGGGGCCTGAACTACTTTAACGCGTTCAATGCTCTCCATATGCTTAACTCGAGGGAGGTAATGCCCCCTAGAACATCGTGCCTCCCTCCTCGAGTTACATGCCTGCCTCTGTGGGGAAAATTTTGTCTCAATATCTTATGGAAATGATGATAGAAATGATCACCTCTGTCGGTTCCCCTCCCTCATGATTTCGAATCCGGGTCTTGCCTCAAAGTTCGTCTTTTTAAATCGTACTATTGGATTTTTGTATGCAGAATCAACACAAGCTACTGTAGCCCTATATACTATTATTACATACTATTAATACTAAAAAGAAACTACATAATGAAATCGCTTTTCTATAATTTCATTTAACATTGCATTTATTTATTACTTTTATGTGAAAGTAACCATATTTTAGGTTTATTTTGTCCTCTCGCCTGCAAGCTAAAATCCATTTCTGCAGACATTCCCCCTCTTTTTGAGGAAATCTAAAGTATTTTATATTAGTTCCCTTAGTTTTTCTGTAATAATTACTACAGCCGTACACTGCACAGTTAGGCATTCTCGATATCATTTAAAAGAACAAAGCAACAAAGAATTTCCACTTGTCACTTAAAGCCGCGCCTTTTCCCGTTGTCTCTTGCAAACCAAATGACGTCACAGCCACGACAGCGCTGCAGGTGACATGCGCATGCAACCACCTTGTAGTCTTTCCACCATGTGATCCCTTCCAGCATAACCTGATTGTTGCATAATAACATCAAGGCGAAACAAACTTATTTCTATACATATGTGATATAAATACGTCGAGCAAATTATTTAAACAAAAAAAACCTGTTTTTTGTTTTTTCAATAAAAACCATGGTTTTTGCCAACCCTGATATATATGGTATTTATATATGGTATATACTGTATATGGTATTTCACCTAACTTTGCGAGCTGAAATATTTCCGAAATAACAAATGTGACAAATCTAGTTACGTAAGAATGTACCCATGTCAGGGGCCTGTAAAATTCTGTAAACAACAAGTGCCCCCAAGGGTCCTGTCTTAGGGCCCCAGGGGCCAACTTGAAACTTTCAAATGGAAACCCCCTATTTTTATTGCAGATTCTCATTCTCTGATCGAAATTAAACAACTTTTACTTGAACCACTTTTTCGTTATTCTAATAGATGGCGCTGTGATAGCAAAAAATGAACATCATCGTACGTACGTCTCCAATTTTGCGACGAGCTCCCTCGTGGCTAAGCGGTTAGCGTACGCGCCTTTGGCGTGGGAGACCCGGGTTCGATTCCCGGTGGGAGCTCATGTGGTTCGGATTCCACGTTAATCAGTAGGTCCACGTCTCATATAGCCTCGCTGCTGAACGGGACGCTAAACTAAAATCAACTCAACTCAACTCCAATTTTGCGACCTCAAATATTACCGAAATGACAAAAGATGTGACAAATCTAGTTATGTAAGAATGTACCCATGTCAGGGGCCTATAAAATTCTGTAAACAACAACTGTCCCCAGGGGTCGTATCATAGGGCACCGAGATCCAAATTGAAAGTTTTAAATGGAAACATCCTATTTTTATTGCAAATTCTGATTCTGCGATCGAAAATAAACAACTTTTACTTGAAGTACTTTTTCGTTATTCTACTAGATGGAGCTCTAATAAAAAAAAATTGATATCACGTCACCCACCTAAGGCTGACGATAAACTAAATACCTCGAGAAATGCACGTGCAATTTCAGTATGTGTCCAAACATTTTAAAACATCTATTCAACTAACATAAAATAAAGTTGCCTTCATCTTCCCAAAAATTCAAATAGAAACCCCCTACATTAATGCAGACTCGGATATTGAGACCGAAAATACACAACTTTTAGTTTATGTATTTTTTTCATTGTCCTCCTAGATAACACATAAATCGCAAAAATAATATTAATATCATTGTATGCCATCTGAGGTTGATAAATGAAAACCTGGTTCAAAAACTGGACATGCTGTGTGATGTTGGTGCTAAGACTTGCAAGCAAATAAAATTATGAAAATTTTTGTAACAATATTCTTCAAGAACTGAGATTTTTTCTGTGAGCTTGTGGGCACTATGAAAGTTGATTAACTCTAGCTTTCCGTTGGGACATGAAGTTTCAATTAATAATCGGACATAGTGTCAAAAGAGAACTAAGTTATTCATTTTTGTCATGTTTATGTAGATATGTATAAACCTGAGCGGTAAAAGTGAAAGTGAACACGTAAAGTTGATCGATGGATCTATTAAAGTTTAAAAGGACATCATCATTTTGTCGTTATGGTGATGTAGCTGTACATAATTACGATTTGATTTGAAACTGCATGTAATTCCATTTGAGAAGTGAAAGTAAATATGAACATGTAAAGTTGATCCGTAGATCTAAGAGAGCAAATATGCTTTTATAAACTTAGTGGAACAGATAACATTTGACCAGAAGACACATATGTGTCACCAATATGTCTTGTTCTGTAAGTTCTTATGGTTGATTGTAAATTACGATAGCAACGTAGAAGCCATTAGATTGGTAGCAGTAAGCATTATAGAGAGAACCTCTGAACACTCAAGCTGTATTTCAACTGGTTTGTATTAGAGCTCTCAAAGTAAAGTTCTAACTTTCTCGATGATACGAAGATGAGGCAATCTCCAAAGGCCATGTGCTGAAGTAAGGGTAATATTTAACGAAAAAAAAATCGCGTTCCACACAATCCCATTTCGAGATCTACTGTCGAGTGCATCGTAAGACCCATCGAGGAAACGGTAACTATAAAGGATTGTAACATTTCTGGTCGATCGAAATCAGCGACAAAGAGCTTGATGTTGCAGTTATTTGTTGAAAATATTCAACTTGGCATTAATAAAGCTGCTGAACAACATGACATTAGTCACATTTCTGCGAAAAGAATTAAGAAAATGAAGTTCCACCCATACAAAATTCATCTGATACACCAGGTGGATGAATATGTCTTTGATCGCCGTGTAGAATTTTGTGAAGATATGATGAAATAAATCAATGATGATCCTACTTTTCTTACCAACAATGTGTTCTCTGATGTCACGTTCAAGTCACGTGATGTCAAGTCACGTTCCACCTAAAATGTTACGTTAGCAGAAGTCATTGCAGATTTTGATTTGACAGCAATCCCATTGGTCCTTTCAACACGTTCTACATCCTGAAAAGTTGAATATCTGGGCGGTAGTGCTAAATATACAATAATTGATTCTTTTTTCTTTATTAATAGCAATTTGACTTCTGAACTGTGTGAGGAGATGCTTCGAAATTAAGTAGTTCCAGCAATAAGAGACTCTGCAGAAGACAATTTTGCCCACAGATGGTTTCAGCAAGATGAGCAGGACCGCACAGCCGTGTAAATATGCGGCAATGTCTTAACTCGGATTTTCCTAAATAACGGATTTGCAGATGAGGTGATATTGGGTAGCCCGCTGGTTCTCTGTTCCCCTGCTTTATCGCCACTAGACTACTTTTTCTGGGTTTATCTAAAAATCCGAGTATATCAAACAATGCCAACCACTTTGGATAATCTTCGTCAAAGGGTTATTGATGATTTTGCTCTTATTGAACTGAAAATGCAGTATTTGTGTTTTACCATCGAATTGCTCACTGTCATACCAAGAAAGGTGCGCAGTTTTAACACATGCTGTGAAACATCAGTTACACTTTGTTCATCTGCTAATTTTAGACAACCAAGTCGTGAGAGGCAAGGAGACTCATGATAATCAAGTTCTTCGAAAAAAAAAGGGGGAAGACACTACGTGGCTAGTAAAGGTGATGTGTAGTTATGCATTCCGTAACTAGGGTAACAGTAAATCTAGATATCAGAAAACGAAGAAAGCACAATGATTTTTATTCTCTACTTTCATGTGAAACAGAATTTTCAACGACGTTAGGGTTATGTTAACTCTAAGTGTATTAGTCACCCATCCCTAACAATTAAACTAAACTTTGAGAACGCATTTAAGAAGCAGATGGATCTCCTAGCTGTGGAATGTAAAAAAGTGTGTGCTAAGAATTAGACTATCAAACTTATGTATGTTGTATTACAAACGGCACTCATCTTGAGCAATTTTGACAACGAACATGACACGCATGTATTTATAAACAAAAAATAATTTTGAGTTTTCTGTCATTTAACATAAGCAGCATGTCATTGTGACTAAACACACGTAAGTTATTAACTTTTGAAATCGGGAAGATCATTTACAATAGCCCTGTATATCGATTAAGTTTCTTTGCGCGCTTTATCCGATTTTCTAAATGTGTTCTCCTGTAAAATCTCCTTTGTCATCTCTATGATGGGACTCATGAGGACACTTGTTGTTTACAGAATTTTATAGGCTCCTGACATGGGTACATTCTTACGTAACTAGATTTGTCACAGTTTTTGGCATTTCGGAAATATTTGAGGTCGCAAAGTTAGGAGACGTACGTACGATGATAATTTTTTGCGATTACAGCGTCATTTATTAGAATAACGAAAAAGTGCTTCAAGTAAAAGTTTCTTAGTTTTGATCGCAGAATCAGAGTCTGCAATAAAAATAGGGGTTTCCATTTAAAATTTTGAAGTCAGCCTATGGGGCCCTATGATTGGATCCATAGGGGCACTTGTTGTTTACAGAATTTTATAGGCCCCTGACATAGGTACATTCTTACGTAACTAGATTTGTCGCATTTTTATCAAGGGTAAAACAAACAAAAAAGTTCCAATAAACAGGGCGAAAACCGCGTCATTTACGTGTTATAGGCTGCCGAAAGCGTCAGAAAACAAACTTTAGAGTTAAATATTTCACTAACTACTGAGCGTAGACGTGATGCGGCATGATATCATCAAAGGATCCTAACCTGTTCTACCCAATTTGCAGGTTTCAGATTTGTGCAGTGGCGGCGCAAGGGATTTCCCAAAGGTCGTTAGGGATTCCCGGACTATTTATGCCGTAAATTGAGTGTGACAAGAGCATGTAAAGGACGTCTCACTGTCTAGAAATAATGCTACGTGGCAGATCCATACTCATACACGCAGATTAAAAGATGGCGGATGAGGTAATAACCACTGTGAGTGGTTGCATACCTCCTCAAAAAGTACTGGTTAAAACAATCTACAAGAATTCACTGGGAACGTCACGTCAGTACAATGTAAAAAATACATACAACACAAGCCGATAGCTAACAGAAAATAAAGAAATTCCGATTGCTGATCTGCTTATATTAATGATATCGCAACGTTTTTGAGAACGCTTTCAATTTTACTACTACAGAAATTGAAAAAGAACTACTATTACTAGGTAGAAGACAACTAAAGAACGCGTAATAATAATAATAATAATAATAATAATAATAATAATAATAATAATAATAATAATAATAATAATAATAATAATAATAATAATAATAATAATAATAATACACAACTGTTTGAGCACATTCATTTTGATCAGCATATCACATAAATGCGACTACTATACTTTTTAAAAAAAAAATCAATGTTCTAAACTGACGGACGTGAAACAAAACATTCGTTCCACTTGCGATACTTGTTGTAACAGAACTGATGTTTTTGGTCCCAAGTCGTATAGTGGGACTGCATACCGAAGAGAATTGTAGGGAGCAAGGTACAGAGAAGAGTCTTTGTTGAAATGAAAAGAGGATGGTTGTCAGAACTGTCACTACAAAAGGTGCTCAAAGTTCCGACACGCCACTTCAATTGAAAGGTTACAGCAGAGGCAGAGAGACTGACGGAAACATTGATACACTCCTGGCGTTTCCCTAATGCTCCAGGCAGCATCAAAAATTCGAGCAACTAAATCCTCCTTTGATTGTACAGGCATCACATAGACTAGTTGTTTCATATGGGCCCAGAAAAAGAATTCTAAGGGGTTAAGGTCTTGTGAGCGAGGTGGCCAAGACACTGGTCCTTCTCCGCCGATCCTTTTGTTCATAAAGAATGCGTTGAGAAAATTTCGCATCTCGGCACCGAAATGTGCTTTAGCGCCGTCGCTCATAAACCACATGTTTCGACGAACAGCCAGTGGCACAATCTCTAATAGTTCAGGCAGAACCTCTTCCAAAAATATACGATACTCCCACCCGGTCAAGCCTTGTGGTAGTAGTACGGTTAGATAAGATAATTATCAATGATTCCTGCCCACACAATCACAGAACACCGTTTCTGATTGGCAAGAGTTGACATTCCGTGTGGGTTTTGCCTCAGATCACAAATGTTGATTGTCAGTATTCAATACTGCATCACGGGAAAACGTAGCTTCATCTGTGAAGAGAACACGACACATTAGCATGCCGTTCGCGTAGCCACTGGACAAATTGATTGACGTGGAATCCAAACCACATGAGCTACCGCCGGGAATCGAATCCGGGTCTCTCATGCAAAAGTTGCATACTCTAACCGCTTAGCCACGAAGGGGTTGAAAAAGGTACTGGAGAGAATGATAGACGAGTACCGTAGCATTAGTAACAGATCGTCATTAAAAGCGATGTAATGTCATTAATATTCCAGATCAGCAATCAGAATCTCTTTATTTTCTGTTACCTATTTTCTTGTGTTGTACGTTTTTTTTTTTTTTTTTTTTTTACATTGTAGCGACATGATGTTTTCAGTGGATTCTTTTACAACGTTTTTACTAGTACTTTTTTGAGGAGGTATGCAACCACTCACAGTGATTATTACCTCATCCGCCATCTTTTAATTTGCGTGTATGAGTACTGACATGCCACGTAGTATTATTTCCAGGCACTGAGACGTCCTTTGCATGCTCTTGTCACACTCAATTTACATCATAAAATGTCCGGGAATCCCTAACGTCCTTTGGGGAATCCCTTGCGCCGCCACTGCACAAATTTGAAAACTGCAAATTTGGATAGAGCAGGTTAGGATCCTTTGATGATATCATGCACCGCGTCCTCGCTCAGTAGTTAGTGAAATATTTAACTCTAAAGTTTGTTTTCCCACGCTTTCGGCAGTCTATAACACGTAAATGACGCGGTTTTCGCCCTATGTTTATTGGAACTTTTTTGTTTGCTTTACACTTAGGAATCACTCCTCTGTTTTTGTACAGCGAATTTAGCGCCACACTATATATATATATATATATATATATATATATATATATATATATATAAAGGGTGTTTCAGATAAAACGTCCAGTGCTTATAAATCCGAAACGGCTGAGAATAAAAAGATGAAACAAAAACTGAGATAAGAAAATGTCATAGGGCGCATCACATAGTGTTGTTGTGGCGACCCCCAGGGCCCTCCTTCAAGGAGGCCCAGGGGCCAACTTCAAATTTTCAAATAGGAACATGTATTGAATCATACCTCATTCAATAGTACTTGAAAAACAAAACAACTTTTGTAGGAAACAATTTTCGATTTGGGCCACCGTTTTTAAATGGCCGCTAAAAGTGGGTCCTATATCAGATAAAACGTCCAGTGCTTATAAATCCGAAATGGCTGAAAATAAAAAGATGAAACAAAAACTGAGATAGGAAAACGTCATAGGGCGCATCACATGGTGTTGTCGTGGTGACCCACAGGGCCCTCCTTCAAGGGGGCCCAGGGGCCAACTTCAAATTTTTAAATGGGAACATGTATTGAATCATACCTCATTCAATAGTCCTTGAAATACGAAACAACTTTTGTATGAAACAATTTTCGATTTGGGGCACCGTTTTCAAAATGGCCGTAAAAAGTCCTGTATCAGTTTGAAGTTGGCACCTGCGCCCCCTTCACTGAGTTTCCTGAGGGTCACCACAACAACACCACTTGATATGCTTTATCATCATTTCTATCTCAGTTTTTGTTTCATCTCTCTATTCTCAGCCGTTTCTGATTTAGGCCTATAAGCACTGGACTTTTATCTGATACAGGACCCACTTTTTGCGGCCATTTTGAAAACGGTGGCCCAAATCGAGAATTGTTTCCTACAAAAGTTGTTTCGTTTTTTAAGTACTATTGAATGAGGTATGATTCAATACGTGTTCCCATTTAAAAATTTGGAGTTGGCCCCTGGGCCCCCTTGAAAGAGAGCCCTGGGGGTCTCCACAACAACACCCTGTGATGTGCCCTATGACATTTTCCTATCTCAGTTTTTTATTTTATCTTTTTATTCTCAGCCATTTCGAATTTATAAGCACTGGACGTTTTATCTGACATAGGACCCACTTTTTGCGGCCATTTAAAAACGGTGGCCCAAATCGAAAATTGTTTCCTACAATCGAGTTATGAAGTTTTGAGGAATCTGGACCTGGTGGAACCCGCGTGGGTGTGTCTCTGACATATTATATTCATTATCGTAAACTTTTGTATAGAAATGAAATACTAGTTATGCAGGCCCGTATCCAGGGGGCTGTCTAGGGGGGCCGGGTCCCCCTAAATTTTACACGGTAGGCTTGCAAATAGTGTTGCCACGAGACGAGACATTCCTCGTGTGTCGTCTCGTCTCGTCTCGTAAACGAGACGAGACGGGACAGAACCCTCTTAGACGAGACACGAGACGAGACAGACTACTTGTCCCGTCTCGAAAACGAGACGAGACACGAGACGAGACGGGACGTCTCGTGAAATGTCTCGTCTCGTGTCTCGAAAATGAAAACGCTGGCGGGAATGGCCAAGATTGAAATTGCCAGTGGTCATATAGATTGCAAAAGGAAAATCCCCTTTGTGAGAAAACATGTTGAAAAGCCTTCATAGAATAGTGTCCTCTGTCTATTGAATGAAACACTCGTGATACATGAGCTTCCAGAAATATCATCCTTAATGTCTTGTCCCCAATTCCCCTTGCTGTAAACTGAGGAATTCTCTTTTTTTATTTCTGGCTGGAATGATGACAAACAAAAATCAAAGACAGGGAAGATTTTTACAAGGTCAAGAAACCGAACTACCACCACCATCTATTCAATTTGAAAACTGGATAAGGTCTACACTCATTACAGGCTGTAGTTGAAAGTTCTGGCTGAGATGGCGGAAGAGAACAACAGACTACACTTGTCTTTATTCTCTGGTGGCGGTATTCTTTTTGCTATACGAACCGAAAACGGCAATTGAAGTATGTCATCTTGCAACTAAAATTTTGTCTTTTCTCTCTCTCTCTCTCTCACACACACACATACACATACACATAAAAACACACTTTTACCATTTTACCAATCGCTCGCTTATTATACAGCAGTCATGTTGTAAAATTCACCTCTTCGTTTGGAAGGCGGGTGGAGAAACAAAGCAAAGATATTATCGACGAACCCTTCAAATTGTTTGCTTTCAGCAAATTTATGATACTAATAATAACACTTTAGGTAAAGAAGTTTTACATGGGGACCTTCGTTTTGTTACGCGGAAATGTTTGAACTGACCAGAGTGCGAAATTGCC
Source organism: Thermobia domestica (assembly GCF_964235325.1). Lineage (NCBI taxonomy): Eukaryota > Metazoa > Arthropoda > Insecta > Zygentoma > Lepismatidae > Thermobia > Thermobia domestica. The sequence goes on along the minus strand of NC_137469.1, from coordinate 120,660,653 downwards.
CTCTGCTTCCATGTTGACAGGAGGGGAATACTTCCCTTTCCTAGTGAATAATATTCATTAGGACCTGAATTATCTTCAGAAATTGTTTCTTACAGGCATATAAAACCTCTCGAACTTAATAAGTTTAAAGAACATTTGGTATAACATTCATGGAACTTCGTTGAAAGCAGAAAATATCATGAGAGTGATCAAAATTCGAACATTGAAGAATATAATTAACAGAAAAGAAATAGGATACCCAAACCATATTTTTAAACCTGCTATAAAATGTATATCCTATATTTTTACTAATTCCTTACTCCCATGAAAGTATCCTGGGGAGGATATTCTCTCCATTTTTTTCAGACTGAAATCCTTTTATCCCGTACGATTCCCCCCCCCCCTGACACAATACGAAAAAACAAATGTTGTTAAAATCCATACACATGACCCTTCCGGGACTCAACCCGGGGCTTTTAAGCCGATGGTCTATCGCCGCAGACCTCTCGGCTTGGTATGAAGATGTACGTTGTATGATTGCGAATAGATCCCGACAATATAAGAAACTTTAATCCAAAATGGCCACCCAAAAATCAACTTTTTTTAGCCACTAGCTAATCTGGGTGTACTGTCATGAGTGTTACACAAACGGGGCAACCACCACATAGTAGCACACACCCCGCGGTTATGGGAACAGATTTGAACCATGGAGGTGAAGACTGGCCCCAAGCATTCTTTCGACGATGTGTCGTTCAGCTCCCATTACTATGGCACTTTTAGTAGAGCTTAGTGTGCAGTAACATCCCAGATAGCACAGAAAATTTTTTACAAATGTTTAAAAATTTGCAAAGGCAAACTAAAAAGTTTGCAAAAAACTTGCCTTTACAAATGAGAAAATTTGCCGAAAGTTCAATGGAAATAACGAAGTTGACGCTGGCTGAGTTTGCAGCAAAGTTGCCTCAGAAAATGAAAACATTTGCCAATACAAACGAAATGTTTGCGACTGCACAGCAAGAAAGTTTGCCAGGACTTTGCTGCAAATATTTTGTGAAAATTTTCTTTGACAAAATTTCCGAAAATGAGCTGATAAATTTGGTGAAAATATTAAAAGGTTTGCAGCAACATTGCAGAAAGTGTTTTCACGATCGCAAGATCATGTTTGCTGCAAATGTATCAGGTAATATTTGCTGGAAATTTATAAAGTGAAACCTAACTTTACGAAACATCAAAATTTTTATAATGTGGATCCGTGTTTTCTTAGTGGCAAGCATTAAACATCTTTAGCTACTTGCCAAAGATAAGAAACTTATGAACGATAAACGCACAGACAAAGGATATCGCAATTTATCTACTTACTCAACGATCATATCCCTGTACTTACTATCACACACATTCACAAAATAACGTCAGGCTGCCTGGGTCAATAAAAACATCTGATAAGCGACCAGTGAGTTTATTCTGGAGTCCTCTGGTGTATTGGTTTTTCCCGATTCTCATTTCCCGCTTCTTTTGTCACAGTTGATGTAGCGCAGTGAATTCTGGGTACGATGCGCGCGCACTCGGTAATATCATCACATATTTGCTTTCAGCAAGGTTTTCGAAACAAGTTTTTTACAGAGTTGCAAACTGTTTGCGACGGCAGACTTTCAACGATATATTTTCAAAAAAGATGCAAGTTAATGGCAGTGGTGAATTTATTTTTACAAATCAGCGAAAATTTGCAGATCATATTGAAAGCTCTAAATAAATATTAAGAAATTTTGCCTTCGCAAACTTTCAGATTGTTTGCTCCACTAAACGAAGCAAAAATTTGCCGCAAGTATTCGTGCTATCTGGGATATAATATTCAATCAAATACTTTCCATTACTCAAGAAAATTATTTGGTTCCGAGCTTTTTTGAAAAAAAAAAATAATTGCAACAAAGCTAAACATGCTAAAATGGAAAGTAGTTTTTGGATTGTTATGGGTTAACACTGTGAAACCTAAAGACTGGAATATATGAAATCAAAGTGTACACACATATCTATCTCTCTATTTATCTATATATCTTCCCATCTCTCTCTCTCTCTCTCGCTATATATATACTGTATATATACAGACACTATAAAGCAAGTGGGATAATAGTATACGATAGTTTCGGGGATGATGACACCTTTACATCGAACTTTGCTTGTCATGTAAACATTATTTGACATTAGTGTCTTCATCTTCGACGTACCTATGAGCAATTTACTGTATTGAAACTGGTGAAACAAATTTCAATGTTTTAGAATGTAAAAAAAAAAAAAAAAAAGCCAGGGTTCAGAAGCCTCAGACAACTAGCAGCAGAGATATATTATCTTGTAAACTATTTGTCCTTGCCTTGTGAGCTTATTTGAATTTATTTTTAAGACCTTTTGGCAACTTTGGACGAATGGATGATGATGGGAAAATTAGTGGAATGAAGAAAGTGGTAGGATACTAGACAACTTCGAGAAAACACATACATTCGAAAAATGAAATGAAATCTTTAAGTTTTACGTCCCACGTTTATGCCGGTTAGGCTACAGGAGACAGTGATGACGAGTAATGAATGAAATGGTGGAATAAAGAAAGTGGGAGGAAACGGGAGAACCCCGAGAAAACTCACGCACACGGTGTTTGTCCACCACAAAGTTCACTTGGCGGGGCTGGGATCGAACCGGAGACCCCAAGCACCAGAGGTGAACGCTCTACCACTGAGCCACCGCGTCCCCACACACATTCAATGTTTGTTCACCACAAAGCTCACATGGCACTAACCGAGATCGAACCGACTACCACATACACCAGAGGTGAAGGCTTCACGGTGTAGCTACCGTGACATTTCTTGCCTTGTGTGTTCTGGGTAATACTTGTAACTTACAAGGGAAGAGAGGGAGATTATATATCGAAGTGGAAGATGGTTTATATACCAATCGAAAGCACTAATGACGCCTATTACAAAACTGTAATAAAAATTTTCCGAATGCATATACTATGCGAGTTAAATGAATACATAGAGTGTCCAGATAATCCGTTTCCACCCCTTGAAATAGCAAACGATAAGACAGATGCCAAAACTGGAAAACACGTGTTTGATCATTTTAAAAGTACAACGTATTAAAGCAAAAATTCTTGTCACAAGGCCACCCGCAGTGTACTGGGCGGGGTCCAACTCAAAAATTACAAAAGGTAAGGGGGTCAAGTAGCATATCGTTCGAAACTTCTTGGGAAATGAAAGAAGACGCAACAAGTCTCAATACTTTAAAATTACCTTGTGCAAAATGGCGGCCCGTCAAACTGTCAGCAAAAACGTCATTGTAAAGTCGACGGCCACCCCCCAAAAAATCCTGAAACGGTGAGGCAGATGTCAAAACAGGAAAACATGTGTGTCATCATTTCAAAAGTACGATGATTGGAAGTAAAAATATTTGTCTCAGGGTCCTCCACAATGTCCCAGGCGGGGTCATACTCAAATTGTTCAAATGGCAAGGGAGGTCAAGTAGCACATCGTTTAAAGCTGTTATTAAATGAAAGCAGATAGAACAAGTATGGACGCTCTACGATAATACTGTGCAAACATCTTGCATTTTAGTTGTTCTTTCTGTAACCGGGTTTTAGTTTATTTTCACTTTAATTCTTGTACTCAATGGAAAGAAATGAAATACCCCTACTGTGAGATTCTGCTCTTTGAGCCCAGTAATGTCTAAATAAATAAAAAAAATATAATAAAATAAAAGCAAATTAAGACATAAAGAAAAGAAACGACAACATTTGACATCTTTGAGTATAGAACTGACTAGTTAACATATAGATAATGTACTTCCACAAACATAAATAAGTAGAGGTTGGAGCCATCAGAAGTAAAGACTCTTACCTCTACTTATTTATGTTTATGACTGCACAATAGTGGTACTTATGCTCATTATCTGGTTTATCAATATAAAATGATTCAAACGAAAGAATTCCTTGCACCAGGAAGAGTAAATACGTACAAATGCCTCAGAATGAAAACAAGTACCGATTGCAAAATGGAAAGTGAACGTGCTCAGAAAATCGAAATGAAGATGTACATTTTGACCGGCCGCCATTTTACATACGGTAATTTTAGAGGATCGAGACTTGTTCCGTGTTCTTTTATTTCTCAACAGCTTTATTTGACCATATTTGCCATTTGAAAATTTTGGGCAGAACCCCGTCTGGAACCTTGTGGAGGACCCTGGGACAAATATTTTTACTTTCAATCATTGTACTTTTGAAAAGATGACACATTTTTTTTTCTTTTTTGACATCTGTCTTACCGTTTCAGTTTTTTTCTTTCTTTGGAGGGTGGCCATAGACTCTACAATGACGTTTTTGCTGACAGTTTGACCGGCTGCCATTTTGCACAGGGTAATTTTAGAGAGTTGGGACTTGTTCGTCTTCTTTCATTTCCCAAGAAGTTTCGAACGATATACTACTTGACCCCCTTACCCTTTGTAATTTTTGTTTGGACCCTGCCTGGGACTCTGCGGGTGGCCCTGGGACAACAATGTTTGCTTTGATACATTGTACTTTTATAATGATCAAAAACGTGTTTTCCAGTTTTTGCATCTGTCTCATCGTTTGCGATTTCAAGGGGGTGGAAACGGATTTTCTGGACACCCTGTATATTCATATAACTCGCACAGTATATGCATTCGGAAATTTTTTATTACAGTTTCGTAATAGGCGTCATTAGTGCTTTCGATTGGTATATAAACCATCTTCCACTTCGATATATAATCTCCCTCTCTTCCCTTGTTAGTTGTATCTTGATTAGCATGGTGCAGTCTGCTACATTTTACTTTCGTTCCCATGGTATGCTGCTATATTTTTTACGAGACAAACGAGACGAGACGGGACAGCACCTCTCGAGACGAGACACGAGACGGGACGAGCACATGTTTTCGAGACGAGACATGCTTTGCACGAGACGAGACGAGACAGCCTGAAGTCTCGTCTCGTGGCAACACTACTTGCAAATGAACTATAATATGGTGACGAACTATAATATGGTTGGATCGCCCCCACTAACTTCAGCCGCCGCCCCCTCCCTACATTTTTGGGCTGGCTACCGGCCCGTAGGTATCTTGCGTGTGGCTACACAATTCATGAAAATTTTGCAATACTATAGTATATAATTTTTAAAAAAAGTTCAGCTTTTTATGGACAAGTTGGATGCCAAGCGGCTTAACTCCACTTTTTTTTTTTTTTAACAAAATGGACTAATGATTTCGGGTTTAAGTTCTCATTACGTACGTATTGATTCTCTGTGCTTATAAAGGCGCAAAAGATAAACCGACATGTGCTACATGAACACTAAAATAGTAATTTTTTTTTTAAGTGCTTGCTTGTATTTGGCAAACTTTAAGAGTTTGGAAATGTTTTTCGCTTCTCCTGAAAGGTTGTGGTTTTAACACACAGTGGTTCTTCGAGGCGCAGCGACGATATATAGACATTATACTAATTGAAAACGGGAAACCTATTGATAGAAAACTCTCCACACTCGTTCCTCCGAGCAAAACCTAAAATGGCGCTGCTGGCGAAACGAGGCCTTCAACTTCAAAGAACCAAAACAACTCTTACATCGGCCTATGTTTAGCAGAAGGGGTCCAGCTCTTTTCACTAAAAAATGTTACAATTTTGGTAATTTCTGTTCACATTCGGTTAGTTTAGGGTAGGGTTGGTTAGTTTAAGTTAGGTTAGGCTAGTTTAGGTTACGTTAGTTTAGTTTAGTTTATGTTATGTTAGTGTAGGAGTCCCGCATAATTTTCCAAAAAATGATAGAACTTCGCTTATTTCTACTAATATTACGTTAGTTTAGGTTAGTTCAGGTTAGCTTACGTTAGTTTATGTTAGGTTGGGTTAGATTTGGTTACGTTATGTTACGTCTAAGTACTTGCATCACTCATTTCTCCTGTAAATTTTGTGCTTCTTACGTGCTTCTGGACCCCCTGAACTAAACATACCCCCTACATCAGCGCCAGGATACAAATTCCTGTTGTATAATAGCTCAGATTTTGTAGCTTTTTCAAGTTTAAAAAGAGAAAATAAGTCTGGCATACCTTAAAGTGTGATTCGTAGTCTGAATCTTTGTGTTGAATTAACCATAATCACTTTATTCCTTTGTTGCTTTCGCCTTGGCCCTGGCCTTGACAATCGGCAGTAAGTGGTTCACCATATCAACTATGAAAAGGAAAAAGAAAGAATTACGGTTAGCGTTGGAAGATTCCAATTGTTGATTTAAAAAATCCCTGTTTAAAAAGTAAGGATTTAGAAAAAAATCAAGGGAAAGACTTGCTTACCATTCTTATAGGGTTGTTTTCGAAGCAATGAACTGACCAAGTGATTAGTTAGTTTAGTGGACAGTGCTGCCGTCAGTGCTGCCAACAGTCTGTAATATCGATTTGTTTCCCACAGCATGAAGTAGTGTGAAAAAAATTGTCTTTTGTTTTCATCTCAGGAGTATGCATACGATTTAACTATACTCAAATATGATACTCATTTTTAATTGTTTCAAACCGGAAATGCCTTTCATTTTCAATTCCTTTATTAGGATTTCCCCATCACTGTTGCCATACACTAGCAGTTTGAAATCCTGAATGTATTATGCTGAGCAACGCCTCTAACTGCTATTTACGAATGGTTGACTCACCTAAATATATACAAGGAAGTTGAAGCGTCGTATTCTGATTGCGTGAATGCCTGAAACACGTTATAGCCTTGAAAAACTTTTTCCCCTTTTTCTTTCTTTCTTTCTTTTTCTTTTCGTTATTGTCGTTGTTGTTGAACCTTTGGTTGCTGTACAGATCCAAGATTAATTCTATCGGTCTTTGTGTATACAGGATGTTTACATAAATGTGTCACAATAGTTTGGGAACAGATTCCTGAAAGATTGATATTTGGATAGTTCACATACTAGTTCCTAAGTGATGTCTTGACACGACTACGATAGGTCCCATAGTAGTGGAGCTATGAACTTTAAAACTCACTTATTTCACGTTTTCGGCTCCCTGCAACTCCGAAACTACCCACTTTTGAGCATAAGTCCATATGAACCTTTTTCTTATTTTGATCTAAGGACTTTGTTCCTAAAATATTATGACAAATTTATGTAAAACCCTATATATATATATAGTAAACATATATAGTAAACATATATATAGTAATGTCACAGTCCCTGAAAGATGTGAACGACTGAATTAACTGAATAGCGCTGTGTTCATTCTCATCAGAGTAAATGGAGATTATACAAGTAATGCCAACCCATTATCCACTGGCATACATGGCATGTAAAATTTGGGGGGGACATCAAAGAAAATGATTTAAATGTTACTACCTACGCGAACCCCTAAGGCAGCGTTTCCCAACCGGTGTGCCGCGGCACACTGGTGTGCCTCGAATGGGCCGCTGGTGTGCCGCGAGAAAATCGAAACAAATTATTAATTCTATACGAACCAAATTAAAAGACATAGGGGAAGATGTATATTTGTATTTCACATTACTATGAACCTCTACTATAAATCTACAATTTTAAGTTTCATACTGTGTTACTTTTCTGTACATTTTTAATGTCGAAAAACGTATTTATCATTGCCATGACCATTATTACTTCTTTACTGTTGCAGACTATTTCGTAACTTGAAATTTTAACATATCATTCAATAAATTCAACAAAACAAACATGCATACAAATTACCTACATTTGTGTTTTAAAAGTATAGGAGATTTGTTTATTTGTTCGTTATTTAGTGATCTTCCCTTTTAGTTAGAGGTTAGATACAGTTTTCGAAAGAGAAAGTGGATTTTTAAAAACCCTAGTCCTATATTTCATTGCTATTGTTTTCTATTTTAAAATTAGAATGAAAAATAAGTATAATGATTTAGCACGGGGGAAAATCAGTGATCGAGCTTTCTTCTCTGTAAGTAGGACATCAGTAATCACATTAAAATACCACGGTATTTTATATTTACAAATAATAACAGTGAGTGAATCAAAAGTCTGGACACGGTGGAATAAATCGAGAACTTAACTTCGGATCGAAAAATCAAAAAAACACGTTTTTAGTAATATTAAAAAATCTATCTGATGAAACCAAACTAGACCCTCTAGACCCACTCTCTGGAGGTTGGAGTGGGGTCAATTTTGAAATTTCTAATGGAAACCCCAATTTTTGATTGCAGATTTGGATTCTACGGCCCAAACTATGTAAAGTTTCATCAACACTTTTCCGTCGATGCATAACATGGCGCAGTAATCGGGGAAAATAAATGGCCCCTAAATACTCCCATTTCGTTCATGAGCTTGGTACCTCTGTTCTCGTTCAGTGTCACTGGTTCACTTCTCTGTTCCTTCTCGTCACTGGATAGAAGCACACTACACACAGGCAGAAGACACAGAGAAAGGCACACCTTCTTCATTCGGGCTTCAGGCAGTATCAGTGTTGCAAACCAGAAAATTCAAAAGCGGCGAGTAGAGGACAAAAAATAAAACAATTAAAAGTAAAAGGAAAATTGAAGAAAAGTATAGCTATTGAAGTATCTGCTTATTGCACTATGGTGTTTTTTGACTTCTGTGTCTAAGATGAAAATGTATTGATATAACTGTTTTCTAATCGCTAAAATATGACATTCATTAGGGTCGATTGTACCATTCTCTGATAAAGATAAATTATCGGAATGATCCAACCTTGTCGCGGTAGTAGATCTCATCTTACACAAAATAACACATGACCACTGCGACCTGTTATCTTATCTGACGATTAAAAGATATCAGGATAGTGTAGAATTGGCCCTATAACGTGCAAATGTTCGAATGGTGTGAAATTATCAAAAATAGCCTGTAACTGTCAAGCTAATTTATGTTTGAAATAACAGGTGAACCAAAAGTTTGGCCACGGTAGAGTAACTGGAGAAATACACTTCTGATCATAAAAGCGCAAAAAAACGTATTTAATATGTTTCAAGAAGCTATCCGATGATATCAAACGCAACACTCCGCCCCTACCTTCTGAAAAGGAGTGGGGGGGCATTGATTTTTCAAATGGGAACTCCAATGTTTTATTGAAGATTCGGAGACTGCATCCCAAATAATGTAAGGTATAATCAAAACTTTTTCGTCGATGTGTGATATCATGCTGTAATCGGCGAAATTAGATGCTCCCCTCTTCGTTTATGAGCTTGATATTAGCCCCGACCGTCTGTACAAGGTGCAGTATTTTGAGAAATACGCGTCGGATCAACAAAGTTATTCAATGGTACCAAACCCGCTAGGTGGGGTTATCTGAAAGATTTGAAATGGAAGCTTTTATTTCTTATTGCAGAGTCGGATTCTGCGCACAAACCTGTATAAGATTTAGTCGAAACATCGTTGTGACTGTGTGACGTGGCGCTGTAATGGCGAAATCAGGAGAACTCCCTATATGAACTTTAATTAGCTTCAATTCTGTAGACGTGATGAAAGAAGTATACATGTTATCAAAAAACAAAAGAAAATGTGTGACTATTGGGTTTGTTAGGGTGTTTATCGTTCCTTTTCCGCAGTGGGACGAGAGAGACGGGACCTACAGTTGAAAGTGAGATCCGAACCTCTATTAGGTTTTGGAACCGAGACGTTCCCCATGAACAATTGCCGACGAAGTTTGTCCGACCGTCGTCGATTATTGGGTGACAGCAGCGAAAAGGGTGTGCTAGTGCTGGTTCAAAGGCGGCTGCCTATTTGTCGGCTTGGCAGGGAACACCGTGACGGCCCCGCCGCTGTTCAGGAACGGCAGCTATGAAACAGACGGTTGTCTTGGCCCAGCAGTGGCACGACGTCGTCCCCCGAAGCGACGGCATCATGATTTTCGCCATCATTTCGCCTGATTTGTGCGAATAGTCGGACTGCGACTCACGAGACTGCTCGCAGTCTCGCATAGTTTTAGATGGGTGCAATTATTATTGAATTCTTTCTTTACTTCTTCTCCTTATTATTATTATTATTATTATTATTATTATTATTATTATTATTATTATTATTATTATTATTATTATTATTATCTGCTAGTAGTTGTAGTAGTAGTAGTAGTAGTAGTAGTAGTAACAGTAATAGTAATAGGAATTGTAGCATTAGTTGTAGTAGTAGTAATTGTAGCATTAGTAGTAGTAGTTGTAGTAGTAGTAGTAGTAGTGATAGTAGTAGTAGTCTGTGAAGGATAGTAGTCTGTAGTAGTATGTTTTATTTTTATTTTTAATCCTTTCATCTTTTAATTTTTAAATGTCTATAATGTGCAGTGGCGTATTTAGGGGGGTGGCTTCCGGGCTTAAGGCCCTTCCCCCCGAAATCTTACTTAGTATAGTAAAGTAAATGAAATATCTTGCAGAATTTTCACATTTCCAGGCAAAGTCCCCCCGAAAGTTAGCAAAGCCCCTCCCGAAACAAAATCGTAAATACGACATTATTAATGTGTCATCAATAAATTGATCACATTGGACCCTAGACAAGATTAGATTCTGTCGTTCCAATATAATTTCAAAACTAAAGGAGTTACCACTAAAGAGCATTGTGTGAACAGAGTGCACATTTCAATACATATGTACGGTACCACCTTAATTTCGTGGCATGGATGGGGCCACGGTGGCTCACCTCTGGTGCTTGGGGTCCTGGGTTCAAAACCTGCTCCCGCCAAATGAACTTTGTGGTAGACAAACACCGTGTGCGTGGGTTTTCTCGGAGATCTCCCGTTTCCTCCCACTTTCTTAATTCCACCATTTCATTCATCTCTCTCATAATCACCGTCTCTTTTAGCCTAACCGGCAAAATCGTGGGACCTAAAACTCAAAAATTTCATTTCATTTTCGTGGCATGGAGTCCTCTTAAGTAAGTTGATCGAACTTTCGTTCGGGATAGACATGACGAAGGTTATAGGCGTAACCTGTAATTTGAGCATTATAGTGGAGCATTTGTATAAGAAGTGATACCTGTGTGTGAGTGTGCATGTGTTATTCGTTTCATTATTGTTTTCTCTTCTCACATGCAACGTATGGATGTGTGAATTATAACACGTTTAGTGGCACGTGACATGGGATTGCAACATTGGGATGGCATTGCTCGTTCGTTCATTCACATGTTAAAGCGACGTTCACCTGAGCGATTCGTTTATAAGTGGCAGGTCGTTAACGGTGACGGATCTGTTGGTAACGATTCTCGGTCTAACAGCAAAATGTCTTTCTTTTTCACCCCAAACAGTTAATTTACTTTCGCCGATTATGGCGCCATATAATGCATCGACGGAAAAGTGTTGATGAAACCTTACATAGTTTGGGCCGTAGAATCCAAATCTGCAATCAAAAATTGGGGTTTCCATTTGAAATTTCAAAGTTGACCCCACTCCAGCCCCCAGGGGGTGGGTCTAGAGGGTCGAGTTTGGTTTCATCAGATAGTTGTTTTAATATTACTAAACACGTGTTTTTTGGTTTTTCGATTCGAAGTTAAGTTCTCGATTTATTCCACCGTGTCCAGACTTTTGATTCACTCTGTATATATATATATATATATATATATATATATATATATATGGGTGTGTCGCGAGAATTCAAGTTACACCTGTAGTGTGCCGCAAGTTGAAAAAGGTTGGGAAACGCTGCCCTAAGGTATGACAAGAACTCTGTTATAATAGTTTCACAGCCTGATTATTATATTCCAAATAATAATAATAATAATAATAATAATAATAATAATAATAATAATAATAATAATAATAATAATAATAATAATATTATTATTATTATTATTATTATTATTATTATTATTATTATTATTATTATTATTATTATTATTATTATATGTTATTCAGTCGTTAGTAAATAAATCAAATTAGAATAAAATATTGAATATTTTGTACTTCAAAATATTGAGGGGGACGTGTCCCCCTCGTCCCCCCACGCCAGAGAACTCATGCCATTATCCAGGCAATTATGGAATTGCCGATGAAGAATGCTGAAATAGCCAATCAAGATGTTCGAAACAATTCCCAGACACCAAGAAAATGACTATAATGGTATTACTCTAAAACTTGAATTTGCTCTGGTTATTGTATTCGCTATCCTGCTTCCGCTGAATACCAATATATAGTCACAGTCACGCAGAACGCTAGCAGTTCTTTTTTTTAAAATGTAAATAAATAAAAGGAAATGTAGAATAGATAAGAATAGTAAGAATGGAGATTAAATCTATTATTATTATTAGTAGTAGTAGTAGTAATAGTAGTAGTAGTAGTAGTAGAAAAACAGAAATGTTATATATCATGAAAATTCGTTGGCCTTAAGCCAATTAGATACAGTGCCAATCCACCCCCACCCCCATTTGATAGAATGTAATCTACCTTCGGCTTCTCAAGTACACACAAAATATTGCATATATAAGGGAGTCATTAGAGGAGTTAGGGGAACATGTCCCATCCAATAATTTTCTAATTTTGCTGCTCTACAGATTGCTTGCTTTAGAATTGTCCACATAGAACTTTTTATCTTGTGCCGAATCCATAATACCGTCAAGTAATTGTAAATTAATATTACGCAGTCCACGAAGTGAACATTTATTTTTATAACAAAAACGCAACAACTAATTTCACACAAGTGCTAATTACCTAACTTATATTGTAGCCAAAGAATTAAATTGAATACTACTTTTCTTTTATCATTTCAGTGAAAAACAAGAAGACATACCAAAGAAACATTTTCGTATCAATGCTGTCAAATAACTAGCAGATATGTCATTTAAAACTCCTTATCCCCAGAGCTTGAAACAATAAAAGGACAGATAAAGAGTAGTGCTAAAAGTCCCCATTTTCACTAGTTAGCAAATTATCGAAAAGTAAGCCAAAATCTGCCATTTCGAAAGGATTGCCATCTTTCCTCTGCAGGTGTCTTTGCTTTATGTTTCATTAACATAACAGATTATTATTTTTAAAAAAAACAGACACGAGATTGTATTTGTAGTGTTTAGGCCTTTCTGAGTGCGAGTACTCTTTCCCTCCTCTTTGTTGTTCATAATGGTGTTATGTCCTCGCTATACAATACTACAGTGTTGTAATTTAGTATAAAGTTGGTGTGTGAACTTTTCGTAACTATTGACGGTTGTCGTGTTCATATGCATATAGACGCCTATAGACGCCTTTAGATGTTAGATCCAATTTCATTTGCAATACGATGACACCTAGACAGCTGACTGGCTCTTCCAATTAGATTATTTCTTCAGTTATGGGCACAGTCCTGCGATGAGATATCTAAAAATTTCCTCGCGAGAACTGAACCAAGGTTTGACCCGTGGGACAACGGTCTTCACCCTCCCGCATAATGACTTGGGAAAATGTCTATCAGAAGGAAACGAGATTCCTCGTGAGAGAAGAGGTAACATATGGGGAATATATATTTAAAAAATATCTTAAGGTGAGAATCAAGTAAGAATCGATTTAGTTTGAACACCAGTATACGTCACTATATCATATGCTAAAAATGAAATTTTGAAATGTACTTCTAGTTGAGCATAATATCACTTTATAATCAACAATAAAATGGTTTGATACAATTTACATGAACTGCTACAGCAATCGATAAGAACAGTAGATTACAATTGATTAAATTTCGATTATTTCTCCTCTACCGATTATTTAAACGCTTTTATATTATTTTATTAGACATGAAATATAGTAGGAACATAGTAGCATTATCTATCAGGTAGCATTTTAATTCAGTTGTTTTGTACCAAAAATTCAATATTTATTTATTTATGTTTCTTCTGTTTTTCAAGTTGTGATGAACGTTTTAAGATGATGTACGTTTTTAAGAACAATTTCTAATTCAGTAATTGTAAAGTCCTTGTCTAGTACTTGATTTGGATTATTAAATAGATAAGTGGTCATTAATTAAAGGGTCATTATTGCCCGAACATGGCGTTAATTGTTGACGGAAAGTATGAATCCAATTTAAGTCGTAGAAGTAGAATGATGTATCCTTTATTGAGTGATAGTTTTTAATTTTTTCCAAAAATTCCGAATTTTGAAAGAAGTACGATTTGAAATTGAGTTACAAAAATCTTGCCGGCTCTGACGTTTGGCTGTATTAATTAGTGATTTAGAATGGTCTTTCTGGCGGTGATAGTTAAGAAAAGAAACAGGAGTTCATAGTGCCAAAAATATTTCGAAAAGCTTGAATACTGTTGTTAACACTTTTTTGGCATTGTTGATTACACCATATGGGTCTATTATGTGCGCAGTTGACAAGTTGCGAGCGAAGTGATATTATTCTTGATTTTGGTTGTCTTTTGCAGATAAGATGATGTGGCCTTAATTAATTTGAAAATGTCCGTATCATTACTTAGCTGTGAAATGTTCTCTTGAATGATGCTTTGGAACTCTGTCCAATTAAGTGTTGAAGGTACATGTTGTAACTTAGAGTTAAAATAAAGACCATCAGTTTTGGTTGAACTATAATCAGTATTCAGAAAATGAGATTTAAAGAGAATAGAATAATGATCACTGCTGCATTTGTTAAAATAGGTATGCCATTCTGTCTCAATGTAATAGATATATTTAATTAAAGTAAGATTAGGAGCACTAAAGGTATTGCATTGGACTTTCGTAGAGGAGCCATCATTAAGATAAACGTAAGATAAATAGGAAGGAGCTTTGAGAAAGCATTTTCAAGCCGAGTCTGTTCTATTTGAGTCCCAGATTTTAACGTTGAGGTTAAAATCGCCTCCTATGTAATCAATATCTTGATTATTAGAAAAACGATAATGTCATAAAGTTTGATCCAAGTGCATTTTTGGGAGAATATAAATATTGGCCAGTTTTATATTTGAGATTTGTATTCCAATAGATTGAATATGAGCATGTTCATGATTTAATTTTAGGTTGAAAGTTTTGAATTTTATATTATTCTGAATGCAAACTGCAATTCCTCCATGTTCATCATGTCATATTTGATTGATGAAGTTATAACCTTTGAGTTTGAGCGGAATTCTCGGAATGAACCACGTTTCTTGTAGGGAAATGATTTCAGGAGAAAAAATATTCATAAGAAATTTATTTTCTTGTTGCTTTGGTTCTGCATTATCTGACAAACTTTGAGCATTCATCTTATTGTTAAAGTCGTCCTAATTATAGAGCTCGTGTAGTTGGAATGGCCATTGGGAACGATGAAGTTCCACTCGGTGATCCCGTCAGTTGGGGACGATATTGTTTTGTAAGACACGTAGTAACTTTTCTTTAGAAAGACCTTGGATCTTATTTGTAGTTTAAATTGGTAAAGCTAGGATTCTTTATGCTAATATGAGAGTTCTGATTGATTGGAGTGTATGATACATCAAATTGGGAGGGGTGATGGAAGTAGACTGTAATATTGATTTTTGTAGAATTCCTAGGTTTGTATTGAGAGTTCGTCCTCAAAGATTTATTTTCCGTTAAATTCCTCCTTTTTTTTCTGGAGGGGAACCGTTGAGTCTGTGTTCGGAGTTGCCAAAGGAGACATGACTTCATACGCTGTAACAGATGCATACGATTTAAGATTAGATTTGAAAGTGCTTACATGATAAGAAGTAATGGAAGCTGCTCTAATTGATACATGGTTTTTATCAATTCCGGTGTTTTTTTAATGATTAAATTAGCTCCGTCGAAAGATATTTTTTCTCTGGCTATGCGTTCCATGATTCTGTTTTGTCGGAGTCGCTCCAGGCATTGAGGAAAATCAGCAGAATGAGCTCCATCACAATTTGCACAATGAGGAGGATTGGTTCAAGTATCTTGTTGGTGTGGGGAACCACACTTAACGCACAGAGTTTTATTGAGCCGACAATTTCGTCTCCGATGCAAGTATTTAAAATAGCCCATAAGGCTTGCCTAATGGCAGGAATATATATAACAGGAGGAACTACATAATTTATACGGTTTACTCAACATTGTTAGGATCGTCAAGTCTAGGAGGCTTAGATGGGCAGGTCATGTAGTTAGAATGGAAGAAAGTAGAAACGCTTTCAAAGTCTTGACTGGAAGACCAATCGGAAAACGACCATTAAGAAGACCTAGGCGCAGATGGGAGGACAATATTAAGATGGATCTCGCAGCGATTGGAATACAAAATAGAAACTGGATGCAGTTAGCTAAGGATAGAAGTCAGTGGAGAGTTTTTGTGAAGGCGGCATTGAACCTCCGGGTTCTATAGGCCATAGAGTTATATATAGAGTTGAGAATCGAATATTAATATTACTGTTGTAGGTTGTAGCTCATTGCGATCATTTCTACGAAATATTCTTCGAGCAGAGGTTACCTGACTTTCACACTGGATGTCATTCAGTAGGTTCGTCATTTCAATATCAGTATCTATTCCATGTACTACACCCGTGGAGTAAATAAAGTGATGGGGTATGTATGCATCCGATTGATTTTTTTTTTTTTTTTTTTTTTTTTTTTGGAAGGATTGGATGTACCAGGAATCGATTCGCTTCATCACCAGAGCGAAATCGTATTTTGAGAAGGGTGTTACCAATTCAGTTAATATCCTCTATACCTGGTATATTCGCAAGAAATAAAGATCTGTTAATAATCATGACATGTTTCCGTCCTATATCCTCATTATATGATTTTAGAAAAATGAAATATGGCGCCAAGTGATGGGATTGATATTTTGTTTTTTCAAGTTGAGTTGTATTAATATCCTTATTATACTAAGTACTCTTTTCCTGTCCTAATTGGGGTATATCGTGTATGGAAGTAGAACCATTACCGTTTTTTGAAGAGGTAGATGATATATTAACTTCACTATCTGGTTCAGTCTCCATGTTACTATAGTTAGTAATGGAAGTAGCTTCTGAAGAGCTATTACCTTTTTCTTCCATTTTGTTAATTCATAATAAATTCAACATGGCATTATAAATGAAGGACAAATTTTAACAAAAAGAACACAAGTAGTAACTAAATCATAATAATAGTTAAAGAAAAAGAGAATAAATAAAGTTGATCTCACCCGTCAGTTAGACGATTAGCTGAGAAAGATCGAGAAATCCACAATGTTCACGAAGCACAAGATGCTTTCAAAGTTTGTGAATTGGATTTAATGTAAACACTATATTACTTATCACAGCAGTCCCCAATGATTGTATATAGTGCAACACTATGTTTCCATACAATTATTTTCTATATTTATTTATTCAACTCAAATCGGCATTTTATTATCAAAACACACTACATTTTTTTCTCTCAGATACACTTAATCTTGAAACTTTCTTAAAATCAAGGATGTTATAAATAGAGGATCTGCCCATATGTATCTTCATCCTATTAAATCGGTGAAGCCAAAAAGCAACCGAGCATCGGTACGTCTGATTGGCTACTGTCGTTTCTGCCATCGTCTGATTGGCTACTTTTGTTTCCGTCATGATTGTTGGCTCAAAACATTGCGATCCTATTCGGCGGAGTGGGCAGAGTAGGGGTGGCGAAACTATGACATATGGCTTCAAGATTTTGTTGTAAGGGCAGATCCTCTATTTTGTTAGATGCTTGCTTAAAATGTTTTATTTCTTATTTTCAATTCCAAAAATTTAGTTGTCGTTTATATTTAAATCATCAGACCCAAACCAGAATGCACAGCGCCACGTATAGTGTAATGTAATGAAATAGCGGCGCATAACAATGGGGTAACATACTTGAAATCGTGGCTTTTAAGATTTGTTCTTTAGGAGTTAGGAATTAGGATATAGATTTCTGGGTTTTCGGCATATAAGGTCATTTAGTCCGTCACGTTTTGAGGGATGACGTTCCTCGGCGAGCACACTATCCAGGGAAAAGGAAGAGAGGATTAGGGAAGGGAGGAAGTGGCCTGGGGCCTATAAGTTAGGTACCACCCCAGCATTTGCCTGGTGTGAATGAGGAAAACCCAGGATAACCTCATTAAGGGTGGCTGGCCTGAAAAAGCGTTTTACATTTTTTCGACCGACTGCCCATACCGGGAATCGAACCTGGGGCCAGATTTGGTCTTTCTGTGATGACTGCACGGGGCGGCAAATTGCCTTCGGTCGGCCCTGGCTACCTCACACGCAAAGATGATTGACGCAAATTGTTCTGAAAGTCCGGAGGAGACTTCTTTGCTCGTCATTTGAAGGCAAAAAGTCGGTAGTGCAAGACATTCACAGAAGCCGGAAAAATTGAGCAATGGATTTTCGAAGGATTACTTTTAATATTGGAGTGCACATATACAAACTATTATGGAAGAAAAAATTAAAACACTTTCGTGATCCCGATATTGAAAATATCTTACGTGTGTTCATTTCTTCAAACACTTAGAAATAAATAAAGAATTCTTGAATAAATTTTGTCTTGTCTCTGAAATGTTACCCTGAGTGCAAGTATGTCAATAATATACTTGTAGTTCAAATAAATAATTTCAATAAGTAGAAAATAATGAAGTGTGGAAAACTAAAATTTCATATTTTACAAAGAAATACAGAAACATGAGTATCTTGCTGATTTTACTGTCAAAACTGTCATAGATTTGATTGGATATGAATTTAGCGTCCCGTTCAGGAGCGGGGCTATATGGGACTTGCACCTACAGTTCAACGTGGAATTCGAACCACATGCGCTACTGCCGGCAATCGAATCCGAGTGTCGTGAATTCGACTCAATTGTCAAGTCGTATAGGGTCGATTTATTACGGGAGAACACTCATAAGGGTTCCGTGCTAGATTTGCGGGACTTCATCTGGTTCGATCCTGGCTCGCGCCAAGCGGACTTTGTAGTGGACAAACAGTGTGTGCGTGGGTTTTCTTGGGATTGTCCCGTTTCCTCTCACTTTCTTCATTCCACCATTTCTCATCATCATCGTCTCCTTAGCAGGCATAATCGTGGGACGTAGAACTCAAAGATTTCATTTCTTTTCTGTTTCGTTTTCTTGTTTTGGCGTGGGAAACTCGGGTTCGATTCCCGGCGGAAGTTCTTGTGTTTCGGATTCCACGTTAATCAGTAGGTTCACGTCTTACATAGCCTCGCTGCTGAACGAGATGTTAAAATCAACTCAACTCGTTTTCTTGCTTTATTCAGTGATCCAGAAAAGTGGATATTTAGACAAAACAAGATTAAGCATTTTAAGTTTTTATATGCGTGTAGGGGATACTGCGAGTATTTGGGTACAGTAAGAGAAAACTCGATTTCCTGAAATCTAACACAATAGCCTAGATGATTTTACTTATGATTTTAAAATATTAATAAATTATCGTAGTATCTATCCATTAAAATGCTACAATAGCAATTAAATGCGACTGAGCTCCAACCTATAACTTATGTTTTCAAATCTTTCATTTACGGTTATGTGCCATTTCACGTTTAACAGAGACAAACATTTTGAGTATGCGTACTTTAAATAAGTTATTTAAATAGATCTTTTTCATAAAGTTTAGGTTTTAAAATTATTGTTCAATGACTTTGTATTTTCATAAGCCTTCTCTAAAATCTATGCACGTGAATTGTGCTTCCGTCTTCCGAGTTCTTTTAAACTACATGTTGTGTACGTTTATATGTTTGTGGTTAATCTTTTCGACAATGAGATCTCGGAAACTACAGGCTCTAGAAAAATAGCGTTTTCACTGATCGATTGGAAATTTTGCGTAGATTGTCCAGTTCTAATTGAATGTTTAAAAAACATGGCCATTATTTCTTTATTACATTTTAATAGTACACTGGAAGCATTGAAATTTAAAGAAAATCTAAAGTATCATATCCTATGCATTATACATTCCAACACCACATTGTTGTATATAGGGTTGCATATATCTCAGGTGTTTGCTTCATGGCCAAATAATAATGAAAAAGGAAGGATAATCATTTCTCCAGTGTAAGAAGAATCTTTATTTTTGTAGTGTTCTGCCCAATGAACACCATATATAACTAGTAAGACTATTCATGGCTTTGGATTAATTGTTTTAACAAAAGAGACACTGACCAAAGCTTAAAACTTTACTTTATTTTAAATTATAATTTGTAACTGTTTCGGATATCTAGCATATCCTTCTTCAGACACGATCGAAATTAATGAAAATACAGACATATATATAAATGTTAAAATAAAGTAAAGTTTTAAGCTTTGGTCAGTGTCTCTTTTGTTAAAACATATATAACTACCATTATAATTAATTGTGTATGTAATGTACTTGCTTATTACATACTGCATGCAAGAAGAAATAAAAGACTGGTCATGCATGAATTAGAAACTCCAACCGGAAGTAGACTCAAATCTTGCAAACGATGCGAGAATCGAAAAAAAACTCCTCTTTATGATGCCACTTGCCGATTTTTTCTTTTTTATCAAGACGTCTAACTTGTGTCTGTAAGGGACATGTACAGATGTTGTGAGGAATGAGAAGAATATTTATGCTCATATGCGAATGATGCGCTGTGTAGAGAGCGCAGGTTCAGCTAGTAATATATTAAAAAATTATAATCCCATTATGAAATCAATGTTCAGAAAAAAAAATGAAAGTGAGGAGAGCAGAAAATGAAACTTGCTTAAAACATGAGTCTCTGAAGGGGCTATTTGAGTCATTATTGTACGGTATTTTTATTTCATTTTTTTAAAAATACGTGTTAGGCCTCAAACTACTTACTATATGAAAACTATTTGAGAATAATTACTTTATAGAATGGTATCTTATCCACATTAGAAACTGTGGCCCCGCGTAGCGTAGTCTCTAGCGCTCTCGCCTTCGGTGCGAGCGGTCCCAGGTTCGATTCCTGTGAAAACACTCGGTCAAAAAAGTGTACACGCTTTTTCAGACCAGCCATCCTGAATGAGGTTTTCCTGGGTTTTCCTCATTCATACCAGGCAAATGCCGAGATGGTACCTAACTTATAGGTCCCAGGCAGCTTCCTTCCTTCTCTTTCCCCTTATAGTATGCTCGCCGAGGGACGTCATCCCTCAAAACGTGACGGGATAATTAAGCATAGATACCGAAAACCCTGAAATCTAAATCTAAATCCTAAAAATATTTCTTTAAAAAATCCAAATAAGAAGCTTTTACGCAATGGTAAGTTAGAAACCAAAGTCACCGTACTACGAAAATTTTGAACGAAGATAGTTCAAAACTTATTTAAAAAATAGTCACTTTACAAGCACTTTTCATGCACACAAATTGCTTTGTCCCGAAGATTCTATACATATCTCATGGTATCATTAGTTACGTACATGTCAGCCAATCCAATCATGTATTTTCTGACAAATTCACCAGATATATAAAGGTATTAACTGTCACAATTCACATCACACTTTTTTCTCAGTTTCATTTACGTGATATTCGTCGTGGATATTGGTTGACATAGGTTGTTAGGTTTTTCTTTCTCATGAATTCTCTTTTTCTCCGAGATAGTCTTGTTGTCTTTTTCCAATATAATATGAGATATATTTTTTAAAAAAATCCTTATCAATTCTATTGGCGTTCGTCTTACATGTAAATTCGACGTTGACACCGTATTAAGAAAATGTTTCGTAATCTTTTGGTGACTACTTTTTTCATTGGTTTAAAATCCTCTGTCCAATGTGTGTAATTTGTGGGCACTGTGTGGTGTAAACACATTTGTTTTAATCTCATGCTTGTCTCAAAATTCGCATTGATTCAAATAGCCCCGTTATTTGCTCTTCCGAATAAAGAAGTGCCACTCACAGACGTAATGGACAAAGGCGAAGAAATGGCGCCCGAATTATACAAATATTGTTGTTTATCACACATGTAAACGCTTCAGCAAATATAGTATTCACACAATTTTGGCACCTAATTTGCTGTGTACATAACGTTATATCAGCCACTCTCCCCCCTCCCACACACACAGAAATAGATTTTGCTAGTCGCCTTGCTAAGAAAATATTACAGGTATATTCCCGGCTACTGTTAAATAAAATGAGAATAATAAAAACATTTTACACGAACAACAAATCCAAAAATGAGCAGAAGTTTATGGAGCTGCTGCGCGCAATAAATGAATGGTGAAAGTTTTTTTCTTTGTTATTTTGACTCAAGTAGCCCCGATCTCCCCATATATGAAAATTATATATACGCATGCAGCAAAGACGAATAGAACTACTAGAAAGAATTAAATTATTAGACATTTGCTCCCTATTAAAGGCGGACACGGTGGTTCAGTGGTAGACCGCTTACCTCTGGCGCGTAAAATCCCTGGTTCGATCCTCTGCCGAGTAAGTTTGCGGTAGACAACATCGTGTCCGTGATTTTTTCACGGGGTATTCCCCTTTCCTCCCACCAATTCTTCAATCATCATTTACTTGCCTTAATCATCTTGCTTAGCCTAAAGGGCATAATTGTGGGACGTTAAATTGAAAGATTTCATTTCGTTTCGTTTCACCCATTTAGGATGAAGTGTCCTCTTTGTTGGTGCAGTAGCTTGCGCATTCTGCGCCTTTATTGCATCAGGTCCTGGGTTTAATTTCCAGTGGGAATTGCATTATGATTCTCCGGATTCCATGAACTTTAGGGTCATTCTAACATAGATTTGATACTGATAAGGAAGCTAAACTGTGATCCAATCAACCAAGTCAGAAGAAATGCTGCAAAATTTGAATGCATTGATATCAACTTTATGGATTCTAGTGTTCCAAATTGTGAACTTTCTGTAAGATGTAATTAAAAAGACAAAAATCTCAATTTTATATACCATGTTGAGCATATAACGACATAATATTTTAGCGAGAGTTCAACTAACTTTACCTTCGTATTTAGGGCTTACTTTCACTTTGATCATAACAATAGTTGACATTTGTTCAGGAAAAGTATGAACTAACTACCAGTTTGCGTGACTTCCTCTGCATTCGTTCAAGCGTACACAACGACGACGACGTTGTCAACATAATTTTGTGTTTCAGACAGGAGGGTAACCAACAACAAACCCCACCAAGAAGTAAATACACGTCATTAAAAAAGGGGGGACGGATAGGGAAATCCTCTGAGAGAATCGAAGAAATAAACCAGAAATTCAAAAAAGGAAAGAAAAGAAAATTCTTGATATGCGTGTTAAAATCATCGTATAAAGGGAAAAATAATAGCAATTTTCTATCTTCTCAATACATGACCAAAAGAAAAAGTTTCAATATTGTGTTACAACATTATATTATCATGCAGGTTTAAACTCGGTTGTCAATATAAACTTACAAATGATCTACAACTACTGAACAACTGGGTTCATTAGCAGGAATGATTCACACTTTTTTTTTTATTTTCCAAATTATGTTTTTTACGTAAGTAAAGAAAGCTTTATATAAAGATTGTAGATAACAGAACAAAGACGGTAAGAGAGCGTGAAACTGTTTTTTGGATTACGACTCAATATCCCAAAAATAAGTTCATCTCCTCTTCGAACTTTCTGTTCAGATTGGAAGCGGCAGAAATAAATCGTTTCCGGTTTCAACTAGAGATTTGCTCGAGACGAGATGCGCTTTCTGGAATTCGAGACGAAATGAGACAAACGCCTGTTTCGTTTCGAATGTCTCCAACAAACTCAATGTAATTTTTAAAATTATTTGAAAGTAGCATTTACTTAGAAAGAGTAAGTAAAGATCAATACCAACACTTATTTTAAATGGATAGAGAACACCTAAACTTAACCCTTTAGTGGGCAGTGTTGCTCTCAAGCAACATCACATTCTATTGAGTTATCCGCACGAATTATAACTTCAGTGATCATTTAATTGTCATGATTTTGTGGGTCGCTTCTTTAGATACTTGTAATCTTCGTCAACAGGGGACAGTCAAATTTAGTATTGTAGAAGCTTTATCTTCTACGTTCCGCGAACGTTCATTTTTTTTATTTTTTTTATTTGTGGTTTCTTGCTCTGTAGGAAAATATTTCAACAAAAATGTTAGTAATTACTGAGAGTATTCTTATGATATTTTACCATAATAGGGCAATGCTGCTCAGTAGCTACACATAAGACCTATTTTATGGCAATGTTGCTTTGAAATAAACACCCTGTATTTTGTAACCAAAATACAAAATACTTTAAAAATTACGAAATTATGATCAGAAAGACATGGTTCAACTATAAAAGCAAACTAATTTTTTTCATGGTAATGCTATCAATACTTGCCCATTAAAGGGTTAATTGTTAGTCTTTAAAAATGATGCTTTGTTAATTACTACGAGGGTGATTCAGAAATTAATGCCTCCAAACCAACCACTTGGCCAATAGCACTGTAAACATTCTGAAACGTTTATCATTAATGCACTAATGTTTAAGTTATAGAATTTCGCTTGTTTCGCCTTCTTATCTCTTCTCGTTCCACAGTAATGGAGCAATCCACGGCATTCAGCGGTGACGTCCGGTCGAAACAGCGGGCTATCATTGAATTTCTGACCGCGGAAGGTTGTGCGCCCATGAACATTCATCGCCAGCGACGAGTCGTGGATACACCATTACGACCCGGAAACAAAGCGTCAGTCGAGAGTATCGCCACACGTCCTCTCCTGCGCCAAAAAAAATCATAGTTGTCCCATTTTCTGGCAAACAGTTGTTGACATTCTGACTCATCCTGCCTATAGTCCGGATTTTGCTTCCTGCGACTTTAGGCTCTTCCCCAAATTTAAGGATCACTTTAAGGGCCAACGCTACAGTTGTGACGCGGAGGTTGAAGTAGCAGCTCGGCAATAGTTTCGCCAGCATGAAATAAGATGTCGTGATTGAGGAAGGGTGTCGCTAGTTTCTGAATTGAAATCTCTTGTAATTTTGATAATTTAGTTGAAATATAAAATTAAACTAAATGAACTTTTAGGATATTCTAACTTCAGATGGTTGTTTTTGGGTTGACTAACTGGTATCGGACTTCCGAAGAAACATTATTACAATTTTATGACCGTGTCAATAGCGACAACTTCCAGTCACGACCTCTCTTCAGTTTTTCAGAAATAGGAAAAGAAAGAGTGAGAAAGAAAAAGAAGGGACTCT
The DNA here is from genome assembly GCF_964235325.1 of Thermobia domestica. NCBI lineage: Eukaryota > Metazoa > Arthropoda > Insecta > Zygentoma > Lepismatidae > Thermobia > Thermobia domestica. The sequence continues at coordinate 120,635,677 of NC_137469.1, read as the reverse complement.
TCTTTTTCTCCTTTCCTCATTCTTCTCTCAGAGAAGAATGAGGAAAGGAGAAAAAGAAGAGTAGAGGAAGTTAGAAGGAAAGGGATTACTGGATAAATATGGGAATATGGTGAAGGAACTCGAATAGTTATTAAGAGGTAATTCATATCCAACGGCTATTACTCGAGGATCAATGCTGAAGTGATCCGGAAGAGACACGTTCCCTCATACGACCCTGACCTGGATCCAGGCAACTACCCAAGTGGGAGTTGCCCCGACCCAGCCCGGGTGACGACAAAGTTTTAATTTAGTTGTTTATCTGTTATTTCCAAACGTTGCATAACCTTTACTCAACATCTGAATTCCCATAGCAAAGGTCAATCACACATTTGAGTCGGCCAAGAAAAATAAAATTAAAGTCACGTGTATATATATATTCCACAAGTAGAAGTTTTGAGATTCCTGAAAGGACCGTCGTTATTTGGGTTCGTCCTTTTGTTTTGGCTTTCCTCATAGAGCCGATTTTGAGTACTTTTGAATTAGCTATCTTTCATAACCTTTGTCATACACTAACACATATGAGATGCTATTACACATTTACGAACATTATCCCAGTAAATCAATATTAATGCTACCACTTAAAAACTAAGTTTATCATTCATTCACGCACACACACATACATACAGGACAGCGTATCGACATGAATAAAAATAATGTAATAGAAACCATCTAACTACAATTTTCTAACATTTATTACATCTATTCTAGAATTAGACACAAATTCTTATGACATGCAATCGATATATACCGGGTGCGTCATTTATAATGTCAAACCTTGATGACGGAGAAACCAAAAGAGAGAGAGAAGCGAAACTTTGCACGAAGCAACTGTACAAAGGGGCACATTGGTAGACATATTATTTGACATCACCGGATGAACAGTGTTGCCAACCCAATATAAAGTTATGATTTTTTAAATGGAACGACCTAAATTGTATTTCATAATTGAATTCAACATTAAAAAGGAAGACGAAAGATATGCCACCCGCAGGTCAGTGTTGCAAACTTCTCGAGAAATAACGTTAAATATGTGTCACATTTAAACGCCTTTTGCACACACAGGGAGTGAGGTACACACTAGTTTTGCACAATAATTTAAATATTGGCCAGAACGGTTTAAATTGACACCAAGTTTAGATGGGTCCGTTAAACAGTGTTGACATAACAGAAAAGACAAAAGTCGAGTTTGGATATGGTGCAATAACTCGAAAAAGGCCATAAGTACATTACGGTTTAAAATTTATAGGACAATTTGTTATGTCATAAGAAGCATTCTCACGTTTATTTGAAGTCGATAAGTCAAGTACTTACCGAGATATTCGGAATTTTGTAAAAGCTGAGAATTTTGCGCTGTAGAAGTTGGTAACGCTGTCTCAAATTCCCACTTTTCCCTCAACGTTGAGGAATTCGTAAAGAAGTGGTTGAAAGAAAATATAAACATTAATAAACACACACACGATGAAAATGAAACTTTTTCAGTGCTTGAAATGACTAATTAAGCGTAATTTACTGGATATGAAAAAAAAACGTAAGGAAGTAATAGGACTTCATATGACAAGATAATACAAAGACGTAGAAGACATGTTGGTACCTAGTAGCTACTTTCGCACGATCAAAATATTTATCCTCTTATAAGTTTGGGACACCAAAATCAAAACAATCCAATACTCGCACCCTAAACGATACGACAGGTCAAGCTGCTTTACTGTGACAAATCTGGATTGAGCTACGAAGGTATGTATCATATGTTTGAAAGATTTGCACATACTGATATGTAGGGTTACCAGACGTGTTCTTTTATGAGTACTGTTTTTCAAGGTATTCACTTTTCTACCCTCTCATTTTGAAGTGGAATATTCTTTTGTACTTTTTTTAAAAAAATAATGTGTGACTCCTGACATGCTGAATACTTTTTCCATGTATCTGTTAACAGGAATTGGTAACATGCTGGTAATGTACACAGTGAGTATTGGATTGTTTTGATATTGGTGTCCCAAACTTATAAGAGGATAAATATTTTCATCGTGCGAAAGTAGCTACTAGGTACCAACATGTCTTCTACGTCTTTGTATTATCTTGTCATATGAAGTCCTATTACTTCCTTACGTTTTTTTTTTTTTTCATATCCAGTAAATTACGCTTAATTAGTCATTTCAAGTACTGAAAAAGTTTCATTTTCATCGTGTGTGTGTTTATTAATGTTTATATTTTGTTTCGATCACTTCTTTACGAATTCCTCAACGTTGAGGGAAAAAGTGGGAATTTGAGACAGCGTTACCAACTTCTACAGCGCAAAATTCTCAGCTTTTACAAAATTCCGAATATCTCGGTAAGTACTTGACTTATCGACTTCAAATAAACGTGAGAATGCTTCTTATGACATAACAAATTGTCCTATAAATTTTAAACCGTAATGTACTTATGGCCTTTTTCGAGTTATTGCACCATATCCAAACTCGACTTTTGTCTTTTCTGTTATGTCAACACTGTTTAACGGACCCATCTAAACTTGGTGTCAATTTAAACCGTTCTGGCCAATATTTAAATTATTGTGCAAAACTAGTGTGTACCTCACTCCCTGTGTGTGCAAAAGGCGTTTAAATGTGACACATATTTAACGTTATTTCTCGAGAAGTTTGCAACACTGACCTGCGGGTGGCATATCTTTCGTCTTCCTTTTTAATGTTGAATTCAATTATGAAATACAATTTAGGTCGTTCCATTTAAAAAATCATAACTTTATATTGGGTTGGCAACACTGTTCATCCGGTGATGTCAAATAATACGTCTGCCAATGTGCCCCTTTGTATAGTTGCTTCGTGCAAAGTTTCGCTTCTCTCTCTCTTTTGGTTTCTCCGTCATCAAGGTTTGACATTATAAATGACGCACCCGGTATATATATATACATATATATTAACACAAAGATTAGGAGGAATATCTTATATTTGGATATACATAAATCTGCTTAAATTGTTTGAACATATACGAAGCACGTCCAGAAAGTAAGTTCCGTTTGGTAATAAAATTAAATTGTGTACAGATACAGAAAAATTATTTATTGCACAAAATTCTACAACTCTTAAACTACTTTTCCACATAACTGCCGAAATTTTGCAGGCATTTGTCATAGTGTGGCACAAGGTTTTGTATACCTTCTTCATAGAAGTTTGCCGCCTGTGTCTTCAACAAGTTGGAAACAGTTTCTTTCAGCTCGTCGTCATTGTTGAAGTGTTGACCACCAAGGAAAGACTTGAGATGTAAGAACAGATAAAAGTCGCTAGGAGCGAGGTCAGGGCAGTACGGAGGATGGTCAAACACGTCCCAGCCAAATCCCTGTAGGAGGTTTTTCGTTCTTCATCGTGCTCGTCACTACGTTCTTCATTGAATTGTCGGACCCATCTTCTCACCATTGAATCACTCATCGCATTTTGTCCGTAAACATCGCAAATTTGCCGATAAATTTCACTTGGTTTCACTTTCCTCGCATTCAGAAAACGAATCACCGCTTTGATTTCACAAGCGGCGGGATTTTCAATCAACACCGACATTGTAAACAAGCACAACAAAGCGTACGTGACTGACAGCGATCTCCAAATGGCGCACGTTTCTTCTCCTTGATACCAAGCGTCTACCGCGCATGTGCGAAACTGCGATCGCAGCGCTGCAGCGGAGATAAATTGAAACGGAACTTACTTTCTGGACGTGTTATGTAATATGAATTAAAAATAAATAAATAAATCAAATAAAAAGGTATTTATATATTACAAAATCATAACTGGATGAAGAACAGAAGAAAAACTTTATATTAGAAATCAAATGAGTCCTTTCTCACATATGAAGATTTCAAGTAAATTTTCGAGTCTTATCTCGTAGTTAGCAATGAGCGTTAGTATCACACTGAATATTAAAGCACCCTATCATGGTGTCCAAATCTTTCACTTTATTTTTATTTTCTGTACGGATACATGAAATTAGGTTACTAATTGTACTCGACACTTATTTCGTTTATAAATATACTTGTCAGTATATGTCATCCACCTTTGGATTACAAAACAAAGTTTCGACTCTACCTTTACGGCAACTATTTTCCCTCTTTGGTCATTTCACTTGATTTGCTAGTTCCTTGACCAGGTTTGAACTATTATCGCCTTATATCATGAAATACATTTATCTGTAGATATGCACAACTCAAGAAAAAAACTAAGACCGAGATTTTTTTCAAGTCCAGAAGGATCTTCGTCGATGAGAGCACGATTTATCAAGGTGAAAAACACTGGTTGAGTTTCAGGATTTGTACAGGAGGAATGCGATTAAAAGTAAATTTATAATAGGATTTTAGTTTAATTTGGATTACACCGACCTGCCGTAAACCCATGCTACATGCGGTTAGTGTAGTACTATTAATGTTAGTTTTTACATATGTTATTAGAGAATAAAACACAGATTGAAAAGAATATACAACATGCGGCGGTATTTTCAATAGTTACACTTCACATTTGTCGGATATTTCACGACCGTGGCAACCAAAAACCGTTCGGGGTAAGGTACCAAGACCCTTTACACATTTATTCATTCACTCTTTTGAATATTATACATTTAACTTCAATAATATATTAATATTTAATATATAAATATATATTCATATTCATATCTCGACAACCTTTCAAATTATTAACCCTGACAAATCGAATTTTCAGGTTGCAACACTTTACATTTTGAATCCAATATATATATATATATATATATATATATATATATATATATATATATATATATATATATATATATATATATATATATATATATAGATAGATAGATAGATAGATAGATAGATAGATAGATAGATAGATAGATAGATAGATAGATATTCAAATAATTTTCCACGCATAAAGATAAAACTCATATTTCCAGGTATTCGGTTTAGAACAGCGGACATTCAATGTGCGAGGCAGGCACGTAAACACAAAGAACTTAGATATAAATGTAACTAAAGATATTAACAATACTTTTGGGCCCAAATAACTACAATCTTCACACTCAAAATTACCAGTGGAAACAAAATAAGGATTAGATAATAACTTGACGAAAGGTTCTAATTGGATAATGATAGAAGGAAAACACAAGTGACATTTAATCATAGATCGGACCATTGCTCGCTACTGCAATCCATCAATATGGCGGAAAACGTTTACTTTATACTTCACATCAATGAATACCTCTACGAATTGTGTCTTGCGACGTCTCAGCTGATAATTTAGGTTCAAATGCTATATATTAAATGGTCGATATTTATAAAGTTCAAAACTCAGGGGGAGGTTAAAATTAAAAAATCTTGAAGAAGAGAGTAAAGGAATAGGCAAGGAAAAGAAAGAAGCGCCAAAAGAGTAAGCTAGGACACTAAAACTACAAAGATAAGTGGTTGAATTTCAACATACAACAATCCACAGCCAAATATACTTATATATGCCGAAAAAAGTAGCCTACTCAAATGCGTACCCTAAAATAAATATCTCCAAACCCACAGTAAGTCCGTGCCCTCAAGAGGATTTTCATAAAGACAAAAGCTTTAGGGAAATCCCCCTCCTCGCTGTAATCCGACTAAGACCTTGGAGACTCCGGCACTACCGGAAGGATGATGTAATCTCTAAATTGGAATTTGGAATAATAAAAAATATCCGACACCTCAGAAACTAAGAAGACTTTCGAGGAAACTATGGAAAACTAGACTAAAGTCGATAAAACAGAAGAAATCCTAACAGAGACTTGTCAAATAATAAAAAAATAAATTTTGTACTAGTAAGTTGTCTGCCAAATCTTACTAGTCGCTTCCAGTGCGCAAGATTCGCTACATCTTGAGGCGTCAACTAATTTCAAACACTATATGCAAGAAAAAGAAGTGAACACTATATAAAAGAAGTGAAAATTCATGGGTATCGGGGTTTAGACGAGCTGGTACATTGTTACTAGAGTTTACAGTAATCGATTTACTAGATTATTTGATCCTATTCACTCTGTCACCTCTATGAACAATAATGAACTTGGCTTGGTCGGGGGACATGAAAAAAAAATTTCGAAGTTGCCGGGTATTATCCTAAATACAAGTTAAATGCATATATCTAAACTGTATTAATTCTGCCAAACAGCTATTTTATTAGGTAATTCACTGTGAAGCATTTGTCATATGGTTATTATTTGTATCGTCGGGCCGGTTGATTAATTAACAGGTGTATTTACTTTAGTAGATTCGAGCCGCTAAGTCAAAAACACCATCCGTCATTATTCGTAACACTACTCTAATCTAAGATCTGACGCGAAAATTCATGCACTAAGGAATTTGCTGTTATATATATATTATCAATACTTCATAGTAACTTAAATACTGGGCACATATAAACACGGGCGTCTTGCTATTTACTCATATTCATTACTATACTCATTTATATACTAATAATCATTCACTTTTCTTTACGACGTCGCTTTTTAGACTCCCTATACTTCATCACTAAGTCTGGGACTGTTCAAAGCAGTCTATATAACTATATTAAAGTCAGCAATTGCCATAATCCATCAATTTGCACGTGTGATCCTACATGAACAAAATATAAATTTAAAACTTAACCTGTTTAGGCCTAAGGGAAAATAAAAATAAAAATATGCATGACAAACAATTACATATTAATGAGCTTTTGTAAAAACCCTGATTTCACACAACGCTGACGGAAACCCTATTGTTTGTTTATCGCTAGCACTAAGGCAAAATGTAAAAAAGCTTTCAGGGACCACGTTCGGATTATCGACGTCCTACTGTAATACAAATCTCCTCATAAGAAAGAGTAATCAAAAGCTTCCTGTAGTTTTTTTTATTTTTAACGCTGATCCTTTTTTTCATTTCACTTTGTTTCATCTTTCCTTATTTTTTTCATTTTTGGTCCCGAAGGGGGGGGGCCGGACCCCACGGACTCCTCCTTGGCTACGTGCCTGTGTATATATATCTCTCTCCTTTGTCATCACAGTCTGTGCACTTTTAAGCAACACCTTTTGCCCGCAATAATTAAGATTACAAGAAAAATGGAAGTGTTACAAAAATATAAGTGTTACAAATATGCCATATCGTTGTATATTCATATCCTATTACATCCTTTCATTTTTTTCTACTATTTACTCTGCATATTAGCAATTGGTCACCCCACACCATTGCTACAACTATTCTTATCTTAATGCTACACAGAGGCGCATTGGGAGTATAAAGGCCCACCTGGAGAATGATGCTTAATAGCCTTAATAAATACCGAGTTGGCAGGCCCGCATTAAGGTGGGGGCTTAGGGGGCTATAGCCCCAGGTCTTCAGGAGGACAGGGGCCTCCACATCCACTCTAATCAAGATCTCAACTGGCTAACTAAAAAGAATCATGAAGATACAAAATCATCATAAAATAAAATATGACCAAAAATATGGAACATATTCTCTTACTGTACTTTCACAGAAATGTAGGGTCTATTAGGTGAAGTCAGAAGGGAACACATGATTTATCTAGCCCCAGACCTCCAGATGGGTTAATCCAGCCCTCCAAGTTTGTCTGAAATCTGGACTGCCCTTTTAGGAATGAACCCTTAGCTGGAGACTTGGATGGCTAAACCACCGCCCCTACGAAATATCAAGTTGTGTATGCGTATCTATAGCCAAATATTATTTCGATTTCTTTGTTTTCTATACATATTTCTATAGTGGGGGCGCGGTGGCTCAGTGGTAGAGCCTTCACCTCCGGTGCTTGGAGTCCCTGGTTCGATCCCAGCTCGCGGCGAGTGGACTTTGTGGTGGACAAACACCGTGCTCGTGGGTTTTCTCGGGGTTCTCCCGTTTCCTCCCACTTTCTTCATTCCACCATTTCACTCATTTTTCATCATCACCATCTTCTTTAGCCTAACCGGCATAATCGTGGGACGTAAAACTTAAAGATTTCATTTCATTTCATTTCATGTTTTCTATAGTCTGAAAAATCTTTGCAATGAATCGTACATGTGCCTTCAAAGAAGCAACTGTTTATATTGAAAGAGATGTAAATATGATGCGATTCCATCTTCAAAATTATGAGGAATTTAACTTTCATGAATGGTACCGCTACATGCAAATGAGTGAATAAATTGTAGTGAACTCAATTTTCTTTCGTAAAATAATAGTCTATCTTTGTAGATTTGTTTATATGATATATAATGAAGAACATTGAGTAACCCCCAATTATGTAGGTCAAGAAAAAGAAAGTAACACTTGAAAACATTGAAAGTTTAGAGAAACGATTTTAAAACATTTCTAATAAAGCACGCTGAGTTTGATAAATAATTTCTTGACTTCTTAAATACTAATTAAATTGGAAGATCACTACAATATATTAGCATTACAGCCAAAATATTTTTTCCATTCAGTTAGTAATCACCCTCTCAAAATCAAGGAAGAAAAACGGAACGAACAGCACGAACTTTTGATGTAAAATTTCGCATACATATTGACTATACAGAAGTGATAATGCATTTGTTATTCATGTTTTTGATGCGTTTTGAAGTTCTTTAAAATACGTAAGTAATGAAGTTCATTTATCCAATCAACTTTTACAGCAGCATTTTTCTAAAGACAGAGGATTTCCCAATGTCATCGATAATTTTATCATTAGAGATTTTTTGGAGAGCATCCCTTTCAATGGCCATAAGCATAAATGATTCCAGAATATGATTTGACAAAGACGAACGAGTACGAGTTTTAATTAATTTACAATAACTGAATGCTCTCTCTCACGATAGTTGAATGACTAAAAGAGTTATCAAATATTTGTGTACAGTAAACAGTGTTTGGAAAGTGGAAACATGCATGTTATATCTTAGTAGCAACCTGCAGCAACACAAGTAAGTGTAACACTGTTTACACGGACGATTTTCGGTGCACATCTTATAAGACTGGCCTTCTGAAAAAGAGGCAATGCATTCCTGAGTAGGGATGCACGCGAGACGAGACAAGACGAGAAATGGAAAAATCCCGTCTCGTCTCGCAGCCTCAAATGTTGGTCTCGTCTCGCCGCCTCAAATGTTGGTCTCGTCTCGCGTCCCGCAAATGTGGAGTCTCGTCTCGCGTCTCGCATAAAATTTTGAGTCTCATCTCGCATCTCGCGCGAGACTTTCTCGCATGGTCTCCCAGTCTCGCATATATTCTGGGTCAAAATTTTGCAATGTGTTATTCTATGGCTGTTAATGAATGATGATGTGATATTCTGTCCAAAGGCAGGTATTTGACCTAAAAGTCCCTTGGCAGGGTGAATCCATGGTGGTTTGCCATTGCTTTCCACGGAATGAATGTTCATAACATCCTAAGGAGACGGAACCTAGAGTTCAACATGGTATCCAAACTTGTGTCCGCTCCGCTCCAAATTAAAAGAAAAGTTATGCTGGAATTTGATTGCTGGACCATTAATTTTCATCAAATTAATAGCATAATTTACAGCAAAACCAACATAAATTGTTGCTGGATCCAACATTGTTTTCCAGCTTAGAGGTCTCCAGCAATATTTGCCTCTTCTAAATATCGTCGCCACTATCAACATTTACATGTTTTGGTCGTTTCCTTGAAGGGTGATTTTCCATTATAAAGATGTTTTTATACCATCAAAAACGCTTGTAGACAACAAAAGAACTCGTCACAACACAATACGACCCAATTCTTTCGGTTCGTTCGCGCTTGTAGCAATGTTGCATTATCGCATTTTATCAACTTTCGCTTTCAACTTATATAGTGTTGCCAGATTTAAAAAATAAAATTACTGACAGATATAGGGTCATTCCTACCATCTCGCACCAAACCTATAGGGCCATCCTACCAAACCAGTGTTTGAATTAAACTTCCGAACTAGAGGGGGATGTTTTTGATAAATATATGGAAAGAAAATTCTTATTCCATGTAAAAATATCATGTTATTTCTGCGAGCCGGGCCGGGGATAAACTTTGACGAGAGGGGATTTCCCCGCCATCCCCCAACATTAATCGCTAGTAGTAATGTGAAAAAGATAGAAACAACAGAAATATCACATTTCGCAGCAATAGGGAGTCTTATTCGCTTTTCAGACCAAAAACAGAAGTTTATGTATTCGTGCGCGCCCGCGTGTATGCGTTTGTGTCGCAAAATAAAGTCCTAAATCGATGCTGTAATAAATTTCCAATTTACAAAGCTTTTCTTTTTTAATTATGTTTAGAAACTAAACAAGTCTTTAATTCTGAAAATCAACCTTGAATAATAATAAATCTTACAAAATGTCTATTGCCCCAATCACTTTTTTGTTCCTGGAGGCATTTACGCTCAACTTAGAAAACTCAATAAATGTAAAATCACTAAATATACAATTACATGCAATTCATAAATGTTGCGAGACTGCGAGAAGTCTCGCGAGACTTCTCGTGCAAGACTGAACCGAGTCTCGTCTAGCTCTCGTCTCGCATGGTTTAGTCTCGTCTCGCGTCTCGCATAAAATTTTTACTCTCGTCTCGTGTCTCGTCTCGCAAATGCGAGACGAGACGAGACTTCTCGCGTCTCGCGTACATCCATATTCCTGAGGTTCACTTTCGCTCTCCGAGGTACTACACTCAGTAGAACTGTCGAATTCTTCAACATCTACGTCGAGTTGTATGTCAGTACAGTCTTTATTATTTGCTTTATCACAGTAGTCTAGCAGAATTTTTCTGGAGTTTTTCAAACATTTTAGCAAAATTGGACAATTCAGATTTCTGATTTTCATGTTAAACTAAACATTTTTCAGCTATCTCCTGCAAAGCACCTTCTGGAATGTGCTAAGGAAAAACCGACCCTTTCCAATGCAACCATCCACGTCCACAAACTCCATGTTTCATTGGTGACTAGAAGGGACCCTAGCCTATTCTTCCGGGACCCGATTTCTGGGGACACTAGGCCCCGAGATCGATTTATGACATCACCGTTGTGCTCAGGGGCCCACAATCTTTCCATTGTCATGTCCGAAGTCCAAGAACTACATATTTCATTGGTGAATAGGGACCCAAGCTCGAAACTTCGTGGCCCGATTTCTGGAGCTTGAGGCCAACTTTCGGACATCATCGCTGTGCTCAGGGGACCATTATTTATCGCCACCAGTCGCGTCCAACAACTCTACTTCTAACACGGTTTCTTTACCGTAGGAGAATCAGCTCCATGCTCTTTATATGTTACCGATTGCGCATCATATTATTGAACACATAAATTATAGACGATATTACATTTTCGAATTAATAACTTACATGTATTTTTGAGACTTTTTTATTGTTTTATTGACTTTTCAACAAACAAAGCTACAAGTTGGGCAGTGTGTCGTAACCTTTAGTCTTTCTTATTATACTTTAGGTTTCTCTGAATAATATTTAACACGTTAAATGTGTTAAAATATATTTATTACAAAGCTTAACTACCAGTTGCTGACTACCCGCTCACTACACACACAGACTACTCTACATCTTATGACAGGCAATGTTGCCAGTCCTACATTACATCTTCCCCTTTTGAAACTTAAACAAAATCATTCAACCAAACTGGTTTCCTTATTAGTCTTTTAGATCTACGAACTCCTGTGTCAGTTTCATTTACACTATCTTGCATTGTTACTGTGTCACTACCTGGAACATTATTACCTGTAATCCTTTTATCAGTCACTACTTCACTATTAACATTACTTTGTGAATCATCGTGTGTAACATTTTCTGTTTTACAATTATCATCATCCTGTACCGTTATAAATTCAGGTTTATTGTATGATTTTCTTAGATGAATTCTGTTTCTTCTGAGAACTCTGTTATTAATATCTTTAACAACGAAAGATCTGGGATTTGCATGTACGCTTACGATTTGACCTGGAGTCCAAGTTTGACCTGTTTGTATCAGACAATTGTCCCCAGGCTTTAACTCTACCAATTGTTTTGATTGTCTATCATAATACCTTTTGTCTTTGTTTTGTTTTTCTCTTAACAATATACCTACATTCTCTTGTACTTTCGGTTTTAATAATACCTTGTGTATAGGCAACCTTGTTTTAAGTGTGCGGCTCATTAGAATTTGGGCCGGTGAAAGCTCACTGCCTAATATAGGAGAATTCCTATACTCAAGTAAAGCTAAATAATACTCTTTTCCTTCCTCGTTACACTTTTTAAGAATTCTTTTTGCTATGCCTACCGCTTTTTCCGCAAGACCATTTGATTTTGGATATCTTGGACTACTGTTAACAATCTGAAAACCCCAGTCTTTAGCAAATTGTTTACATTCTTTTGACCCAAACGGAACATTATCACAAACAATAATAGCTGGAATTCCATGCGTCATAAAAATTATTTTGAGTTTTTCTATCACTTCACCTGAGGATTTTGAATTTAACGGTAGCAGTTCCAACCATTTAGAATAGTAATCCATTAACACAAGAAATGATTTACCACCATATTCTAAAATATCTAGACCTACCTTCTCAAAAGGTAAACTTGGGATTTCATGCGATTTCAGTGGTTCTTTACAATTTGATACTCTGTATTTTTCACAAATTCGGCATTTCAGAACCATGGTTTCAATATCAGTTGATAATCCAGGCCAATATACTACTTGCCTGGCCCTAGCTTTTGTCTTTTGTACACCAAAATGTCCCTGGTGTAACTGATTGAGAATCTCTTTTCTCAACGTTGTAGGAACAATTATCTTATGATTTAAGAAGACAATACCATCCTCTACTACAATTTCATGCCGTAATTTGTGGTAAAACCTGACTGACTCATCGAGCTGTTTTTTATCTTCGGGCCAACCTTCATAATACATGTTCATAATTTTACACAGAACCGGGTCCTTTTTTGTTGCTTCAATTATTAGTTTTTTCTTTGACTCAGTAGCTTGTACATTAGCAGCTAAACTATGTATTACCTCTGTAATAAAATTATCTGACTCCTCCGTTTCATGCAAAAAATCACGAGACAACAAATCAGCAATGTACATTAGTTTACCTGGTACATATTTCAATGAAATATCATACCTTAACAATCTAAGACACATTCTTTGTAACCTACTTGATGATATATCTGATACATTTTTCTTTACAATAGCCAATAATGGTTTATGATCTGTTTCAATAGTAATTGGTTTGCCATACACGTAGTAATGAAACTTTTTAACCGCGTGCACTATACTCAACAATTCTTTTTTAATTTGAGCATATGATTTCTCTACTTGAGTAAGGCTACGTGAACTAAACGCTATCGGGTGGCCATCTTGCATTAGGCAACAGCCTAACCCTTGGCTTGATGAATCACATTGTATCACTATTTCTTTCTTTGGGTCAATGGTACACAAAACCGGAGCAGTTGATACAATCATTTTTAGTTCATTAAATACTTTGGTGTGAATAGGTAGCCATTGCCACTCTACATTCTTTTTTAACAGTTCCCTTAATGGAGCTGTGATAGTTGAATATTGAGGAATAAACCTACTTAAATACGTAATCATGCCTAACACCCTTTGTAGCTCTTTCTTATTGGATGGAATACTCAACTCTGTGATAGCTTTAACGAAATCATTGTTAGGTCTCATAACTTGCTTTTAAAAATATACCCTAAGTATCTCACCTCACTCACTTTATACTGAAGTTTTTTGGGATTAAATTTGACATTAAGCTGCCTAGCTCTATCTAGTACTTGCTTCATTATTTTATCATGTTCCTCCTCTGAGTTTGCTGCAATTAACAAATCATCAGAATATATGACAACACCTGGAATGTCACCAAAATAATTCATGTTGAGCTTCTGAAATATTTCCGGGGCAACTGACAAGCCAAATGGTAATCTTAAAAATCTCCAACATCCAAAAGGAGTACTGAACGTACATAATTTGCTTGAGCTCTCATCTAATTCTACATGATAGAACCCATTTTTCCAATCCAGAACACTAAATACATTTTTATTACTTAACCTTGCACTAACTTCCTCAACTGTTGGAAGCAAAGAATAATTTCTTTTCAATGCCTTATTTAGATCCTTCGGATCTAAGCACAGTCTTAGTGAGCCATCTTGTTTCTCAACAATAACTAAATTACTAACCCAGCCACTAGGATTTTCCTCTTTACAAATGATCCTTTCTTTTTCCAACCTACTTAACGCATCTTTTAATTTTGGCTGGATTGTCAACGGTACCCTTCTGGGAGGTCTAGTTATAGGTTGTACCTTTTCGTCAACCGTAATATGCAATTTACCAGGATATTTACCAACACCTTGAAATACATCATTGTTGTGTCTTAAAAATTCATCTTTGTTTACAACATTTACGGGGTTTATTGACACACGTTCTATTAACCCTAATTTCACACAACCATCTAGAGCTAATAACGGTTTGCATGCATTATTGTTATCCTTAATTAAAAGAAAATCTATGTTCGCTTTTACATTTTTGAGTACAACACAGATTTACAATACCCAACGGTTTTATTTTTGTACCACCATAAACTTCCAACACCACATTTGTAGGCCTATATTGTACTTGTGAGTCAATTTGCTTGTAAACCTGTAATGGAAGAATATTAGCTTCCGCTCCCGTATCAAGCTTGAGCTTAACGTTTTGATCTTGAATTTTTACCATTTCAGTCCATTCACGCACTTCCCCCACTTGTGTAACTGAACAAGCCTGGGCAGACGATATCACTAACAAATCACAGTTTTCATCTTCCGACTGAATTTGGTTATGTTGTACTCGCTTTATCGCCTTCATTTTGCACCCCACTGCAAAATGGTTGTAGCCCTTGCACTTCCTACACTGCTTACCAAACGCCGGACAACTTGCTTTACTGTGTGACATGTTACACTTTTTACATAAATACACTAACTGTGAAGTACTGTCACTTCTACGTGCCTTATTTTTATATTTTTCTGTACCCACCTGCTTTTGCTTTTCTACTTCTTTTGCACTTTTTGTCGCCGCTGCAGTTTTCTTTACGGCTCCAATCGAGGCATCATTTTTATGATGTATTAGTTCAGTTTGTTGTTTACACAATTCCGCTGCTTTTCCTATTTCTATGGCTTTATCCAATGTCAGTTCTCCAGCCCGAAGCATGCGCCCTTGTACTTCTTTATCTCGAACACCTAATACAATACGATCTCGTATTATGCTATTTGTCTGCTCACCAAAGTCACATGTCTTCACTAGTTTCTTTAGGTCAGTCACAAAGGAATCAAACGTTTCGCCTTCTTCTTGTATGCGGGAATTAAACACATAACGTTCCACCACCACATTTTTGTGCGGAATAACATATTCCTCAAATGCTTTGAGTACTTGATCGTAATTGTTACGTTGTTCGTCAGTCATATTAAACGTATTAAAAAGTTCAACTGCTTCCTCACCTATTACATTGAGTAATATAGCAACCTTTACGTCATCAGCCTTAGCACTATGTCCTGCAGCCTTCATGTAGATAGTGAAACTTTGCTTAAAACGTCGCCACGAAGCTTGGATATTTCCCTCCAATTTTAATTTTTCTGGTATGCGTGCAGATTCCATTTTCGCAATGTTCTGAAAATCACTTACTCGCCACAGAACAGCTATATTATTAATAGGAACTTAATGCCCACCTGTATACTGGCGTATTTTCACGACTGCGCCATGTGTCGTAACCTTTAGTCTTTCTTATTATACTTTAGGTTTCTCTGAATAATATTTAACACGTTAAATGTGTTAAAATATATTTATTACAAAGCTTAACTACCAGTTGCTGACTACCCGCTCACTACACACACAGACTACTCTACATCTTATGACAGGCAATGTTGCCAGTCCTACATTACAGGCAGGGGTCCCTTTTCTCTAGGGCTCCTTCGCTAGCGCTGCGGGCCCGTTAGTTACACCACTGGTTACTATGAACGAGAACGGAGTTTTGAAATAGTTATAACTAATCGAGCAATTACTTAAGTGATTTTGCAGAGGGCAGGGCCCACCCAGAAATTTCCGGGTATCCGGGAGGCCCAGCTCGCCTCTGATGCTACAAGAATCGTATTATATAGCGCTTTACTTTCTTACTATATTTCTACAAGGGAAATGCTTTTGTGTTCACCGCGGTGGTTTGAAACTGAAGAAAGCTGTAGCGAATAGAGGCAGTTTGATGATTATGCTGCCGAAAGACCATCATAAACAAGATAAGTGTTCGAGAATTTTTCTTGTGACCTAGTCGCCGGTTCTCAAGCTTAGGCACCATAATAATACAATTTCATACATAAACCTTCATAGTTTTATTTTTGATTTAACTTACTTAGGAGCCAGACTCCTATTTCCAATCGCGTTGACTACGTGGTGTCCAGGATTTTTCGAGCCTGAACAAGAGGAATATTAACAAAAATGCATTATGTGTTACTTATGTTGTTACTTTGAAACTTCAGCTTTTTCTTTTCAGTAACCTCACACGAGATAGTGTTCTAAGTATACAAACATAAGTTTATTTATAATCTTTCTCCCCTTCAGATAGGCCCGTATTCACGCGAAGCAGCCCCCTAAATTTTTACTGCCCCTAAAATTTTCAAGGTAGGCTTGCAAACAAACTATAATATGGTTTGACTAGCCCCCGCCCTCTAACTTCTACCGGGCCCACCTACATTTTTTAGAGCGGCTACAAGCCTGCCCTCAACTCTGAGATGATTAATGTTTGGTAAATGGTGCTACATTTGGAAAATATTATATCCTGAAAGTATTGTGTTTTGTGTTCTGAGGTCCACAAGTTTAAAAAAAAAAGTTATAAAAGCAAACGTTGAAGAGTTCAGCCTTTGATAAGTTTCGTCCACTAGATTGATTTCTCTTATATTGTTTCACTCACTGGAACAAAATTTTCTGTTCATTACTCGTCATGACATATCAGAAACATTCATTATTAGAGGACACAGTGGATCAATAGTGGAGCACTCACCTCTAGTGTGAGGGGTACCTGGTTCGAATTCAAGCCATATGAATTTGTGGTGGACAACATCGTGTCGGTGGGTTTTCTCGCGATTCAGACATTTCCTCCCACATGATCATTTCACCGATTCTTTTATAATCATTCACTCTCATTAATCATCCGTCTCCCTTTGCCTACAGGACATACATATTCGTGGAACATAAAAGTAGAAATTTCATTTTATTTTATTCAGTAATAAGCCACTGTAACTAGTTTATTATCATTACTGTTATACCACATCTGTTTATTTGTTGATCTAAATGCTAACTCAAGTGCTCAAAACACTTCAGTCAATTTGTAAATGTTCACGGACTAATATAAACAATTTACGAGTATGTTACATGGGCTAAAGAAAATGACAGTAAGCGCGAAAATATTATGATGAAATAATATTGCTAATGTGTAAAGTAGTTCGATAATAGCGCTGGTAAATTATGAGCATTATATATATGTATGTGAGCATTATATATATATATATATATATATATATATATATATATATGTGTGTGTGTGTGTATGTGATACCATGAGCACAATAAAGAGCATTTATCAACGTTTAAAGATACACAAGTCATTTCACAATTTATTTCAATAATAAATATGATTTAATTGTTGTTATACCAATCTTTTGTGGACTCATCGTAACCTGGAAGAATTCTAATAAATTCTATCTGAAACTAAGACGGAAATCAGGACACATTTTGTACATATATTTACAAAACGAGGCGAGAAAATTTTGATTCGAAACAAGACTTTTACAAACATTTACGACACGAGACGACAAAACCTGAATTCTCATCTCGCCTGGAGGGCAACGCTATGAGCAAGAGAGTTAGAAGTCAAATATGCACGATCATAGTTCATTTAAGCTGCATTAAGCTGCAAATATACCCAATGTTGCATTGGGGGCGGAGGGTGAGCGTTTAAAGTGGGGTGCCTGACAATTGAATGTTCCTTATAACTCCAGCGAAATTCAGAAAAAATCTCTGAATTACGTTTAAAAAAAAGAAGAAGAAAGAAAACATACAACATACATTTTCAGGGTAGATAGGAAGGTGAGGTGACACCTTGAATAGACTCGTTCTTGTGACTAGAGTTGTAAGTTCGATTACTATTTGTAATTTGTGTTATTACTTTATTGCTTCATCAACGTTGCATGTAGCGTTAAAGCTAATAATAACTTCTTGGCGAAATCACGTGTAAAATTTGAAGACCGAGTTAGTTCTGTAAATTCGCACACAGATCGAGGTAACGAAGCCAGAGTAATGTGCATATCTCTCTTGAACAAAGAAATAGTTTCTCTGCTCTGGCCATCCTCCCTCGTAGAGTATTCGATAGCAAGGTGGTCTGAAGATCTTGTAGTCCACGGATGGATTCCCGAGCAGAACCATTTTTAATTCTTGAGCACAAGTAGAAAAGTAAAAAAAACGAAGCGAGACGCAAGAAATTTAGAGCTAACAAGTAAGACCGAACCAAAGGTATGAGTCATTACGTGATTTGTTTAAGAACAATAAAATGGAAGAAAGTTGTTTTGTCTGTGTCTAGGAATGGAGCATAAATAAAATAACAAACTACACTTCTGTCCAGAATTTCTGTCGCATAAATAAAAATAGAAATATATAAATAGAAATAACTTTCTTTCTTGATAGAAAATTTTAAATGTCTTCTTAGAAATATGCAGAAAAAGGAAACCACATATTTCCAAAAAATTATTTCTGTAAAAAATTAAGAAATGAAGAAGTTATAATTAATAAAAGAAATCTCCGAAACTCATCGCCAAATTCTAAGTTCCATTTTCGTAGGCGTCGCAAACGCATGGCGAAATTTACTGAGAGAGAGGAAATTTTATGCTTTATTAGAAATACAAGGTAAATCTTTCATAATGTTAGTTATTGCCAGTGGCGTATTTACGATTTTGTTTCGGGAGGGGCTTTGCCTGGAAATGTGAAAATTCTGTAAGATATTTCATTTACTTTACTATACTAAGTAAGATTTCGGGGGGGAAGCTTAAGCCCGGAAGCCACCCCCCTAAATACGCCACTGGTTATTGCATAGCTCTAATAATAATAGATATTAATCACCTTGTACGTAAACAAAAAAAAAATAAAAGGAAATTAGCCACAAAATATGCGAAGCGATCACGCAGTTTGTGGTAGTTAATTTCTAATATATGTTTACTAAGAGAATGAACCTTAACGTACCTTCGTTACCTTCGTAGAGTAGGCGGTTAACGTACACTCCCCTAATATTTTGTTTTTATCCACGATCGTCAGTTCGAACCCCATACCCTACGCTTTCTTTTCTTTTTTTCTTTTCTTTTTTTTCTTTTTTCTTTTTTTTTTTTTTTTTTAGAAAAGCTTGATACTGTTAATTTCTTAAACAGCAATGTTTTGTTCTAATAATGTTGCTTAGTATTATCGCCTTCATTCTACTTTATTTGAATATTTCCAAATAATCCAGAATTACGTCCTTTAAGTAAAGTATTACAATTATCAAGAATTTTATAAAAAGATGAAACTTCATTTCTAATCATTATTCTAGCCGGAAGGGGAAACCTTTGAAATAGTAATTAACATATGACTGAACTTTAATGAAACATTACTAAAATAAAACATTTACTCCGAATAGTCTCTGCAAGTAATTTGTAGAAAAGGACAGAAATAGTGAACATAAACTATTAGTTGTCAATTAAAAGTGTAGTAGCGATAGCTCTAAACCCAAGTAGAATATTCACTCTTTGCTTCATGAAAATAATAAACATTTTACAAAAATAATAATCTTTTGGCTGTATCGTAAATATTTTAGTAAATAAATAAATAAATAAAATACATGTTATGAATAATTTAATCACCGTGACTCCATAGCTGTTTGCGAGGGTGAAGATGATGAATATTACTACAAACTATTGCAAAGCTAGGGGCCGCAGTGGCCCAGTGGAAAGCGGTGGGTGTAGCTGAACAGCCTGAGGTGTTAGACTGTACTGTTGTCAACGGCTTGAGCGGCTCGGCTCACGGCTGTCACCACCAAGCCGAACCGAGAACTGAGCCGAGCCCACACCTCACCCTACCAAATCGGCTCGAGTCCTCGGCTCAGTTGTACCAAACCGAGCCGAACCGAACCGAGCCGATGGCTTATTCCAACCGAGCCGGCTCGAGCCAATGGCTCACCTGAGCCGAGCCGAACAGGTCCGGTCGTTCATCGCAACCGAGCCGGCTCAAGCCAATGGCTCACTTAAGATGAGTCAACCTAGCCGGCTCGAGCTGTTGGCTCAGTTGAACCGAGCCTTGCCGGAGCTCGAGCCTAGCGGGTTTACATCATTATTAGACTGATGATCGTGAGGTTTTCGAGTCCCTCTGTAGTAGGAAGGGAAGAATTTTAATTGTCCTCGATGTTTCTGGATTTATCCCTCTGTCGATTCTAGGATTCCTGAAATGTGATTGAAATAGAGAATAAATCAGGAAGTTATAACAAATGTATAGCGGTCACCTCTGGCGCATACAGTCCCTGGTTCGATCTCAGCTCGCGCCAAATGAACTTTGTGGTGGACTGCCAAGTGCGCCAAGTGCGTGTTTGTGTGGGTTTTCTCAGGGTTCTCCTGTTTTCCCCCACTTTCTTTATTCCACCATTTCATTGATTTTACATAACCACCGCCTCCTTTTTCCTAGTTGGCGTAACTATGGAACGTAAAACTTTGATTGCTTTTTCTGTTTGTTGTTAGAGGTAAATGACTGTAAGTAAAGTACTGTAAACAACTGTGAATAGAATTTTGTATCCTCAGATAAAATATTAGCTTTCAACCCGTCTCGTTGGTCTAGCAAGTTGCATGGTCGCATTTGGTGTATGCGGTTCCGGGTTCTATTCCCGCTAGAAAACAAAAATTAATTACTCTTTCATTTACTCTTATTGTCTATTATTTTTAAGCTGAAGAGCAAAAACGTGAAAAATTAAACTAAATAATTCCGTTTCGATATTTTCCAGTGATTTCGTTGTTTCAATCATTAATTGTTGTGATCGTACTGTATACTATCATCTGTATACAATTGGCTTGTCGCAGCTGATCCGAATTTGAATGTGGTCTTTTCGTTGTTGTTCAAAGATTCAATGCTTGTTTGTGTTAATACCTCACTACTGCTGTGGCAAACTGTCTTTCCTTTAGGCAGTTAACTGCGCGAAATCATCTAACCACTAGCTTGTAGCTCGTGCCTACGTGTTCTGTGTTGTGCTTAGCACAATAGTCTGAATACGAATAAAGCAATATTTTCCTTTCTACATGAAGTCTATCACACAAATCAAATATAGGTGACTGTATTTAGAAACGACAAAGTTTTCACACGTCATTCACTACAGACGAACTTCTATTATCTAATTTTGATTGCTGGCAGGAGTTAGTGGTTTATACTGAAAATTGCCATTAGATTCACTTTCGGTATGAGACTTCTAAACTGTGCTATGCATAAGTATCTAAAGACATATAGAACAGCTATGTCCGTTTGTCCGTCCATCTGTTGACAGGTGTCATAGGAAAAACTGTAAAAGATAAAGAGATAACGGATCTTGCAATCGATTCACCGTCCCAAGGATAGGTTTCATCTCCTCTGTTTACTCTCTGTTGAAATCGGAAGTTGTTCAAGTTAATCATTTCCGGTTTCAACGTTTATCTACATAAAAAAAATGGTTATTAGATAACAAGTGGTTTTCTGCAAACGATTCAGCGTTGCAAAGCAACGTATCATGACAATGGCGAACACTCTACCAAAACCGGGACTGGTTTAAATTTACTAGTACTTCCGGTTTCAATACCGATTTTCGTAGAGCAAAACGGTAAGAGATATCGAGATATAGTATTATCTAATCTATTCAGCTTCCCAACAGTACGTCCTATCTTCCCTTAAACCATCTATTCAAACTGGTCGCGATTCGAATTAACAATTTCAGATTTCAATCTTTAGCGCCATAGAACAAACACAGTAAGGGATAGCGAGTAATGGCTTTCTGATATGGATTAAGTAACCAAGGAACAGATTCTATCTCTCATCTTATTAATCTGTGGTAACCATTATTTATAAATAGCCCCATGCCGTAAGCGTAGTGGACCACCGATGGGCAACTAGCGACATTTTGCCAAAAATTGGCGGCCCCGCAGCGACGACCCGTGGTGGGCCCACTTCCGTTTTGAAAATTATACCACTAGCGGCCCACCAGGGGCAGAGACCCGACGAAACGCCAATCAACCACAAGATTATTCGTGAAAATTGTTAAATCGCCTCTATGCGTGATTTTGTTACATTAAGGTGAGTCTAAAAACACTAAAGGAGGGACAAACACTACCCTTGGGTGGGCGCGAACAACCAACTTTATGATTACTAGTCGTGAGTTCTTCCCATTTGGCACGGAGGCGATGCAGAAAACCTGGCTTGTAGAGGGATAAATTATTGAGGTCTTTTTTTAATTTTGCTAATAAGAGTGCTTCTTTAACCTTGTATATTCGACGATAATTGTTTGGGATCATATAAAATGTGTTCGCCATGTAAATTTATAACAAAATGACGCTCGTACATTTACTTTATTGCAGAGTTCTTATGTATGCACTTTCTAATGATCGGGAAGAGATTTATTTGAGAAATATTAGGAAGGCTCATTTAAACCTCCTTCCTCCCCGTAGAAGGGGTATTTCAATTCAAGTGAACTGATGAAAACTAATAAGGGGAAGATCAGATTTTGGTGAACGAACTTCGAGATCATCTTTCGGAAGGTAGTAGTGGACACTTAAAGTGTTAATATTACACACTAGGAGAGCGTAATAGCCAGTGATAGCAGATAAAAAGCGTCTTAAAGTTTTAACTCGCAGCATATACGATACAACCCGTTATGTTATCAAGTGACCCCGAGAACCCCAAGAAAACCCTCACACACACGCCGTGTCCACCACAAAGTTCATTTGGCGCGAGCTGGGATCGAACCAGAGACTCTATGCATCAGAGGTGACCGCTATACATTTTTTAACTTCCTAACTTACTCTCTATTTCAATTACATTTCAGGACTCATAGAATCGACAGGGACATGAATTCACAAACATCGAGAACAATTAAAATTCCTCCCTTCCTACTACAGAGGGACACGAAAACCTCACGATCGTCAGTCTAATAATGATGTCAACCCGCTCAGTTCGGTTGCGATGAGGCACCGGCTCGGTTCGGCTCGAGCCGGTTCGGTTGGGATCAGCCATTGGCTCTGTTCGGCTCGGCTCAGGTGAGCCATTGGCTTGAGCCGGCTCGATTGGAATAAGCCATCGGCTCGGTTCGGTTCGGCTCAAGTAAGCCATCGGCTCGAGGTGGCTACGTTGGGGTCTGCCATTGGCTCGGATCGGTTTGGTCCAACTGAGCCGATGACTCGAGCCAGCTCGGTAGGGTGAGGTGAGCTCGGTTCAGTTCACGGTTCGGCTCGGTGGTGGCTGAGCCTTGAGCCGAGCCACTGACAACACTACAGTCTAACACCTCAGGCTGCTCAGCTACACCCACCGGTTTCCACTTGGCCACTTGTGGAACCTAACTTTGTAACAGTTTGTAGTACTATTCATTGTATTCACCCTCGCAAACAGCTATCGAGTCACGGTAATTAAATGATACATAATATTATTTTATTTATTTATTTATTTACTAAAAGGTTTACGATACAACCAAAAGATTATTATTTTTGTAAAATGTTTATTATTTTCATGAAGCAAAGAGTGAATATTCTACTTGGGTTTAGAGCTATCGCTTCTACACTTTTAATTGACAACTAATAGTTTATGTTCACTATTTCTGTCCATTTTCTATAAATTACTTGCAGAGACTATTCGGGGTAAATGTTTTATTTAGTAATGTTTCATTAAAGTTCAGTCATATGTTAATTACTATTTCAAAAGCTTCCCCTTCCGGCTAGAATAATGATTAGATATGAAGTTTCATCTTTTTATAAAATTCTTGATAATTGTAATACTTTATTTAAAGGATGTAATTCTGGATTATTTGGAAATATTCAAATAAACTAGAATGAAGGCGATAATACTAAGCAACATTATTAGAACAAAACATTGCTGTTTAAGAAATTAACAAAATCAAGCTTTTCTAAAAAAAAAAAAAAAAAAAAAAAAAAAAAAAAAGGAAGCATAGGGTATGGGGTTCGAACTGAATTAAAAGAATTAATTAAAGAATTAATTAAGAAGAAACTTAATTAAAAGGAAGGATACTCTTTGGAAAAGAACTATTCAAAATCCATTCAATTTAGGGATTCTCGAAAAATACAAGCAATACCGCAATACTTTAAAGAAAGTTATCGAGAATGCCCAAAACACCTATTATATAGACAAAGCAGAAAATAATATTAAGAAAAAGAGAGGTAATCAAACCACAGGGTTCTTACAAATCTGGAAAACTGGGAAAACAGGGAAAAGTGAGGGAAAATGAAATGAAGGTCAAATGTTAGGAAAAATGGTGCTTAACCTGGAAATAAGGGTAAATTAGGGATTTTTCTCAGGAAATGAAACTATTGTCTGTCTTACCTATTTGTTAAGATAAGTCAGTAATTTAGTCATTGTAAGTAAACTACTTCATGTACAGTTGTACACAACATTATTTCTAATATTAACAATATAATTTATGAAGATATTTTGATTTGTTACACTTCACGTTATAAATGGTGGCATTTCTTTCTGTTGGGAATACCGAAGTACTGACAAGTAAATGAGGGTAATTTACTACTACTCAATATCTTTTCACACCGTAATTTGCTACTACTCAATACTTTTTTTATTTTATTTTATTTATTTATTTTAAGAATATATGATAAAATGTAAATGCCGATGTCCAATGAAAAAGACTGAGGGCAAGCTCTGGAAATAAAAAGTAACGTGAAAGCCCCAAAGAGCGTAGATATAGGATTCGGGGCAGAAAAAATGCATTGGGAAGCTTAAAGATGTCAAGGAAGCAGACAAGTGCAGTTTCTTCAGTGTTTATCAAAAATTTTAATAGGCACTACTGAAAAAAATACTCGAAAAATGTCCTCTTAGATATCCTCTTACTCGTGCCATTTCGTGCCTTAATCCTGATTTTTTCTTGCATAAATCTAAAATTGCCCAGATAAGGATGACGATGTGCTTGGAAATACTCCATCAGTCGTTTCGTCTCGGATGTTAACACAGAGCTAGTTCAGAAAGAGTTCGAATCTTTTTTTCAGCCGTCTAAAAGTGTGTTGGCGTTTTATTTTAATTCAGATGGAAGCAAAACAAATCTTGATGAATTTTATAAATCAGTTCTAAGTAGCAAAAGTGAATTCAAACACTAGTGGAGTCTTGTGAAAATGACATGGATTATTTCACATGGAAATGCAAGTGTAGAGTCTGGTATTTCTATTTACCTAAGTTAAAAGAACTAGAAAAAAAGAGAGATGACTTAAGGAAAAACAACGATTGGAATCAGAAGAAATTGAACGTGAGATCAAAATTTTAAAGCAGTCAATCTAAGTAACTGAAACAAGTGATCATAGCTATTATTGTTAAAAGCTTTTAAGTAGTGTTCCTACTTATTTAATATCATTTAAGTTCTTTTTGGATCAAAAGATCCAATACATTTCAGGCAAAAATTTTCTTGTAGGTCTTATATCTGTAGAACTACATATAATGTAGCCAAGCCCAAATTATCACTTAACTCAGTATGATGTGTTTATTCCGTAAAAAATAAGAAAACTCGATTTAGGGTTTGTTCAAAAATGTTGTGGCCCGTGATCCAAGAAATCCAATATATTTCATTCAATCAAAAATTTTCTTGTATGCCTAAGAACTACCTACAGTGTAGCCAATCCAAACTATCACTTAACTCAGTATGATATGCTTATTCCGTAATGTATACGAAAACTCGATTTAGGGGCCGTTCAAAAATTTTGTACCTCCTGATCCAAAAACTAATTATCGGCCAAGATCGCAATCTTTCGATTCATTGTACATTGGATCATTCCTAAAATTCTTGACCAAGATCGCAATCTTTTGATCCATTTTTTGGATCATTCCTAAAATTCTTGTTACCTTTCAAAATGTTGTATACTATGTATAATATAATAAATTTATGTTTTATTGTGATAACAATTAGGATCTATTGCAATAACTGAAAAGAACTCGGTACAAGAAAATAGAGGTTAGGGAATTGGCATGGGCAGCTGTAATGTTCGCTCACCATAACTTGGCTACACTGTAGGTAGTTCTTAGGCATACAAGAAAATTTTTGATTGAATGAAATATATTGGATTTCTTGGATCAGGGGCCACAACATTTTTGAACAAACCCTAAATCGAGTTTTCTTATTTTTTACGGAATAAACACATCATACTGACAAGTAAACCTTACGTTTGGGTGAATCGAGTTGCTGACTGAGACACATATGAGAAAGTAGTACTAAATGTAGTCAGTATTTCAGTGAAGTTGTAGGTGCGAAGCTCCAGGGGTTTAGGAGATACAGCTACCAGAACATCACATGGAAGTACATAATAGTCTTCATACAGTTGGAGGTAAAAGCCCTGTAAGACCTCTTCTAACGACAAAAGGTGAATAACAAATATATGGGTACATATTAGGACTAGGGGGAAGTCATATAGTAAGAGTATACCTGACGGCGGCCATCTTGAAATCCGCCATTTTGAATTAAGGTTAAGTTTTTAAAATAGGAATAGGGTCATGTGATACATGATTTAAGGCGCAAATTTAGTCAGATGAACAATGGTGACGTTAATTTTGATTTACGCGCAATTGGTAAAAAGTTACAGGGAAATTAAATATTGTTGCAGAATATGTATTAGTCCTTTACCCCACCTTGTAAATTTTGTGTTAATAATAATAATTAAATAAAAAGCATGTGGATAAATATTAGGTCTATGGTAAGAGTTGCCTTGATGGCGGCCATGTTGAAATCCGCCATTTTGAATCAGACAAAAGTTTTAAACAAAACGCGAAACAGTGACACCTTATTAATAGCAAATTTTACCATAAATCCAACGGTATGACAATTTTTGCTTTATTATTAACCAGCATTTGTTATCGCATAAACAAGTTGCTAATTTAAGGAAAAATGACCAAAGTGGAATTGAGTCATAATTGAACTTGGGTGTTTCTTCCAGAAAAGTCCTCAATTAGTACAATCAATATGTAGTTCAGAAAAGAATGCATGACTTGCACAAACATTGTAACGCCACCATTGTATTTCTTATTAACTTCTAGCCCGAAGTCATCTATTGCATTACTCTATTCCCATTTAATTTTGTGCTGGTTAATGATAAAGCAGAAATGGATATACCGTTGGATTTATGGTAAAATTTGCTATTAACAAGATGTCACTGTTTCGCGTTTTGTTTAAAACTTTTGTCTGATTCAAAATGGCGGATTTCAACATGGCCGCCATCAAGGCAACTCTTACCATAGACCTAATATTTATCCACATGCTTTTTATTTAATTATTATCATTAACACAAAATTTACAAGGTGGGGTAAAGGACTAATACATATTCTGCAACAATATTTAATTTCCCTGTAACTTTTTACCAATTGCGCGTAAATCAAAATTAACGTCACCATTGTTCATCTGATTAAATTTGCGCCTTAAATCATGTATCACATGACCCTATTCCTATTTTAAAAACTTAACCTTAATTCAAAATGCCGGTTTTTAAGATGGCCGCCGTCAGGTATACTCTTACTATATGACTTCCCCCTAGTCCTAATATGTACCCATATATTTGTTATTCACCTTTTGTCGTTAGAAGAGGTCTTACAGGGCTTTTACCTCCAACTGCAGTAGCGTACCCAGGAATTTATTTCGGGGGGGTCCAAACTAAATATGAAGCTATTTTATATTAAAATTGCTAAAATTGCCCCTAAAATTAGGCTAAATTTTTAAAAAGTCGAAATTTCGGGGGGGGGGTCCGGACCCCCGTGTCCCCTCCCTTCCGTACGTCCCTGTCCAACTGTATGAAGACTATTATGTACTTCCATGTGATGTTCTGGTAGCTGTATCTCCTAAACCCCTGGAGCTTCGCACCTACAACTTCACTGAAATACTGACCACATTTAGTACTACTTTCTCATATGTCTCAGTCAGCAACTCGATTCACCCAAACGTAAGGTTTACTTGTGAGTTAAGTGATAATTTGGGCTTGGCTACATTATATGTAGTTCTACAGATATAAGACCTACAAGAAAATTTTTGCCTGAAATGTATTGGATCTTTTGATCCAAAAAGAACTTAAATGATATTAAATAAGTAGGAACACTACTTAAAAGCTTTTAACAATAATAGCTATGATCACTTGTTTCAGTTACTTAGATTGACTGCTTTAAAATTTTGATCTCACGTTCAATTTCTTCTGATTCCAATCGTTGTTTTTCTTTAAGTCATCTCTCTTTTTTTCTAGTTCTTTTAACTTAGGTAAATAGAAATACCAGACTCTACACTTGCATTTCCATGTGAAATAATCCATGTCATTTTCACAAGACTCCACTAGTGTTTGAATTCACTTTTGCTACTTAGAACTGATTTATAAAATTCATCAAGATTTGTTTTGCTTCCATCTGAATTAAAATAAAACGCCAACACACTTTTAGACGGCTGAAAAAAAGATTCGAACTCTTTCTGAACTAGCTCTGCGTTAACATCCGAGACGAAACGACTGATGGAGTATTTCCAAGCACATCGTCATCCTTATCTGGGCAATTTTAGATTTATGCAAGAAAAAAAAATCAGGATTAAGGCACGAAATGGCACGAGTAAGAGGATATCTAAGAGGACATTTTTCGAGTATTTTTTTTCAGTAGTGCCTATTAAAATTTTTGATAAACACTGAAGAAACTGCACTTGTCTGCTTCCTTGACATCTTTAAGCTTCCCAATGCATTTTTTCTGCCCCGAATCCTATATCTACGCTCTTTGGGGCTTTCACGTTACTTTTTATTTCCAGAGCTTGCCCTCAGTCTTCTTCATTGGACATCGGCATTT
The DNA here is from genome assembly GCF_964235325.1 of Thermobia domestica. NCBI lineage: Eukaryota > Metazoa > Arthropoda > Insecta > Zygentoma > Lepismatidae > Thermobia > Thermobia domestica. The sequence goes on along the minus strand of NC_137469.1, from coordinate 120,606,638 downwards.
ACATTTTATCATATATTCTTAAAATAAATAAATAAAATAAAATAAAAAAGTATTGAGTAGTAGCAAATTACGGTGTGAAAAGGTATTGAGTAGTAGCAAATTACCCTCATTTACTTGTCAGTACTTCGGTATTCCCAACAGAAAGAAATGCCACCATTTATAACGTGAAGTGTAACAAATCAAAATATCTTCATAAATTATATTGTTAATATTAGAAATAATGTTGTGTACAACTGTACATGAAGTAGTTTACTTACAATGACTAAATTATTGACTTATCTTAACAAATAGGTAAGACAGACAATAGTTTCATTTCCTGAGAAAAATCCCTAATTTACCCTTATTTCCAGGTTAAGCACCATTTTCCCTGACTTTTTCCTAACATTTGACCTTCATTTCATTTTCCCTCACTTTTCCCTGTTTTCCCAGTTTTCCAGATTTGTAAGAACCCTGTGGTTTGATTACCTCTCTTTTTCTTAATATTATTTTCTGCTTTGTCTATATAATAGGTGTTTTGGGCATTCTCGATAACTTTCTTTAAAGTATTGCGATATTACTTGTATTTTTCGCGAATCCCTAAATTGAATGGATTTTGAATAGTTCTTTTCCAAAGAGTATCCTTTCTTTTAATTAAGTATAGTCATCGTCATCCATCGTTGGATTTTTATGTTGTATTTACTAGTCCATCTTTTCGTTACAGTACATTCTTCTGTATATTTCTCTATTGTTGTGTGAAATATTTGTAAGAATTTTGATGGTTCACTCCGATTTCGGACTATTTTTATTTATTTTCTGCTTTATTTTTCTTGTAATCCCGAGTAGTAACTTACCGTACTCTTTTGTTTGAATTTCCTAATGTCAGCGATGTTGACATGTAAACAGGAAAGTGATCGATCACTAAAGAGATGCCGTAATTACCCCTGACACTATTTTACTATTTGTCATATTTGTCCCAATGTGATCTATTATACTACATGTATTTACCTGAAAAACAGTACTTTTTTTATTTTTGTTGTTGTTGTTGTTTAGTTTGAAATTAGCCTTTATCAATCTTTGGAAATACAAGTCGCAAACGCTACAGTATTTCCAGAAAACACATCTTTTGTCCTTGCCATAAAATATACTGTGTTGCCACTGTCATTTGTGTTGTCAGGTAATGAACATTTGCTCTTGGTTTCCTGTATTACCTTGATATGTACTAACAACATAACACGATATAATCTTCCATATACTAAGCGATTAGCGTACGCGCCTTTGGTGTGGGAGACCCGGGTTCGATTCCCGGCGGGAGCTCATGTGGTTCGGATTCCACGTTAATCAGTAGGTCCACATCTCATATAGCCTCGCTGCTGAAAGGGACGCTAAACTAAAATCCACTCCACTCCACTAATCTTCCATATAGGAGCAACACATTTGTTAATTTTACGTGATACATAAAACTCACTGTTGATGTGAAAGATTCCAGTTCAAGCCCATGCTATATAAATGTGAAACACAACATGGTGTACTTTGGTTTTTCAACGTTCTCTTCTCTTAGTATTATTTCAGGGTTCCTACAGATCTGGAGATATCTATTTCCCTGACTTCTCCCTGACCTTGGCAGGAAATTTGCTGACTTTCATGGCAGGTGTCGGGTGACGTTGACATATAAATAAGGAATAAAACGGTGAATATTTATATATGAGAACATTTATTCTATAGAGACAAATAGTAATCAATTGCTAATACGTACATTCCACTTATCTCCCATAAATAGATATTATAATGGTTGACTAAGCTGAAATTGTCGTACAATCAATGTTAGAAACATATATTTTATAAAAAATTCCTGACTCTCCCTGATTTCCAGTCTTCTTCCTTGAATTTCCCTGACATCTACCATTTTTCCCTGACTTCCCTGAACAGTAGGAACCCGGTATTTCACCAATTTTTTCATTAAACATTCATAAGAGCATAAACAAGGAACATTAAGCCAAAGATTCCATTGTTTTCTATTAGTTCTAAAATAAGAATGAAGGGTAGTAGTGCGAGAAAATGTAAGTAAAATGATTAAAAAAAAAAAGGAACAAATTAAAAGACGGGCTGAAAAATAAAATATTTTTATTCAAACATGAAGTAAAACATTGCAAACGTAGTCAAAACATTGAAAACTAAGACAGTTAAGAAACAATGTGATGCTACTTTTTTTTTTCTTTACAAAAATCAATATTATCAAATAATTTTCATTTTATGGCATAGCCCCCTACGTGAACAATTAAGTAACATTAAGAAAGGAAAATGCAGATGTACACTTACAATAAATAACTTAGATCTCTAGTAAATTCGTATTAAAAACGAGCAAAATCGACCAAGACAAATACAAATTAAGATTCACCTTAAAATAATGTTGTAATTACGTGTCAAGGTCGTGACAATTGCTGAAGTGTGGAAGCCATTATGAATCGTTATTATACAATAAAATCCACAAGAATGTTTTTCAATATGCGGAACAGAGCTCCTTAGTGGCTAATCGGTTAGCGTACGCGCCTTTGGCTTAGGAGACCCGGGTTTGATTCCCGGCGGGAGCTTCGGATTCCACGTTAATCAATCTTTATGTTTATGTCCCACGGTTATGCTGCCTCGGCTAAAGAAGATGGTGATAAAAAATGAATGAAATGGTAGAATGAATAAAGTGGGAGGAAACGGGAGAACCCCAAGGGAAATCCACGCACATGGTGTCTATGTTAATCAGTAGGTCCATCTCTCATATAGCCTCGCTGCTGGAAGGAACCTTAAACTTAAAATCAACTCAAGTCAATATACGGTACAGTAAGGTGCCAGGAAAATTCAAAAGTGTACAGCGAAGACCCGAGTTTAACTGCTTAGCCCAGAAATTAGCCAACTAATAAAAAAATCGAACATAACGGAAAATATTAAAATTTTAATGTCGAATATTTATTTATTGCAAGTCTTGTAAAACAAAATTAATGGGAAGGATTATTTTACATGATCTACAAATAAAATCTTTTTGATGTCTCAATGCTGATAGGTATGCCCTTGATCTTTATTTATATTCATGCAGTCGAATTTTTTCTATAAGAAGCATTAAGGACTTTGAATAATGAGTGTTTTCTCATTCACCAGGCCACAAAATTAGCTCAGCAACAAGAAACAGGAGTGGACACAGCTAGAGCTTCAATTTATCATAGGCCATAAACATTCTTTATTATGTATCTTGGGTCTACGAAGTTTCTTCAAAATAAAATGGCGCAATAGTTCAATGTAGATGTACTTATTAAAACTCCACAGGTATATTAAGTTGTTAATTTATTATACTAATAAATTTCCGAACGCAGTTTTCGATTATTAATATAATAAATTTGAATCTTAGTACGATCCATGAGGCTTCCATTGGTACAATATCTGCCGTTTATAATAAACTAGTGTGTCATTTTCTAAATAAAAGCTTCATAAAACCAGATATACACTGAAAACTGTTTATTGCCTATGTTAACAAGAAGCTTTTAATAAAGGCGCCCTTCCTATAAGAGAATACTCTTTTCATTGGATTAAAATTAAACTCGAATCGGTCATTGCTAAAAGCAAACATGTTTCGTTTAAATAAAATGAAACCGATGGACAATGGCGAACTCAACTGTAACAGTTTAGATATTAATTATACGGCATTATCGTAATAGTTGAACCAAGATAAATGAATGTCATAAGTAGAGACAGGTAATTCTCCCTTAACAGTTTATCAGCCAATAAAAAATATGAATTAGATCTGTCATAGAAAAAGAAATATGTTACACTATTGGCTGCTTTTGTATTACTGAGATTTATAACCTAATACTTAAAAGATATGGCATTATGTACTACATACTTTTGTAGTCTTTAATTATTAAAACATTAAAAGGGACATGAAACTAAAATGCGTACCAATTGAAACCCAAACAACTGTAAAACTAAAGGTGAAAACAAAATCTGGTTTTTGGTCATTGCCTTCTAAGCATAAGAAGAATATAAAATAGAATGTTACGAGCTTTGAACGTGTTGCTTTTGCTGAAAGCACAAAACCCAACTTTTTTAAATAGTTTATTTTCAGCTGAGAATTATATAACAAGTTTCACAGTGCTTTATCTTCAGCTCACAAATACAAGAAAACTTTATGATAGGTCTTTATTTTCACCTGAGAAACCTAAAAATGTTATAATAGTTCTTGTTATTTTCAGCTAAGAGATTCAAAGAAACTTCTTGATAGTTATTTATTATTTTCAGCTGAGAAATCCAAGAAAATTTTATGACAGTTCATTATTATTTTCAGCTGAGAAATATGTAACGGACAGTTTTTTTTTTTTTCTTTAATACACAACTGTCAGTTCTTGGTTCTTTTCAGCTCAGAAATATACGGTAAGTTTTTGAAAGTTTTTAGTTATTTCCAGCTGAGAAATATGTGATAACTTTTTGACAGTTCCTTGTTATTTTCAGCTGAGAAATACAGCAAAATTTTGATTGTTTTTATTTTCAGCTCAGAAATACACAACCTTATGACAGTTCTGCTATTTACAGCCACGAGAAATACGGTAACTTTGTGACGGTTCATATTTTCAACTGAGAAATACACGATAGCTTTATAACAGTTCTTTGTTTTCAACTGAGAGATACATTACGTTATGACAGTCTCTTGTTCATTTCGGCTGAGAAATACGAAATTAATAAGAATTCCATTATTATTTTCAGCTGCGAAATGGGCAACTTTTAATGGCTCTTTATTATTTTAGCTGAGAATTGCATAAATTAATTCCGTTATTTTCAGCTTGTCAATCATGAAAACTTTATGACTTCTGACAGTTTCGACTGAGAACATAGTAATTTTAGGACGGTTTATTATTTTCAACTAAGAATTACATGACACCTTTATGATAATTCTTTATATTTTTTAGCTGAGAAATACATAATAACTTTGTGACAGTTTCTTGCTATTTTCAACTAAGAAATACACAATAACTTTAGAATATTTCTTAACATTGTCCTAACATATTTTTCAGTTGAAAAGAACACATCCAAAACTCGTAATACTCAGTTTCATACAGCTGTCTGTGTTGTAAGGTACTACGTTTTCCAAATATTAGTACTGTGTTCTGTTCTAGTCATTTTGAAACATGAAAATTTCATGTAAAGGATCTGGTACTTGCGAAACAACGTCGTTAGTAGTATTTAAGTGTAGTTTGTTTCTGACAAATCTGTGTAAAGATAAAAATGTAAAGCGTATTTGTAAAAGGAGTGAAAAAATGTGTTACAATCGTTACTGCATACTTAGGATCTCATTCACAGTGAATACGATATACTGAACTAGCACTTTTTTCACTATCTTGCATACCCAATACTATGTATGTATATACAGTGTAACTCTGACACTACTTAGACAGACATTTCGAATTAGATGTCAGTATGTATCTCATATATATATACATGAGTGATATTTTTTAAAACATAATGCTTAAAAGTCAGATCAGATTTAGAAAGACTGCGAAGGGAAGTCTCCTCTAACTTGGTTGATGATATAAAATTGTCGTAGTCGTCATTGTCTTCAAAAGTAGCAATAGAAATTATTTTTCAGGTACCAAATAAAAATATAAGAAATACAGTACCTGCAAAACTGTACTTATTTATTTCGCTATGACAGTATGGTAGCAGTTATAATTTTATTAAAAAAAAAAAAAAGTTTCAATTTACAGAAAAGTAGGACCTTCCCGAGAGTTGTAATACAGATGCAGGAAAGAAGAGAGAAGAAAAAAAAAATTACATGCACTGATTGTCCCAACCTAACCTTATTCAGCTGACTGGACTTGCACAATGTCTTCCTTTTCTTTTTTGCCACAAATATATGGTAACTGAATATTTGGTTGTGAAAGAATTTCACAATTGCATATTTTGGTATAATATTCATCCATACAACCTCCACGCCAATATAGGTGAAAAATCAATTAGACCTACAATACAAAATTAAAATCACCTAGTTCTCAATGGAATATTATATATTACTGGGACGGTTTCACAGTGGAAACCTTTTTCAATCACTTTAAAATACAACAAAAACTTATCCAAAACATCGTAATGTTATTAGTATAAAAAACACGAAACATACACAGAAAACAAAATAACAATGCATCACGTTGTAGAGGTGTTACAAAGCAAGTAAAACGACATATTTAAGAAAGAGAGAGAAAAAAAGAAGCGTTATGCAAATAAAAGTATACGGTTCTTTTAGACTAGAATCTATTCAAACTTGGTTATTATTACTGCATAACGCTTCTTTCATATATTATATGCATATGACCTTGTATTGTCTTTGTAACATCACTACAAGATGTTCTTTTGCTTTCGATGTATGTTCCTTGTACTTACACTATTAGCATCACAGCAGTCTGCATTGCTCTTGTAACAGTTTAATATCACAACTGAAAAACCGAAACATCTCAACTGCTGTTAAGATTACATTCAGAACTAGCTGGTTCCAATTTTGAAATTTACGTTATTACGACAACTCTTTCATGCTATTTTCACATTATTGAACAGTCTCACTACCCATTTTCCTTTCTTAAATTTCTAATTGTTCTGATATACTTATTACAACATATTTAACACAAAACTGACAAACAACAACATAATGCAATGATAGGTGCTTAGTACACAAACATAAAGCATAAATTCATTAAGTAAAAAAAACAATAATGTTATTACAAAACATACGAGAGATACCTTTAAAAGGTAACTCTGTCTACGATTTAAATTTATCCTAACTAAATTCTTAAATCAATATTTTAAAAAATAATGATAACACATAGTCAAATAAGGTGGTAATGGTTTATGCAAAATCTTCACGATCCTTTCGTTCGACATAATAAAAACTGTCATATTCTTTCGTTCTTTTGACACTAATGTGTATTAAGAAATACGATCAAATAGCTGATAATTCTATTGTACCACAAACAGCATTAAATATATCTATATATATTCTTTTATTTACTTTCACTTTTCAGATTTGCTATCTACGAAGTTACTTTACGAAAGTATCACACACCAAAAGTTGCCTTAATTAGTGTACAGTAACGGAAAACGAACAACTAAACACTATTAAAATGCTGACTACACCAGTTCGAATTTCACATTACTTTGTGACTTTATACGTCACTCCGTTATGCATTCTAGATTAACGATAACTGACTCATTACCTAGAATCGGATCCGTAACAATGTGTATCAAAGATGAATGTGTTAATTATTTAGTTTATTACATTTATATTCTATGACACGTGAGTATTCAACGAAGTTGTATACTCAGAAGAATTATCGCCACATTAGCATAATAAGTTTGTACATTGAAAATTTTCAAGAATGCAACTTCGAATAGAATTTAAAAATGTTAATTTACAGGGTGAGCTAGACATTAGCAGTTATTCAGTTCTCCGTTGACAAGAGTGGAAGTCAGGGAAATATAATGTAAACACTTTATGATGTGGTTCATAAGAATACATGGTTCGTGAATAATACGTTATAAGAAGTGATTTTATAAAGGATTTAAACCTTATTACATTTGTTAAGTACATGCATTCTTGTAAAATTCCTTAACATTCAACCTTCACACAGACTGTTTTCAGACAGAAAATATCATGTTTCTTACGTGTGATTTTTCAATAAATAAAATAATAATACTGTAATAATAAAAAGCATTTCCAGATTCTACAGCAGAATAGATAAACAACTATATTGATTTTCTATTTTTACAACAGAAAACAGTGGATACACATGTAAGTGTAACATGATCATAAAGGTCATGTCTTATAAGAGTCCATTAATACTTTACTTACGTATCTCCGCAACAAAATTTTAATTTTCGCAACCCATGCATTAAGCTTAATTCATTTCAATAAACTTACATTATTTTGCCTTCAGCTCAAGAGCTTGCATCATTTCCCTAAATATCAACCAAATAAATTTCCTGTCATAACGCATAAAAATCAACCACACTGTATAGCATATAGGGTTAGTAGATTCTTCTAATAATGATTCATATTAATCAAATTCATAAATAAAAAGAAAAATTAAGAAAATGAAAATTCCGTTCTGTAAATAGTAAAGATTTCCAGAATAGCAAAGAGTACACTAAGTTCTGATAGTATTTCAGTAGCATCCTGTATGACATCAAATAAACTGGGAATAATTGCAGATTTCGCTGGAAAATCAACAATTTATAAATGGATTACTCATTTGTATGCCAACATCTTTAAAACTATTAAATATTTAGTTACAAGAAAACTATTAACTTGATCAATTCTTTTTGAAGTATCTGAGTAAATAAATATCTACAATGTCGATTCTGAAAAAAGATGTACTAGAATGATGTAGCTCATACACCGTTTCAAAATGAGAATTTCAAGAGAGTTAATTGTTGTATCTACCAAAATAAATTGAACTAAATCGATTTCTGATTCCTGAATAAACCTTACACTTCCAAGTTTCTGTCTCGCCCTTGGAGCCTTGTTGACGGATAAAAGTAGAAGCTAAAAAGAATCAGGGAAATATTGAAAAAGATGAAATGAAATTTTTGAGTTTTACGTCCCACTGTTATGCCGGTTAGGGTAGAGACGCTGATGATGGGAGATGAATGAAAGGGTGGAATGAAAAAGTGAGAGGAAACGGGAGAACCCCGAGAAAACCCACGCACACGGTGTTGTCCACCACAAAGTTCACTTGCGGGAGCAGCGTTTGAACCGGGACCCCAAGCACCACAGGTGAACGCTCTACCACTGAGCCACCGCGTAAAAGCATTTTGTTCGGAATATTGTTGCGAAAGGACACTTTAAGGTCTTCGTTTAATCCCTATCATTGTTGTAAAGAACAAATTGGTTATGCTAATTTTTTATTTATTGTCCATCGAATGCTTAAACTTCGTTGGACATGACAAAAAATATCTTCAAACCAGAATATATTTCCTCATGTATTGGTGATTCTTGCCCCGCATTTAATCAAGTTTTATTCAAGTATGCATCACCGCAAGTGCAAATTTTACAGCTTAATACCAGTCGGTTTTATGTTGTAGAAAAAGATTTGTTTCGGATGTATAACAATTTTTGAGAATGATAGTTGCTGGTGAAATCATGGCAATAAACGTAGATATTACAACAGGTCTATCACGAACTATAATTGTAATTTTCTTCACGTGAGAGTTGGCAACACTATTTGCAATCGAGTAGGAAGGAGAGACTGTCTGCTGAGGAATTCATAAGAACTCTTCACAACTGTAATCGATGTGACGCTATTTTTTAATTAATTAATTAATTTTTTAGTTTAATGCCACACGAATATCCCTTATAGGCTAAAGGAGACAGATGATTAATGAAAATGAATGATTGTAAAATTAAATTTTCTGTGTTCCCATCCGGGAATCGAAATCAGGATCCCACATGCGTCAAATACATACGCGCTAGCCACTAGACTAGCAAGGAAGGTAGTAATTTTGAAAAACTTTTACAAATTGTCTGTTTATTGCCTTTAATGTGTTTTTGTTAACCATCATGAAAGTAATATACTCAGTATACAGTAAAATGCTAGTTATTTCACCCTCACCCCTTAAAAAAGTTACGAGCCAGAGTACTAAACTTTCTTGCTTCAATTCCTTATTAATGAAACATTTTCTTGTGAAATACGAAGATGATTCTAAGCAGTTATCAGAAAACTTCACCGAAAGAAAACTCATTCCCAAAAGTAAATTACTCCGTATTGATTTTTCCATAAAAAATGACTTATGATATATGTTAGGGTTATTACCAAATATTTGTTTTTTTTTAAAAAAAATAATAATTAAATAGCATGAGTATTATTTTACAGAATTGTCAAAAAACAATCTCACCCCAAGAGTAAACTACACCTTATCGACGCTCGTAAAAGTAAATTATGCAATATTATAAAATAATAATGAAATATTTATGAAATATGACCAAAATTGTGCGTGCTGTTTTTGAGAAAACAGTCTCAAAAGAAATTTATCCCCAAGTGTAAACTACCACTTATGATCTTTTAGTTAAAGAATAATTTACACAATAATATAAGAGTTATTAATGAAATGGCATGACTCGTTATCGAAAAAATCGTCGAAAAAAAAACTCACTCCAAGAATAAATACAGCTCATAGATTTTTCAGCACTATGACATATTGTTAGGTTATTGATGAAATATTCATTTATGAAATATAAACAGAATCGCCTTTTTTTTTTTTTTTTTTTTAAGAAAATCATCCAAAAAATTAACACCAAAATTAATCTACCCCTTCGTAGGCTATTTCAGCACAAATGAATTATACTATTTGCCACGGTACCAATTAAATCTTTATTTATGGAATATGACGAAAATCGCGAGTCGGTTTGGAGAAAATAGTCTGAAAAAAAAAAATTCCAGAACAAATGAGTTATTGGCAGGTTATTCGTTTTTTGAGAAAAATCGTCCGAATGTAAACTACACCTTGTAGATTTCTTTCAGCACATCGTCAGAGTGATAACATATCGTCATATTATTAATGAAATATTTATTAAAGAAAATCGCCAGAGTAATTTCTGAGAAAATCACCCTCCACGAATAAACTACTACCCCTCGTATATTTTTTTCAAGACAAGTTATACCATATTGTCAGATTGTTAATGAAATATTTATTTATGGAATATGAAGAAAATCGCCAAAGTCGTTTTTGAGAAGATCGTCCGAAAGAAAATTCACCTAAAAAATAAAGTACCCCTTCTCGATCTTTCCCAGAGAAATGACTTATGGGGTTGTTTCTTGAAAATGATTTATGAAACACACACAAAATCGTTAGAGCCGTTTTTGAGAAAATCGCATTTTTTTTTAAATTTTACCCTAAGTAAATTATTCTTATTTTTACGGCTAGGAAGAAAATTTAAAAAACACCTGGGGGATCACATAGAAACCTTAAGTTTAAAATATGGTTATGATATATTGAACCGTATACCCGGACCACTTCTTCGGTATCTATGAACCATGAAACGTTTAAATACGTTTAAATTTCAAATTCGATTTTTTTCCGTCTCTCCTTTCGTCGCTCGAAAATATTAAAGACATGTACCTTATAGTTACATTAGGTACTAAATGATATGTTTAAACAATAAGGTTGGTCATATTCTTGTTTGACCTTGGCAACAGTGCACACTATTATTTTGTCGACAGTTTAGGCTCGTGTGTGTTGTGTTGCAGCAAATTTCCCGTTCTGTGACGTGCTGAAAACTGCTAGAACACGTAAGTATACAAAGAACAGTGCTTAAAACTGTTTCAATTGTGGTTTGTGGTAGGAACATGATGAAAATACAACAGACATGCAGAAAGGTTTATAAGCCAAGTTTCCTTATGCGATTTCAGTAGTACAACAACGGCTGTGAAAACTGAGCAAGTAATTTGAAACAATGATAAGTATTTCACATGCATCGAGATCTAGGCGGCTAAGAAATGTTTGTATGGAAGAAAACAGTTAGTCGTCCAAGCATTTGAAGAAAGAAGAAGAAAAATAAAGTAAGTAAGTAAGACGACAAGATAAGCAGACAGACAATTACAAGCAACCATCAGTGTGTGCAGAGAATGTTACATGACATTCAATTCATTTTGCCTATGCATAAACTGATTTTTATGGCATCCTGTATTTTGTCGTCTTTTACTAGTTGAAAACGTTTGAATAAATTAAATATTACAAAAAGATCCAAATTTCGCTAAGGACTAGAGGATAGAAAGTTTCACCAATATTACTTTTCGATTCGACAGAAACTATATTATGCACTGACCGAAATGGATATTATTTTAACTACGTTCACATCATCAATGTAAGTCTAGAAATTAGATATTATACAATAATATTATTTGTGTTCCATTTTTAATTTCCATTCTTTTCTCCATCACAGCTATGTGAAACGTAACTTTATAAATTAACGCGTGGAGATTCCAATCTTATGTACACTCAACCAGGAATCGAATCCTGGCCTCCTGCACTAGAGATATATTAACAGCTTCACTCGTTGAAGGAACAAGGCTCGCTGCTTTATGAACTATCTCAAATGCAGTGCAAAACTGGTTGGAATTTTTGTACAGCAATTAGCATTATTTATGAACAAATAACGATCAAGTTTCTAATTCTCTGGCGCTGAACCTTCAGATGTCCTAAACTATTGAGTAGGCAAGTTCTAACATATCGTAGACAGTCTGTTTTCGGTGAGTGTGATCACTGGTTCAAAACCTGCTAGATACCTTGGAATCAGTCGTGTTAATGCTACGATTACGCTTTAATTGTAGGCATTGTAGGCATTGTGCTCCAAAAGAATTAAAAGCGAAATCACAACATGACCCCACACACTCTTACAAAAATGTTGGAGGACAGTCCACCCATTCATAAATATCAGACTCCTTTTTCAAGTTTACGTGCTGGTACTAAGACACAATTTATTACTGCAACACTCCACACTTTAATATAAATTTAACTGCTTAACAAGGTATATGATGATAAAGTTACTTAAAGAACGTATACAGAATACTTATATACACATTTAATGGAAGTGAATGTTAAAAATACATATGATATTATTATTTTGGTGTAAATAAAATTTATTTCTTTATATTGTCTTACGTTTTAACGATTAATAACAATATAGTAAATTGATAAAATTGAACAATTAGTTCCCAATTTCATTGGTTTATAAACAAATAAATTGTAAATGACCAGATCAATGTGCAGATAAAATATATATCAGCTTTCATTAAGTTTTATATTATATATATATTCAAGAATTGAATACAGGTAAATAAAATAATTGAATTGTTTCTATGTATTTAGTGTAATTTTTACTATAATTTAATAAGACAGCTCTCTCTACTACAACGATAACGGAGCAGAAAAAGTTCTTTCATTTTTATACATTAGCCCAAAAGAAGAAAAAAAAAACAAATAAGTAATCATACTGTAATCATCATAACAAATGATACTGTATTCTCTTTATCTAGTGGTACGTAAGTAGGTAAAAAAACAAGTTTGATATAATGAATAATCAAATCAGGTAATAAAATAACACGAAACAAGTTTACAAGTCATGGGCGGCGATTAGGGAGGGGCAAAGGGGGCAGTTGCCCTCCCTCCACTTTTTTGAAGTGACATATTCATTAATGTATATAACTTTATTTGGAAATGTAAAGTTTTTGTATGTATTACTGCTTCTTAGAAAAAAATGGTGCTATATAATATTTGCCGTTGCGTGAGTACATATTGGTTGTCATCCCTTGGAGTTAAGAAAGCTACACGAAATTGTGTTTTAATTGCCACGGAAAATAATCCAAAAATTAACCTATTGGAGCGCAACAATTTCAGTGTGCTTTCGTTTCTTCTTACAAGGGCTCGATATGTTAGTCAGCCGCTTTGAAACTAATTGAGAGAACATTTCGGAAAGAAAAAAGTCTTCCACAAAAATTGGCAGTTCCTAAAACGTCTTTTCTTCTTTCTAATAGTAAGGAATATTGATTAAAAAGGAGTAATAAGAAAAAACTTCTACTTTTCCATTGTTTTGCAGTTTAATATACGAATGAAGTGGCGTGTTTAGAAGTGTACAAGTGTATACACAATTACATTTAGTGAATTCGACATAATTCTAGTTTTTAGGATTATTTTGTATAACTGGAATGTGGAATGATTCTAAGTATTGTTGTGATTTGATGTGTTCCAAGAAAGTAAAAACTGCACCTAATGGCAACGAACATGTTTCGGGACAATGAAACAGTATTTCTTTAAATATAGTAGCATATGCTTGCAGTATTTACTGTCTTTCTAAAAGTAATAACATACATTTAACAGCATGTGTATTAAAAATGTAAGTTGTTCATGAATCCCCAGTTTCAATATAACTTTTGCAAAACAAGCCTCATTATTCATTACTATGGTTAATATTATCCTTTCTATTTACTTGTTTTGCAAATTTGTTATTAAATAATCTGACCACACAATTTTCCAGACAGAATTCTAAGATGTTCATGAGCAAGGAATCAAATCTTTTCTTACACTTTCGTTGTTTGAGAGTACAAAGGGCTAGTATCTACTCGCGTTGCTCTTGTCAATTTACTTAATAAAATATTAAATAAAATGAACTGTATTTTAACTGAAAAAGATAGTATCCTATTAGTTATACAGCCTTTCGTCAAAGTTTTAGAAACAACCAGGGAAACTAACATTGATATACAAATATTTATGTCTCCCCCCTTCCCCCCACACAACACATTTAACGTCCAATCGCCACCACTGTTACAAGTGATAGCTATTTTTAATTACTGCAAAATGTAATGATAAACAAAAAATATATTGAGACCATATGTTCCTCTGGCTCGTTTATTATTAAATCTTGCACTATTTAAAATTGCTATCTATCACTTATAAACTTCTTCAACGTTATTTTATTATACAAACTTCTTCAATGTTATTTTATTACCTGATTTGATTATCCATTACATCAAACATGCTTTCCGCCTATTTACGTGATGTCTACGTAAGGAGAATACAATATAATCCTATTTGACTTTCTTCTTCTTTTGAGTTAGTGCATAAAAATGAAAGAACCACTTTCGACACCGTTAGCGTTGTGGAACCCGCCTATGTAGATCGGGAATTACTAACAGTGATGGATAGGTAGTCCGTGTATGACAAACAGGGTGTCATAAACGCCCCATTTATAGTAGATCCGTAAATAATACTAATATATATGGTAGTCCATAAGTCAGGGATGACAACCCATTTAAATTAAAAAGTGCGCTGAAACAAACATACAATTGGTGATACATCTTACTGAAGAAGAACAAGACTTATGTCACCAATATATTACAGCCACGACGTTGGATCCAAATGTTATCATTAAACTGGTTGCTAAGTTTTTAACACATCAAACTGATGGAGAATTTCACCAATTTTAAACTTGAGTTGAATCCAATATAACAGATTGTAATATAGCAGCCACATTGGTGACATGAGTGTTCTTCATTTCCCAGTACGTTACAATATGAGACAACCCAATTTTCTTTAGAATGAATGTTCTACTTATCGACAAACTTATTGCTTTTTGTGGTTCTAGTATAAATGAGACACTAATAACAAACTGTCTTGTTTTATATTAACCCAAATTTATCGCTATATCATTCATTCTAGAATCCACAGGGGTCAGTCCCTGCAGCTTCATTGTTAGACCAACGAAATGGTATCATAGACATATCTGAAGCAAGTAATTCTGAATAACAATATTATAATTATTCATACACCACATAATTTCATATCTACTCCTGAAGCGTCACTATGTCAATAACCGATTACAAACATCTCATTTTTATGCTGAAAAATCCTACTGTCATACTTAGGCAAGTTGTAATAACACTCATATTTTCTAAAATTTACTATCTGCAGAAGTGAAAGTAAGTTGTAAATAAACTGAAAATTCTACAAAATTATTTTTTCAGCTGTATACTAACGAACTGAACGCTACGCAAAATTTCCCAATGAATTTTGACGCTTTAAATGTTAGTTTTTGTTATTCAATTGTAAACATTTAGTACATTATGAGAATAATTTCGTCCCCCGACTACATAAAAAGGAAAAAGAAAAGAATAAAAAGACACTAATAAACAAATTATTCGGAGAGTCACGCAGCTTAAGAACTGGTGTTTCATGGAAGAGCTCAAGAATAGGTCTTCATTCAATTTCAGAAGTATAGTAACACGCAATGGGAAAGACTAACTTGATAATAGAAAACGGGTTTTAACCCGCAAAATTTGGTAACAATTCAAAAAGGACGTGTTATCTAAGAGCATGAAAAAAAATTGGAAACTACTGACATTTTGGTATCGAACTTACACAAAATCAAATTATGTACATAACAACAACAACTTACGTTAATTTATATGAAGAACAAAAATAACCGACATACACATGACTAATTCATTATCCTAAACTTCACGTATTTTTGGAATTTACTAACGAAATAAAAAAAAATAACGAACAACAGAGAAACATAATTAAAAAAACGAAAAATAAAATTATACATACTAACATATAAACCCATGAAAATATTTCAATTAAAATCATTTGCTTAAACAAATAACAATTAGGCACACAATTAATAGTCTGGCATAATTTTTCGTGTCTGCCGTAAATTTCATTTCTTTTTAAATACATTATTCTATAAATACGGTGACTACTATTCATTATTACTAATTTTACAACATTAAAATGATCGCCAGTTACACTGACTGAATTATAAAGTACAATTTCATTGAACTCACACACTGAATTTTCCTAGGTTAGTACTGACATACACTTCATCAATTCATATATGTATATGCATAAATTACACTAAATTGCACTCCATATAGTTCAACAAGCCAAAAAAAAAAAAAAAATCGTTAACTTCGACATAATTCATTATATATCTAAAATATATCCCAGAAATCTATTGTCTAACAGATCAAAAACATTCTTAGGTTAATCCGAAAAAATCGAATCTCACGATTAACATGACTCAGATGTGATCATATAATGTTCTATCTGTTAACTCAAACATACGCGTGAAGAAATTTTATTTCAGGCAGGAAGAGTAACTATTTTAAAATTCCTTTCGTCCTGGATGCAGAAATAAAATTTTCGCTGCTGTAAATACAGATTTTAAGAGCAAACATACATTGTTTTTCCTTTTTATTTGGATTGTTCACATGAAGCACAAATTTGGACGGCGGGGAAGCGCAATCACTGACACAAAATCGTAAGACAATAGTCAGGCAGTACGTACAGAAACGTCAACGCAAGCTAGGTTAAGTCTATTTTGCGTAAAAAGAGACGATCAAGACCATCGTGTCACTAAGGCAAATACACATTATAAAGCATTATAAAACAACACGGAAACTTCGCTGGTCAGTATGAGGTAAGGAAGTACCTTGGATACTATTATTCTGGACGTAAGCAGCAAGCGCTCTTAATGCTGATCACCAGAGGAAATTTCACGTGAAATACTTGTTTTAATCCAAGTATTTCTGAAAGCTAACAGTTCCAAACTGTCAAGTAATGGATCACATTTTACGAAAATAATTACGTGCTTAATGCTGACAAGTAAGTTTACTTTTAAAACGTTTATTATACTCAATTATCTAAATATTGATTTAATTGGACAGTAATGATCGTTTTAGATTATGAACAACCCAAATAATTATATCCTGGGTACTATGGATAATTCCAGCGTTAGCATTTGAGCAAAGGTATGAATTACTAATTTATTTTCACACTCCATTTTTCGAACATATCGTCGTTACAATATACAGATTTTTTCGAACCTTCTGTACCATACCTTGATTCGCACAAAATCATCTTTCTTTCTCTCAGAAGAACGTCAATCACAGTTTTAACGTAACATTTTGCATAAACCCCTGCTAATTATGTATATATTTCTCACGCATAATTTATATAAACTTACCAAACATTAAAGAAAACTCATGTAAACGTAATTCATTCAATATTTCATTCATTAATATACAGAAATACATCCAGTAGAACTTAAAAAAAAAAATACAATTTTTCATTCATTTTGCATGCCATCTATAAGTGTAGAATCACGATCTAACAAGCAAATTTAATTAATTAATAAACTTTTTTCTCTCTAGCGCTCTCTCCTAATTCATGTATCGTCATACATATCAGACAATAGTATACATTCTACCAGCACCACATTTTTTTTTTATGTTGCGTACGGTTAGTTATTCTAGGTAAGACACGCATCTAATCCAACAGTCGCTTGTGAATCTCTACACTGCATTAGCACCACCTGCCTGACTATTACCTGAACCTTCAGCCCCAGCACTGCTCCCACTGGAACTACTGTCACCGTTAACTTGCGCTGAAAATAAATACAACATAAATAAATTTTCACTTGTGTTTATTTTATTAGGGATAACTATTAAGCTTGCTTTAAAGGGATTTAAATAAACTACACATGATATGGGTAGAAGCTGAAAAGAAAACTTCGTCTTAATATCTTACAGCTTTCCTCTTCTAGAATGAGAATAATGAAATTTAAGAATTAGCGACTTGTACTGAATTATATAGATGAGAAGGCTGGACGTTACCTAACTGGGGTGAATATCTACTTATGGAGGCTATAGACCATATAAAAGTAATCTGCCTTTCGCTTCCGTGTTTAATACTTTAATTGAATATTTTCTTCCTCTCTGGGGACGTCATTAGCACTTTTTTTTTCTCCTTTAACAGTATCATTGGTTCCTACTTTTACATCTCCTTGATTTTGATTGCTTTTGAGTTTAGCGTCCCTTTCAGCAGCGAAGCTTGTAAGACGTGGACCTATAGCTTAACGTGGGATCCGAACCACATGAGCTCTTGGTTGGAATCGAACCCGAGTCTCGCACACCAAAGGCCCAGTAACTAACCGCTTAATCATAAGAGAACTTTTTATTACATTTCCTATTGTAAGCTTTGTTTTCTTTATTAGTGCAGAATATTCAGTGACTTAATTTCCATTTTTCATTATCCTTAATAATTGTTCTTGTATTTCCGGTCAGTTCACTGTTTTTACAAAAACGCTATTCACATTAATAATTTATGCGGAATTTCTCAATATATTTTTTAATTTATTGCTCTATGTGGTTGTCTCTCAGTTATTTTTTTGGTACTGTAAACACTTAATTCCACTGGTAGATTTAACACTTGACAAACTGTAAATTTTCCTTCTACGAAACTCGGAAATTAAGTCGCGGAATACTCTGCATTAATTGTTCTTTAAAGAAAATAAAACTTACAACAGGAGATTTTAAAAGTAAGGATGGTGATAAAAATAATGCAAATATAGTGCTAATGACGTTCCCAGAGAGGAAGGAAATATTCAATTAAATATACATGGAGGCACAAGGTAAGTAACTTTTCTCAAAAAGGACGAACTCAATTGGAAGTTCTAAAACACAAGAAAAAATGAACAAGTGATAAGTAAATGGAAATTAAAGAGGTAAGTAAAACTCGTACTTCGTTGATTACGGCTGTAAGAGTTTACATCTATAGTTTCAACAGCACTATTCACATTAAGGTCTAAGCAAGGTAAGGTACGGTAAGATCTAGGTAAAATAAGGTAAGGATCCTAAGTCTTATTCACACCAGGTTACGTCATTCACATGAAGATCTCTTTATAAACACATTTTGTTTTGAAATAGAACCTATTGTAAGTTTTGTTTTCTTTAAAGAACAATTAATGCAGAATATTCCGCGACTTAATTTCCGAGTTTCGTAGAAGGAAAATTTACAGTTTGTCAAGTGTTAAATCTACCAGTGGAATTAAGTGTTTACAATACCAAAAAAATAACAGAGACAACCACATAGAGCAATAAATTAAAAAAATATATTGAGAAATTCCGCATAAATTATTAATGTGAATAGCGTTTTTGTAAAAACAGTGAACTGGCCGGAAATACAAGAACAATTATTAAGGATAATGAAAAATGGAAATTAAGCCACTGAATACTCTGTATTACTTGCTCTTTAAAGAAAACAAAGCTTACAGTAGGAGTTGGAAAAAAAAAGCTAAGCGGTTACTTATTTAGAAAAAGCTTTTGCGGTGATTTCTTTATGGAAGAAATAAAAAAAATAACGATTGCGCTTTTTTTTAAAAGGTTCAGTGGAGACATAATGAATTTGTTTTAATATGGTGTAATTGTTACATACTGAATAATTTTGATTTATTGGTAGGAATTTAAATTTTGAAGGGGATAAGAAATGAGTGTTCCAAGTTTTGTATTGATAGACAGTATAGGTACGAGCGGAAAGGTTGTATTGGTATACAAGCTTTTCCCTCATATCTATTCTGTCTATCAATACAAAACTTGGTACACTCATTTCTTATCCCTTATAATATTTTCCGAGATACATTTGGATTGTGTGCTTTTGCCCGGAGCTATTCCAGAGGGATCCAAAGTTGATGGGAGGGATTTCTGGAGGGAATTTTCCCGACATTCTCCCAATTTTCTCTGTTCAAGTACGTTATGGGTCCAATACATGGCACCTCTAGAAAGCTTGTTTCACGCTGAAGAGAATTAACTATAATCCACGACTTTCCAATGAACAGTGTTGATGCAATAGCTATTTCACTGCGAGACTACGATTGTCTTTATACTAACAGGGTTTATAGGTCCCAGGGACTTACTCCGTTGTCCATGGCACCTAATTTTTTGCGCATGAACGTATCTTTGTTATGTTTATCGAATGGACTAGGTTTGATTCGGATGTCCGGATGACAGGTTCATGTCCTTTCCTTGTGAGTACAAAATTTGGTAGCTCTAGGTGACTCTTTTCTATTCGAAAACCTCATGCCAGACAGACACATATACTATTTTATTATCGTTAATTAAAGGTAACAACAGCTTTCACTGTATTGTCCATATCTGCTGCTGGCTACTTTTAAAACCCTTTTCTTATAATGTTCAGACAGTTGAAACAAAAATCATCTATAAACAGCCCTCATACTGAATTTGTATAGACGTCTGTGCTTGTGAACAACGTTACCAAATATCTCTCTCTTTATTGATTTATTACTTTCAATTAGGACGAGAGTAGTATGTGGGCCGCTGGAAAATTTTCTGCAATCAATATGAAAAAATGGCATGTGAAATTCTGGAAACGGCTTTAGTGTTTTTTCAAAGTATTCATCTTTAAGGCAGATACACTTCTGCATAGGCTCAAACTAATTTTGAAAGTTTTTTTTAACTCTGAGACTGCTATCTCAAAAACCGCTGTTTGGAATATGTCAACAGCTGCTTCAGGCGACACAAATAGCTCACCACCCATCTTATTTTTCATGTGGGAGAAAAAAGGTGTACATGAGACTTAAATCGACATTTTTACTGGACAAAAAAATAACAGTTTGGTGTGTTGAGTGGGAACTGGCGTTGTATTGGGGAAGAATAATAATGATTTGGGTTTGTTTTACATAATTCATTCATGATCTCTAGGTATTAACTGCTGTATACCTCTAGAGTATACAGTCTTTCAACCTTCTAAAGATATAATTGCCGCATGTCCGGTATAACTGAAGAAACAAGCAATTATTTCCTTGGCAGCATTATTCGAACGAACAACTTTAATTGGTTTCGGATTACTTTGAAACACCTAAATAGTGGATTGCTATTTAGTTTCCGGTTCGTATAAATAGATCTATGTTTCGTTTCCTGTAACGATGTAGTATACCAAATTTGACTTACCAGAGTTGAATTTTTTGGGCATTTCTTCACACCAATTGACACGAACCTTTCTGAGCTTCGGTCAAGTTGTATGGGATCCAACGGCTTGAAATTTTCCGTACACTCGGGTGACCTTGCAAAGTCGTATCTATTGCTTTATGTTAATGTTCAAGGATGATTTCACACAGTTTCAACATTACTGACAACAACAGACGTGGATGGACCTTCTTCACGAAATTCATCATCACTGAAAAATATGCGACCAGGTTGGAATTCGAAAAACCAATTGTACACAATCTTACCAGATGGCGCTTCATTTTCAAAAGCCACATGAAGTTGCTCAATGCATTGTTTCGGTGTTAAAACTACATCTGAAATCATAGGAAATAATTGCCCAAAAGTGTTCACGAGAAATTTCCATTTCTCACACGAAGCTACTTCTTCAAAGTGCTGTGAAAAATACACGAATAGGTTTAAACAAGCAATCAAATATAATTTAAACATACAAACGTCTATTCTTCCAAATTTTATAGTAGGACACCAGCGCCACGTTAGTAATACTTTGCTTTCGTAGCTCCTCTAGTAGTTCTCGTAAAATCACCGTCTTAACACGAGCTTCTCATTTTTACTTCAGTTAATGTACTACTCGAGTATATACATTTATAAAGTTGATTCTTTTTCCTGTCACCAGTAATATATGTCTGACTTTCAGAAGTCTCACCATTCAAATACTATGACCCTAATGTGTATTGACAGTTGGTATCTATATTTCGGTACGAATAGTTTCATATGTGAAGTACAGCTGTGACTACTTTAAGTACAATCTACTTCACATAGTCCCCATTACTCTATTAATATTATTTATTAATATCATTAGAGCAGAATATTTGACTTGCCAATATCTTATATTTGTGTAAATTATTGTGTATATGCATAGAAGACACACTCATGCTTTTGGAGCACGTTGCGCGCTGTGTACCGCAAATGTCCCATGTCTAAGGAACAGTTTTAAACAGTACTGCAAATGATCCAGAGGGACTTTTTTTTCCTCGTTGTACTGCAAATATCCTGTCACGTAATCGCTACGCCTGGATGTTACCGATTATGTTAAGAATATAAAAAATGTTCGGTCGCCTGAATATTTCTCGCTTTGTTCATTCTTTCGTACATCTATTTTTGCCAAAAGCTTTCCTCGAGCAAAATATTGCGAAGTTTCTATTCTCTATTACTTAACAACCAATTTTTTATATCCAAACAACACATAGATTCGTTTTTGTAGGCTAAACTCAATGTTAGGTGTGACAATAACATGTTCTGTTCATAGTAGTAATACCCTGCTTTAAAAAAAACTTTTTAATTAAGCCTCCAGAATACAATAATGTGTCATGAAACTTTAAAAACCAGACCTTACTTTTAAATTCATACGTGTAATATTGTATTTCTATGGACCAATTCAGATTCATATGTTACATCGTTCTTTCTTTAGTTCTTCATGCTTAACCATATATACGTACGTTTGTCCAAAAGGATTAAAAAAAAAAAAAAATGTACTTGTAACGAACAATATATTTTGTTGAATCACAAGGTAGCTTGATTGATATCATAGGCTGTGTGAACATTCCACTATCTATTGTACACACTAATCGTATATTCTCTCAAATGTACTAAGTTTCGAGTTTACAATAGCATAAGCCTACAATGTATGAAAAACAGATGTTAAAAGAAAGACCAATATCTCCTGAAGAGGGGAATCACTCCCACCATGAAATATTGCGGAAGAAAATACACATCTCTAAGAATATACGAACAAACAGATAAGATTAAAATTATGCATATATGTTCTTTACGTAGGAATAACTGGTTATGAACAGAAAATACACACGCTTAAATTTGCGGACGATATTGCGCTTTGACAGAAAGTGAAAAAAAATTAGAAGAAAGTTCAAACGGAATCCAGCAGTACTTCAGAGCAAATTCAATATCAAGATCAAAATAGATCACCTTATAGTACAGTTGCAGGATATGTTACTTAGAGAAAAAAATGAAATGAAATCTTGGAGTTTTACGTCCCACGAGTATGACGGCTAGGCTAAAGGAGGCAGTGATGATGAGAAATGAATGAAATGGTGGAATTAAGAAAATGGGAGGGAAGGGGAGAACCCCAAGGAAACTTTCAAACACGCTGTTTCCCCACTACAATATTCACTTGGTGTGAGCTGGGATCGAACCAGGGACCCCATATACCAGAGATGAACCTTTACCAGTGAGCCACTGCGGCCCATGTTACTTAAAGAATATAATAAAAAGCGATGATAGGTGTAAACAAGAAATAAAATTCAGAATAGCTCGGGCGAAGAAGGCATTCGAATAAAAATTTAATAAATAAAGCTTCTAACTGAAAACATCGACTTTAAACTCAAGAAAAGTCTAGTGAAAGTATATGTATGTTGTGGAGTTGCATGAGAGACCTCAAAATGTGGTGCAATAGAACGAATGAAAATTAGATGGGTGGATAACGTATCAAGTGAAAGAATATTGGAAACTATGGAAGAATATTTCGGAGAAGAGATAGGATGCTCGGACACTTGGAGAAATCACGCTTTAGTTATGGAGGAAATGGCAGCAGAAAAAAATACCTAGAAGGCGGCTGCAATTAAAATATACCGATGAAACAATACACGGCACAGAGAAGAAAAAATACATAGATACAAGAAGGCTAACTCAGAACAGGAAAAAAGAGGAAAGCTGCATCAAATCAATCGTCAACTGATGACCCGAGAAGAAAGAAAGAGTGTCCCTTATGGTTACTAACTAAATAAAACTGTATATTTCAACAAATTTATTATCCAAAATGAATGTACTTACCCTGAGAACTAGGTTTAGGACGCCCACTTGTTCTGCAAGTATTATAAGATCCACAATGAGAACACTTTAAACCAATTACATGGAACTTTACAACTGATTCCTGCAAATAACAAGAAGTAGGATATTAGGGCATACTACACATATATTTGAAGAGTAAAGAAGTAGAAAAAAATGTTACCTCAAAAAACCTAATGAGAATGAATTTTTACCGTAATGTAAATGCCTCACAATTCAACTTCAGGAATTTGCAACCCGTTTTTATAATATTGTAATATTCAAAAAGAAGTCACTTTAAGTTTAGAAGAGCGAAAAAGAAGTATGCGTAGATGATCCCAGCATGTTCTGTATTTACATTATCAAATAAATTTTGACTCTCCATACCTAATTGTCTAGGAGGGAATACATTACAACATAAACCATAAGCATTTTTAGAAGACAAGGATGTCCCACCCAATGTTAAAATTTGGGAGAGTTTCTTAAATTCGACATATATTTGTAAATTAGACGTGGACTTACGAAGACACTCGGTTAAAATAATTATTATTCAAAAAGCGTGTCGGTTTTGTTACATCAATTATTATTATTATTATTATTATTAGTAGTAGTAGTAGTAGTAGTAGTAGTTGTTGTTGTTGTTATAATAATAATTTGAGTGCTGCGAACAGCTCGCAAGCAAAAATACAGAACTTTAAGAATATTACATATTACTTTACACAATAGGCTAGAAGCAAAATAATAATGAATTACAAGTCAATTGTAAACTTAGCACATTAGGACTCGTCAGAAAGTAAAAAACACTCTAATTCATATTTTTTTTAAAATTAAGATCTAATAAAAAATAATCAATGCACTAAAATAATATTTTCTAACAACGTAGTGAAGATTCATTTAAATTAAGTAAGTATTACTTTCTAAATTTCCATGCCTTTCAAGCTAAAATATATCTTTTGTTCTCATATTCGTTAAAATATATTGAGATTTTTTTCAGATGGGCAGATAATTCTTGTCATAAATTTAATATATTCATTAATCTATGTGACAGTACACCCTCGAATGCATATATTTATTAAACTTTAAGACATACGAATATGAAATTTTACACACATATTTACGAACCTCTCAAGTTCAAATTACAGATGTTCAATATGTCTTCCATCAGCGACACGAACAATATTACATCGATACTCCAATTCCTCCCATACTCAAAAGCAAGCATGTCCTGCGTCACTGATGTTATGGCAGTACGGATCCGGTTCTTCAACTCTTTCAGGTTCTGTGGGAGTGGAGTACATAAACGTTGTCTTCAACGAAACCCCACAGGAAGAAGTCACAGGGTGTCAAATCCGTGACCGTGGAGGCCAGCTGAGACATGCTAAGTCGCCAGCTCCTTGACGACCAATCCAACGGCTCGGTAGAGTTTCATTCAGATATTCATGCACTTGGCGACTCCAGTGAGGGGTGCCCCGTCTTGTTGAAAAATGAAGTTGTCTTCGTGCAGCCTCGGAAACAACCAGTTTTGTAACATAGCGAGATACTGCTGACTGTTAACCGTGTGTCCATTAAAGAAGAATGGGCCGTAAACTGATGATCGGGATATCGCGCAAAACACATTGACTTTGGGCGAATCTCGTACATGTTCAATGACTGTATTTGGGTTCTGTAGGCCCCAAATTCGAACATTTTGTTTGTTTACCTGACCACTAACACGGAAAGTCGCTTCATCACTGAACACGATGCGTTGTGCAAAAGTGTTATCATTGTCAATAGCATCCAGAATCTCGTTACAAAATGCCACACGTTTGCGTTTGTCATCAGGACGCAGAGCTTGTAACAGCTGTAACTTGTACGGCTTCATAACCAACCTACGTCTCAAAACACGCCAAATTGTTGTTGTCGGCACTTGTAACTCTTGACTGGCACGACGAGTTGATTTTGAAGGACTACGTTGGAAAGCAGTTTGAATTCGTGAAACATTTTCTTCAGGAACAAGAGGGTGGCCAGGACTCTTTCCTTTACATACACATCCTGTATCTACAAACTGTCGATACCACCTACCAATGTTCCATCCATTCGAAGGATCAATTTGGTACCTCAACCTGAAACGTCTATGCACTGTAATCACGGAATTGCACTTCGCAAATTCGAGAACACAAAATGATTTCTGCTGCGGAGTAGCCATTTTAAACATATGACGGTTACCAAGCAAAACAGAAGACAACTGACATCTAGTGGCTATTAATATAAACTAGACTATGTATTCGTTTCTCCAATAGCCGAGCCGAGGCGCAACGATCGATACTTCGGACAAAATAATTCTTCGTAATACGTACATTCTTTTTGAAACAGGGTGTACTTGGTAAGGTTTTTAAAATATATGATTATGGTCAATTTATGCTCAGTTTAAATTATAACATCTTCTAACCCTTTAGTATCTCAGATTTTGAATTTAAATGGACCATGATCGACTGGTTCCTTATTCTCTAATTTAACAGTTTTATACTCACATTTCCCAGACAGTATTTGCAACAATACTTATTTTCTAATACCATTTGAATAAATTATATATCGATGAATTTTCTTCTGTCAAACAAAGTTTAGAGTCGCCAATAATTTAGCCAATATTCATATTCATGAGAGTAATAATTCTTTTTCATTTTGTAAAGAAGTAGCTTGACAAAACATTTCTGAGAAACTTCTATTTTGCTTATTAGCATGTTACAGTATAACTGAACCAAACTCTAGTTTAGATCTAACTAGTGTCTTGTATAAATCAACATATCAACTATTATCTTTAAAATCACGCCACTGACTTACCATAAATTCTGTAACTTTTCTTGTCCCTTGTACCGTATTATATATATGAATACCAAATTTCAGTTGCCTGTCATATACAATACCTACATCTTTCATTGTATATGTACTAACAAAATATTGAATCTTCTTCATAAATGTCATACATTTAGATTTTTTTTCAAAATTGATTTAACTAATAAATTACTTTTGCAGCAATTATTTATTGTATCCAAACCTTTTTGTACTAAGTATCCATCATATTCGTTGTTAACTATTCTTCTTTTGAAATCTTTAAATTTAACGTCCCGCACTTATGCCCTTTAAGGCTAACGAAGACGGATGATTCAAGCAAATGAATGATGATCAAAGAATTGGTGGAATGAAATAGTGGGAGGAAATGGAAGTATCCCGAGAAAACCCAAGGACACGATGTTGTCCACCACAAACCTACTTAGCCGGCGATCGAACCAGGGACTCGCAACAAAGATAAGAGCTTTACTATTGAGCCACCGTGTCCCGCTAAAAACTTTTGTCATCTGTGTACAATAATAGTTTCGAATATTTGATTTTTTCGGCTAAATCATTTATAAGTAAGGAGAAAAGAAAAGGTCCAAATACTGTAAGTGACTATCAACGATTATGCCAATGTTCTAAATAGACAGTAAACTTTTACCTGACGGCAGTACTTTAACGATTAAATTTATAACGAACTACCTTTCTCTCTACAAACTTTGTTTGTGTCTTTACAATTTAGCATATACCACATCCATGATACAAACTACCTTTTTGAAAAACGTGCGTCGAATACATAATGCAATACATCGGGAACGTCTCACAGTATTTCATAATGAGCCAAATTGATCACATACAAACACACACTATTAAATACAAAATATTTGGCAAATATCCACTATCTACATACAGACCATCACTAATAATAGAAAACCAATCGCTGCTCAGCAACTTTCTTTTGCTTTCCTTTTTTTATTTATATTTATAAAGGGCATCTCTATAATTTAGAAGACCTTGGATTCACGTGGTCCTGGTTTTGATTCCCTATGGGAGAGCATTACAATCAGTGGTTAGGACCACAAGTTTTCCACCTCGGTGCTGAAATAGGACGTTATACTTCAACAAACAAAACAAATTACTAAAAGTGAAGGACCAGATGCCTTACAAAATGCAACAACTACAAGGTATGAAGAGCTAAAGAAAATACGAAAGCGTGTAGCACTTACCTTATGGCAGTCTTTACATAGAATGTCAACAATGTAGTCTTTGTATTCTTTGGGCATGGGATTTAATTCAACTTCATTATCTAAATACTTCCATAGCTAGGGAAAGAAGTAATATTAATATTACACATAATGATCATTAGATAACAACTTAAAGAATATACTATACTTATAAAAGGAAACTAAAGCTACATACTTCAATAGAATATTTTTGTATATATTGCAGTAAGTGTATGTATGAAAAAAAAAAAAACACAAGACACATCCACCAACATTGTTAATTCTTACATTCTATTGAATTAACGAGTCGTCTTCTAAAACTTAGTTTTTCCATAATTGCCAATTAAATGTGTCTATTTTTGTGGTCTACAAGGTGCGCGCGATAAACTGTAAAACCTTTTCCTCTCCATATTTCACGTGCTTCTTATTAATTTTGAATGATTCGACATTAATTCTTTTTCGTACAATTTATAACACGAACAAGATATATAAGGATTGCACAAGTCCAGATATAGTACATCTAATCCAGGAGATCATTAATGAAGGTACTGGAAAGTCAATGTGCTCCATAGCAAGAGAACTGAACATGTCGGATGCAACGATTCGCAAGATCGTTGTTTAAAATACCATATACAGATCGTATGTTCTAATAAGGGACCAGTTTTTGTAAAAGCAAAGGAAAGATGCTCTGAAAAATGCAAAGAAACTGCTACACAATTAAAAACTCCAAAAACCTGATTTTCTTCTCCGATACAAGATGGAGCATTTGTGAAAGAGATATTAATGAATAACCTCATTCCAATAAACAGGCTGTTAATGCTGCAAACATTATGATGTCCAAGTATACAAAAATGTTAATTAAAACATGTTCAAGATTCCGAATCCCGAATTGTGTCTATTATTGCAACAAATGGAGATCTTTTAACAGTTTAAAAAATACTGAATATTTATTTACTGAAATGAATAAATTTTATTTAAAAAATAACACTTTCATGGTATGTTGTCTATTTTACTAAATTTTTTACCAATTTATCGCAAGCACCTTGCACAATAAACCTTAACAAATTTAACTACAAAAATGTATGCCTACGGAATCAATCTTAAAAGAACAAAATTATACTTACAGACTCCGAAACAGTAAATCATTACCAACAGCATTATGCTCCTGTAATCGATAATAATCACTTTCTAGCGACCACTATCCTTTACCACTTTGAAACGAAAATTATGAATTAATAAAATTACATTTCAACAGATATTCCCGTTGTGTAGATGGTGGTATCTTTTCCAATCAAGAAAATTAACGCGAAAATTTTTGTAACATTTAAATGGTAAAAAATAAACAAAATATATTTTTAAAAAATTAAATCTCATATTCCAATGAAGACAAAAACGCTAAAATTGATGATATTCTGCATGCAAAAAGTATTTAGGATTTGAATACTTCTGGCCGTAACTATAAGAAATACAGAATATTAAAAGCATTCCACAAAGCACCGGTAATAACGAAAAATGACCACATCGAAGAACAACAGTGTATTTTGATAGGTGTTCCTCATTTCATACAAATTAAGATTTTTACACAACATATTGACTCCTATTGTTTAATTTCTCTCAGAAGTATGAGAAAACCCCAGACCAACTACAAAAATTATTACAATGTTGCTTCATACGTTGCGTGAAGAATAAAATATTCAAGAAATATCTATCTCAAAAGAACGTATGAAACTACGAAATAACATATTCGGCTTTAAAAATAAGTAAATAAAACTTCATTCGGTCCTTCGAAGCTTTTATTTGAACAAAACATCATATAGATAAATCCAACTTTGACATAAACGTAAGACGCAATCAGAACAGAAATGGATACCTATGAATCATATCCCATAAAATCTATTAAACCTACACTGAACACAGGTCAAGATACTTTGAATACAACATTATTAATTACTGTTTTAAAGAACATCAAGTAGCAACTAGAATGCACGCAACATTATTTTCTGTGTTCATAATGCAATAAAAAAGGTAGGAAAAAAACAATAAAGAACATTTAGCATAACAATGCTAGTTATCCCATCACTACTGCTCCTCACGTGCATCTACCATAAAAACATCAGTTATTTAAGTTAGTGTTCGAACTGTGTCCGTTCAACGAAGTATTCTACTTCTCTGTATAAACAAGCTTCTAACAAAACTTTTTTTTTTCCTGTCCTTCTTATCTCAAACAATCTGAACAACACTATTGTCCTACAGCCGAATGCACACATAATTATCTCCTTTGCTGTTTCGGAATCTGTGAAAACAATTTTGTTGTTATATTATTTCAAAGCAAAATATGTTAATTCTTACGAACTAAGATTCTACTCACGTAAGCACAAATAAGCAATTTTAGTTTTTAATTGAATGGGTGAGTTGAAAAAGGAACACATTCCAGAAACTTCAACTTTCAAACACTGGGTGGAAACATGAACACATTCCAGAAATATGTTCGATTTTTCACACATACGTTCCCGTAGACTTCAGTAAAGAGGACCTAAAATTAATGAATGCGTTCCTTGTTCCTCTCAAGCGGTGTAAGTACATATAAAATGAATATAAACATCCCAGTTTAGTTTGCCTATTTTCCGGAATGTGAACCTTTTTCAACTCACTCGTTCAATTATTAATATGCATCCTATTACGTCATACGCTAATTCATTTTAAAATTAGTAATAAATATTATATATTGGTTGGGATACAGGAATCGAAACGGGAATGGAACGTGAATTACTTTAGATACATCATCAGACACTGAAACAGGTACTGTACAATGTATATACTTTCGCAAAAGCATTTATCAAATGGGAAAAGTAAAAAGAAAAATACAAGGTATGAGCCATCGCAATAAACTTTTTCGCTCCAATTCCTTAAACTAAATCATGTTATGCTGCACAGTGGCGTACACATGGGGGATTTCGGGGGTTAACTCCCCTTTGAGCAAGATATTATGAAATAATAAATCTTTACTAGATTAATGGGCAAAATATGAAAACACGGACATTTCACTATATTAACATATCTAAGCAAAACTCACGCTTGTCCTGAAAGGATGTGAGATTGAGTAATGGAACTCCTCCTGCATGAAATTCTGAATACGACACATACTTCAGTTATTAGTAAAATATGAATAAAATTGAACGATATTTTCGGGAAACTGCGCCCATAGAAAATTCACTCCAAAATTAAGCTATACCTTGTGAATTTTTCCATAAGAAATAATTTTTGTTATTTATTACGATTATTAATATTTTATTTATAAAATATCAACAAAATCGCCTCAGTCGGTTTGCGAAAATCTTCCAAAAGAGGAACTCATCCTCCAAGGGTAAACTCCCCTCAGATTTTTTCAGGACTAAAATGTAATGCTATATTGTGAGGTCATTTATAAAATATTTCTGAAATATTAACAAAATCGCCTGAATTGCTTTTGAGAAAATCGTAAGAAAAAAATTCATTCCCTACTCCTAGATTTTTCCCATAAAATGACATACCACATTATACGATTGTTAATGAAATTTAAACAAAATCGTTACAGTCGTTTTCGAGAAATAGCATTTATTTTCATTTAATTATTTCCACCCTTCAGGAAACTACCCTTATTTTTAAAGGTAGGAAGAAAATTCGAACTCCTCACTACACAATCTAGAAAAAACTTAGGTTTAAAATTTTAAAAGTTAGTGCAGTTATGTTGAACAGGATGGCCTCTAGGCGAGTATGTTTACATAGAACGAAAACACAGACGAAAGGACAGATGTTCAAAAACAACTTCTTCGGTATATTGTAATCAGATGATGTGAAAATCTTTTGCAATCTCGAATGTGTTTTAACGATTACAATACTTTCCTTCTCTCCTATCGTCACTCGAAATTAAAAAAAGGAAAGAACAGAATAACGTCCAGGCAGGAATTGTAGCCACTTGGGATGCTTCAGGTACACTTCTCTTCTTTCCTGCCTACTTTGTCTTCATAGTATTTCATGAATTATTTTAGCGAAGAGCCCATAGTATACACCTTTTAGTGTGAATGATTATGTTTCCACTATTTTCTGGTAATTTATCATACATTTTTTGAACACAGTTGTGGAACAAAATTCAAAAAAGATTTTATGTTTAACTTGACTGATCCTAAAACATACTTCCTTTTAACATACTTCCTTCTTTCTTACGATAAGAAAAACCTGTCTAAATGCTGTGGCGTATGCTGATGATGTAAATGTAAATAGGGAATGATAGGAGAATAATAGAAAGAAATGCAGAGGTGTCATTAAACACTTGCAGGAACATAGGTTTAGAAGTAAATGCAGAGAAAACTAAATACATGGAAGTTCGTTAAAATATCAAATAATACTTTCGATAAAGTGCATACTTTCAAATATCTAGGATCAATAGTAACACACGAAAATCATATTCACGAAGAAATTAAATATCGACTAAAAGCAGGGAATTCGTGTTATTATTCAGTTCAAAATCTTTCGTCGTTGCGATTTCTGTCAAGGAATTTGAAGCTTTAAATATATAAAACAATTATCATGCCTGTTGTTCTGTATGGTTGCAAAACATGGTCGCTTATTCTGAGGGAAGAACGCATACTGAAAGTATTTGAGAATAAAATCCTGAGACGAATACTTGGACCCAAGAGGAACGGGAATGGGGAATGGCGAAAACATCATAACGAGGAACGGCATAATTTATAGCGTTTACCAAACACGGTTAGGGTCATCACGTCTAGGAAGCTCACGTGGGCAGGTCATGTAGCCAGAATGGAAGAAAGTAAGAACGCTTTCAAAGTTTCAACTGAAAGACTAATCGAAAAACAACCACTAGGAAGACCTAGGCGCAGATGGAAAGACAATATTAAAATGGATCTCGCAGAAATAGGAATACAAAGTAGAAACTGGATCCCATTGACTAAGGATAGAAGTCAGTGGAGAGCTTTTGTAGACGCGGCATTGAACCTCAGGATTCCACAGGCCATAGAGTTTGTTAGTTATTATTACAGCTCGGATTTATATGCAAAATGCATGTTTATAATAACATACGGAAATGTACGGAAAGGAATCTTTTCTTTCAGACGGACCAGTAAGGATTCCTTTGAGACGCATATGATAGCGCATGTAAGTTCATATTTTGAGTGAATTTCGATGTGTATGCATATTTCGTGAACTTTGCAGGATATTTATTTATTTATTTCTTATTTAAAATGGCGGAGTTAAGGCATAACCTTTTCTTCCACTCAACCATTTACACTTTTCTTTTACAGTCGGAACTCATTTTCTTTTATGACGAGAATAAAAATGATATACAGGTAGGTATGTTAAAGAGTTACCGACGTACAGAACAATACAGAAAATAAAACATGAAAAATGAAAATGAAACTTATTACATATAAAATAAACACTAAAACAAACAAAAGACAATGCGAAAAACATGTTAAACTATACAAGAAGAAACAAAGATATCAATCTTGATTATATATAACATAAAATACATTCCTATGATTCACTATCTATAGATAAAATGATGCACCTACTTAAGTGATTGTGTATTAAATATAATGTATATATTCATACACATGTATCAGAAGGGAATAGAAAAGAAAACAAGAAGAAATGGAAAGAGAGAAAAAAACAAACGAACGACTGCATGGTAACGCCAGGAATAGTTTCGTGTGTAACAACTTTTTTTTTTCTTTAACTTACTGAAGACCTTCATTAGAAAGATATTCTTTAAGCCGACGACGATATTGCATATTTCCGAATTTTATTACTGCATATTTCAAAGTATATCACAAGAAAGTGTTTATATTTAAAATGAATTGAATCAGTTTGTATTAGCGGTCGGCACAAAAACCGATTTTTCGGTTTTTAGAAAAATCGAAACTGGTTTTTGAAAATTTAAAAAAAAAAACGGTTTCGGTTTTCTCCATAAACCGTTTTTTTCCCACCGAAACCGGTTTCGGTTTTCTCCAAAACCAGTTCGGTTTTTCACCGGATCCGGTTTCGGTTTTCTTCAAAACCAGTTCCGGTTTTTCCAAAATTTGTTCTATTTCTGACCAGAGTAGTGTTTTGTTGTTCTCCGGAAACCGAATCTGTTTCCACAGAAATAGATTTATGTATCTTCCAAAAGTTTTCACCGAAACCAGTTTCGGTGAAAAATCGAACCGGTTTTGGAGAAAACCGAAATGTCGGTTTTCGGTTTTTCTAGAAACCGGTTTCCGTTTTTTATAAAAACAGTTTTACCCACCTTAGTTTGTATACGCAGATGTAGAATAAAATATGATTTAAAAAAAAATCGTTGAGTGTTGCTCACAACCTTAGTTAAATTCACTTTTGATTGCAACAGAGATCATTAAGGTAAGATATTTTTGTTAGAAATTGAAATTTCATTTTCTTAACGTATATTTCAGTGCATATGTTAATTTTTTAATGCATATTTTAGAACATATTTTTGATATTTTTCGTGCATATCTTGGGGTTTGTTTATGCATGGAAATCCGGGCTCTAGTTATTATTCTGCAATGAATCCTTAAATAGGATTGGTACTGATTAATGTTGTTAAAATTATTTGAGTCATTGTTCGAATAACGAATTTTGCTCAAATATTAGAATAATTCATTGTTCGAATATTTGAATAATGAATTAGTTATTCGAATTTTATCAGCACTAATATCGAATACAGAGTCTTCAATGTAATCATTAAAATCCACCTTTCCTATATAAGCCATAAACTTATCTATGTGAACTTCTGATAAAGATTGTGTGTGTAACAAAAGAGCAGACAGCCACTCTACATTGAACTTGCCTCCGGCTAGCTTGAAACTTCGCCCCAGACTCCCGCATTTGCTAGGTCTACGGTCAAGCATCTCATTTTTGGCTTTTGCTTTTGTTCTTTGCGCAGTAAGAATACGTTTATGGCACTGTTCTTCGCGAAAAATTTAAACCCTTTTTTCTCTTAGAACACGCATTCTGATCGAAGTGAAATGATAAAATCCCATGTTGACTCCAGTGCTAATTGTGTTCAAAAATTCATTTCAAATGGTATATCTGTTCTCCCTTGAAGATGAGACTGACAACATTGAAGTTATTTTTGTACATTGAGGAAAAATATTACGAAATGCCCCCTTCTCTCGTTTCCGAAATTGCTGTGACATATGCCAACTTGTTTTGCATAAGGAGATTGTATACCAAGTTTTGTATTCCTAACATGTGTCTAGTCTTAAGAGATTTCGAGATATGGTCATCTTATTATAAAAATAGCAACCGTGCTTTTTTTTCTTGTACGCGAAATATGAAAAAACGCTTAAACGCGTCTTTATTTATTTTAAATGAAAAGTCTAAATACCCAATTTCGTATCTCTCACTTTAAAGGATTTGGAGATATAGGGTGGAGGCACCGGTTATGGACACTTTAAGGACATTTTTTTTTTATTTATTCTTTTAAGATATTGCCACTATTTATGATTTCAAAATGTATATTTCTAACTAGCAGCGTTCACCCCGCTTCGCTGCGGTCACCCCGGAACGCAATAAACTTTGTTACTTAGATAATTTTTACTTTTTCGCTTTCAAGTGATATGATAAAAAACATAGAAGATTGCAGTAAATGTTAACATTATATCGCCTGTCATTTATGTTAACCCGCCGAGTGACACGGTCATGCGGGTTGCATATAAATACGTTTATTTTTACCTATGATGAACTAACAAAGGATTTGTACGTTATGGACACTTGAATGGTCAATTATCTCAAGACACTGGTAATTAAAAATTAAAGTGATATGATAAAAACCATCTAGGGTCCAAATCCTAATAACCCCCCAAAAATAAAAGAAATTGGTTCAGCCGTATTAGCGTGATGAGGTAACAAAGGATTTGTGCGTTCTCTTTTATATATATAGATTTCAACGCTTGTGAACACATTTTTCATATTAAATCTTTATCTATTGTCTTTAAAAGTTGGTAAGAAAACATTTTTAAAAAGTAATACACATTTCACCATTTTTGGTCACTCTGTTTCTGCTTATGGCCTCCTTGTTTTCCACTTATGGTCACTCAAAATAAATATAAAAAAAATCAACTTCCAAATTATGGCTTAAGTAAAAAGATATTAAAGATCATTTACTTATACATGAAATTAGCCTAGGTATAGGGCTCTTGCTCACTTATGTCTGAATGCAAAAGTTACATATAGGCTACGTTACAAAATGTATTTATCTTTAGCATATAGAAATATACGTTTTATATGTAGTTTGCAGAATTTGCTTAATAGAATAACACTTAACAAATAAGTCAAAACTAGTCGAGCAAAGAACAATATCAATGTTGTAGTGTTTTTCAACTGTTTCAACAACTTCAGGAAATACATTTACCACCATTCGACCCCATTCTTTAATGCTCGGTCTGTCAATTTATCAGTAATGTTCAAAATATTTACTTGTGATATGTCATTCTCAATGATTACGAACTGTGCTTTCTTTGAGTCCACACAAGCTTCTTCATGACTAAGCAGTTAGCGTACGTGCCTTTTGCGTGGGAAACCCTGATTCGATTCCTGCCGAAAGCTCATGTGGTTCGGATTCCGCGTTAATCAGTAGGTCCACGTCTCATATAGCCCCGCTGCTGAAAGGGACGCTAAACTTAAAATCAACTCAAATCAACTCTTTGAGTTCACACTTTTGAATCATTAAATATCACACTCAAAATTTTATATTTTGTTCAATATTACACCAACACACTTGTAGTCTGTCACACGGAAAGATTTAATTAAGTTTACATATAAGCTAACACGGTATTTTATACCGACTGTAGTAGACTAGGACTGTTGTGTTTCGTTCCATTATATGATTAGGTAGGGTTAAGAATTTTTCTTTTGTTATTACGTCAAAATATGTTTTATCCTGTAATTTAAAGTTAACTTAATATATTTAGGCCTATTAGTGGATTTGCTCATTTAGGCCTACAGCAAGAATGTGTTGTAATATCAATAAAATACTGTTCTTGTTATTTTTATTAATAAACAATCAAATTACTATCACAACTGCAAATGTGGTCATAAACAGTAACAAGTGTGACCATAACTGGTTACTCACGGAATATTCTTACCCACTAATGGCCATTGCATGTATTTGTTGTGTTTTGAGGTTCTGTAGTTACGATAAAGGAAATATAGAGTTTTTTTCTTACCAGGGACCTAAGTTTCTACTTTCTAGGCCACCAGATGAATTTTCTACAATTTTTTGAAAAACTCAAAACTCTTAACAAATCTCACAAGAAACTGGAGAATTCTGTACATCACAACACACAAAATGTAACAGCATATCCATATTCATTAGATCCACAATGCCCACTGACTGAATCTGTTGCTTAAGTCTACTGCTTTTAATAAGCTTTGTTTCAATTGGTTAATAAAGGACTAATGAAGGACTAATTGTAGCTTAATAAAGGACTAATAACATGAAAGTGGCCACAAACGGTACCTCCACCCTAGTCATCCTCTTATAACAACTGCAACTCCACCTTTTTTCTTCCCGCTTTTTTTTTCTTCTCGGGAAAATATATATATATAAACGGTCAAAATATGTGTTAATTATTTTGGATAAGAAATCCAAATACCAAATTTCATGTATCTAACCTTCAGAGCTTCAGACACTCGGAGATATGGATACTTTGCTATTACAGGCTTCCCACTCATTTGGCGAGCACAATTCCTTGACTTTTCCAGGTTTTCCAGATCACGATTTGCAAACTTCCAAGCCTATATACAATGTACAAAAGTATCTATATTTTTCCCGACCAAGGGGTTCCTCATCTACTACGCGTGCATATATACCTCATCTACCAACATATATTTCATGTATAGGTAGAAAAACTTTGAAAAAGAAATTTATTTATTTTTATATAATATCCCTTACTAAGCAGCTGGGAAAGGCGAAAGAGAAATGGGTTTGGGAAGTAAAAATTCGTACTTAAAATTTCTGACTTTTCTAAGACTTTTTATGACTAAGCTGAATTCCCTCATTCTTCCTGGTTTTCAAGGTCGGTGGGAAACTATATTATTAACTGCCAACCATATTCTCCCACCTTCCTCGTTGAATTTCCAAAACTCCCTCCTTAGTAGCACCTTACATTGCAAATTCTATACAGTGTAAAAATTTCAAGTGTCTAGTTTAAGCGCTTTGATCTAGGTGTTCATTAATCAATCAGCCACTCACGACTTCTTTTATACATAGATATGAAATCTAGAGTTCAACGTCTCGTGATTAAGCCAAAGACAACGGATAGTGAATAATACTGAATAACTGCAAAACCGATGTTGTCTATCACAAGCCCGTAATCAGGAAGGAGGTATGGTAGGCGGTACCCATCCTAAATTATTTTTGTCCAATCTAAAAACAAACAAATAAATAAATAAATAAATAAATAAATAAATAGATTAAAATGAAGAAACGTTTCAAAACTTGATATAAAATCCCTGTAATTTTATGTACTAAATTAAATTAAGTTCGGTGCATTTTACTCACTTGTGTGTAAAATACGCCTCTTGCTAAATGAACCAAATATCTCTCATAATACACAAAAAATACGTACCTGAATTGAATTATGTACGATTGTTTATATTCTTATTTTATTATTATTATTATTATTATTGAATTCGCTTGCATCTGACGTTGAGTAGATATTGCCATCCTTTCAGCCGCTGACACATGCTGCTACCAGCAATTACCATTTTTGGTTTTTGTATTTACATAAAGTACTGATTATTATTTCTGTTTAAAGGTTTGATTTTAGTCGTACTCTTTAAATTGAATATTTACGAATAAGAACTCATTCGTTATAAAGTTAATTTCCATGATTCTTTCATTTAGGAGTAGGAAAAGATTGTGAAAGAAATCAATCCTTTCTACTGATAGTCTACTTCTTTTCCTTATTTTCTTTTTAATGTAAGAACATACTGTATTTATAACAAAACACGCGAGACACGTGTTGTTTCTCTTACCATTTCAAGTTCCACCATTCAAGTGCAAGCTGGTTTGCTTCAGTCTCCAAAGCTTCACTTGTTTCCATCAATTTTCTTTTCTTTCTCTGCAGCTGTTGTATATTTTCACTTTATCTCTTTCCTCTTGCTCTGCATTTGACTTTCTCTTTCAACAATCCTTATTTTCTTCAGCTCTGCCATATGGCGCTACCTTGGAAGGCATGGTGCGACATTTCTTTCGTGATGTTGATTGAAGTAAGGTCTTTATGGGAAATGTTATCATACACCAATCTATGGAGGATTGATACTGGCACAAAGCATTATCTGGAGGATAGTGCTAGTGAAGACAGCATCCAAGAATGGGTTGATAGACTAGTGGATGAAAGAAGATGAGAGAAGTTCTCCCAGCCAACTACTCTGTTAGAAGAAAGGAAGCCCACCAACCACCCACATATGCAGGATCATTACCAATTATTATTCAGCACAAAAACAGGAATAGCAAACAAAAGTAGCAATCAATTAAAATCATTATAATTATGAAAAATCTGACATTCAGTATTTCTGTAAATTTCAAGGACAGAAATGCATTTTTAAGGACATTTACAGGATGTTTTCAGGACAAAATCAACTCTTGGCCATTTCCAGGATTTCCAGGACAAGTGGGAACCTTGCTGCTATGATGACAAACCGTTGTCAGTAATCGTTTTATAATAAATAATTCTCTAGACTCTTTCCAAACTTTCCTGTTGATGTTTTAGAACAAAGTTTGCTAATACATAAACAAACAGAACAGCACTCCGTAGAACAATCTATACGAAGTGCTTTTCATTGTTGACAAATTCGTCGCCACAGCATATAATTTTGGCAGAAAACATCTTGGCAATAGTCAATTATTTTATTAATATTCAATTCATAGGTTTAAAAAATGCATGATTGAACTGGGAATTGAACCCACGACTTCGGATATCGTACAGGGATATATTAACCTCTACGCTCCACGACCAGCAATACTCTCTTCCACTCTTGAGGTCGATGCTCAACTGCTCAAACCACATCGACTGTAGCACAACATATATTGCGCTTGAACAATCCAGTGTATACATTATAGAATACCTCTGACGGTTGAATTATACATCTATCTTTATATATAAAAATGTTGTGACTATGTTTGTGATTTCATGCCTCTTGAACCATCCGACTGATCTCGATCAACATAGATGAGGTTCAGGCCTGAGATAGTTTTTATCATCTTAGACGGTGCAACTTAGGGGAGGAGGAGATATTTAAAAATAATCGACAATGAAAATTCCATATTAGTGTCGAATCCATAGTCTTCGGGATCGCTGACATGAATAAAGACACTTCTGATGCCGTTTAAATCCAAATTCAGCCCCGCAACTTGGAGGAGGGGATAAATATATATATAAATGATCGAAAATGACCGATATTAGTGTCGAATCCAGTCTTCGGGGTCACTGAGACGAACAGTGACACTTCCGATGCCGTTTAAATCTAAATTCACCCATTTATGTCCGAAATGAAACTTATTCTCTCCATGCGAAAAACGGACATTCTGCTAGTTATATGATAAACAGATGAAATAACTGATTCTTCTTCACGCCCTTTCGTCCGTTGCTACGAATTCACTGGAACTTAGAGTGAAAAATTC
Source organism: Thermobia domestica (assembly GCF_964235325.1). NCBI lineage: Eukaryota > Metazoa > Arthropoda > Insecta > Zygentoma > Lepismatidae > Thermobia > Thermobia domestica. The sequence goes on along the minus strand of NC_137469.1, from coordinate 120,565,788 downwards.
CCAACTGGATCGAGAACTGATCAATTTGTATTTATAACCATTGCTATCAAAGAGGCTATATGGGGAGAAACCAACAGTTCAAAGTGAAGTCTGAATTACTGTACTGCATTTGATGTCCTACAGGGCATCGAGCCCAAAAATCTCGTGCACCAAAGCCACATGCGCTACCCATTACGTCAGCAGGGAGTGCGAATCGGGACTCGAACCTGAATCTCCGGTTTCTGTGCCGATGTAGTTCTACTACCAAATCAGTCACGCATTTCTCTCACTCTTTGAAGTTTATTAGCACTGAATTCGCACTAATAACAGAGCTGGTTCTTTACTGATCATTTCTTCAATTTATCACATATTCCATCAATACTATTATTTCAGTACTAGAAAATTACACAGAGAAACTGGAAAATGATAAACTGAATTTTACATTATATTGCAAAAAATTTTGGGGAAGGGATATCATTTAAAAGTTAAAAATAAGAAAATACAAAATAAAGCAAATGTACTACTATGAAAAGCAATTCAATTTCCAAGCATAAACGCTTACCTGAACAAATACCAATATATTCTAAAAAATAAAATCAAAAAACAGACTTACAGTTGTCATATCCAGCATCGATGTCTGGCATGTCGGGCATGCGTAGTGGCCTGCGTGGATTAAGTCTTCGAAACATGTTCGATGTATTAAATGACCACACGTAGGTATGTGAGAAGGAATCCGTGATGTATGTATATCTTCCAAGCACACAGCACAGTTGGCATGAGAAACGTTTTCTACACACTACAAAAAAGTAATTGAGAAGAAACTGTATGAGCCAACACCAAGCGTATGTCCCATTTACTAACAAACACATAAAAAGTGCTACCAGAAGAAAAAAAAGTTTTCTTTTAATCTTGTAGATGCATTTTATATCTGCCGTATTAAGTTATTCTATAGTTATTAATTCGTGTTGTATAATGATAATCCGCATCAATCTACAACTATAAATACATTTCGAAAATAATGGAAGTTTAATTTGTTGCTAAAGTTAGTTTCTGGTGTATAAAGCTTACAAGTAAATACTCATACCCTTAAGATATTAAATAAATACAAAATATTAAATAAATTTATTCTAATAATAATAATTTATAAATTAAAATATTAATTTATATTAATTCTCATACTTTAGCAAGGACAAGTGACTGACCATAATATACTGTAAATATTCATAGGGTGTCCTGCTTTCAGCTCAATCGAGACGTGAATTCCTTCTAACCTAGTTACACCGATCAATTACTAATGAAACTGGATACCCGTTCATACTGCAAAATTTCAATAAATGGTGAAACTCTACTTGTAATTCTGGTTCCAAAGAGACTAGTCGAACGGCAGGTGAAAAGGAATTCTTCGAAGTATTTGCTTTCGTCTTTGCTGAATGAGTGGATTAATAATAAATATATTTTGTGTCCGCGGTGGGCTTATGGTGGAACTAGTAACGAACTTATAGTTGCCTCTCCTTATATAAAGATATAAATAAATAGGTTCACCGTCTTTCTCGTTTTCTACCGTAAATCTCAAATTACTATGAATTCTATTACATTCCTTCAATAAGAAATCAAGCTGTGTATCACCTTTCTACAATAACAGTACTCGTCAATATATCTGTAATAACGTAGCGTACATAATGCATGTTCTTTCAGTATCTTACTTTCAAACGTACAGAGTACTAAATTGGCCACTAAGTAATATTCAAAGAGCTTGAGTATTTCGTTCACCTCCAAGGAACTAAGATTCTTGCTGTACAAAGTGGTGGTTACAGATTCAAACACCAACTACAAAGGAATGAATACGTACATATCGACTATATTTATTGACCCTATTTTAATATGACTGGCATTAATAAAATTCCAAAATTTGTTGTTTCACCTCATAACTATTCTTTACACAATGTGTAAAGAGAATATTCAAATTCTTGACGAAAAAAAAAATAACTATTTAGCTAATTTTTACGTGGGATGACAGTGTCCTAAGATATAGCCCTGACAGGAACATCAGCTTTGTGAATTTTTGGCAAGCTACAAATTATGGGTAATCCAGTAACAGGAATTTTAAGAGCCTTAATAGTCGAATTGTCTTAATTATATGTCTTGGCAATGATTCTATTAGTATTGGGCACCACTTTTTGTGAAGTGTTAAATTCTACTCTGATATGTGAACTCACTTGTACTTTTTCCTAAAATATGCTTCTACATTTTCCATGGTGATAATTACTTATTTATTACACTTGCCGGCCTTTACACCAATGCTGTATCAACTATTCCCAAAACTTTGTCATAAGCCCCCAGTACTTTTTTTTTTTCTCTTCTTTATGAGTACTTAACAAGTTCAAGCGTGTACTGAAGCAATACAGTCGTACCTAAACCTTTTCCTCATATTCTGATCTAACGTTTTTAACTGCCGTCTCTATGGATGAAATAAATTCTCCTAGGGGGTTGGGAGGGGCAAGTTCATTGGAGTAGGGACTGATCTGTGGCCAATCCGAATAACGGTTTAAATTGCTGTGGTACTGGTACCGTATTTAAATTTTGGACATATGTGTCAATATTATTGATTTTGTTATTATGTTTTGCGTCCCATTTATCTCCCAGTTTCTATTTTTTTCTTTCTTTTTAGCAGATACCCTTTTTATACATTCACGTTTTCAACTTTGTTATGTACGGCTATAAATCTTGGTTCGATATTATTAATGTTCACCCACAGATACACGCATTCATGATTCAACCGGTTAACTAAAGACCGATCACTGCTTTTAAAAAATTTCTTTTGTGCTTTCTGTACAAATTTGGAAGTTACGTGTGACAAAGTACTAACCTTCCACGTGGCAAATCTGGGAATTACGTTCGATTTGAGAAAAATAATATCAAGGAATGATGTTTCTATTTTCATCCTCTTATCGTTATATTCAGGTGCTTCCACTTCTATTAATGGTATGTCAACTTCAGACATTGTAATGACACGCTCAGGAATTTTAATACTCATTCTACTTGCAGGTTTATGCAGTTCCTTACAGGTTTAAGTAGAATGATTTAGAATTTCTGAACATGTCATTAGAAAACGCCATTTCATCCCCACCCCATATTGACGCAAATACACAATACGTCTTTCAACTGAAATCATAAAAAACAGTAGGAGATATATATATTTACTAGTAAATGGAATCAATAACACTTTTAAAGAATATATATATACTGAATTTAAACTAGATTAGTATGACCCCTAGAGGATAAACATGTAGCTTCAGAAACACAAATAATCGTAATAGAGCTTAGCTCACGATTCTCTGCCGCGATTCTAATCCTTCGTTGGCGTCAATCGCGGCTGAGATTTGTGAGCTAAGCTATAATGAATATCAAATGCCCCCCATTGTCATTTCGAGGGTTAACAACGCGTATATTTCGTCAGACACTCTATTTTAACAGTGGGGCCGCGGTGGCTCAGTGGTAGAGCGTTCACCTCTGGTGCTTGGGGTCCCGGGTTCGATCCCAGCCCCCACCAAGTGAACTTTGTGGTGGACAAACACCGTGTGCGTGGGTTTTCTCGGGGTTCTCCCGTTTCCTCCCACTTTCTTCATTCCACCATTTCATTCATTTCCAGGGTGTCTACTGGAATACCAGAAAGTAAATTCATGACTTTTCATGACCTTTTTGTTCAAATTTTCTTGACCATGGCGATAAAAATTTACCATTAGTAATAATAAACCCCTACCATCAGTGGTGCATCGGAACTATGCGGGTTGCTAGTCTTAAATATCACTTATTGTGAATCTTAAAGAAAGAATCTAAAATTCTGCCGCCTTGTGCTCGAGCACAGAATAGCACTTACCTAAATACGGGCCTGCTCTTACCAGTGAATCACTCTATACTGTATTTGAAGTTTTAATTCTGAGTATAATTATCCATCTAGCAGAAATTTGTCTGAAATTAAGCACTCAGAGAACTGCCCAAAGACAAAACAATTTATAAAACAAATTCGTTTTTTAAAAAATAGATAATCAAATTTAAAATCTGCAAACTCAAACGAATAATATTATTTGCATAAGTTTAAAGGCCCAAAAATACACAATTTACATTTCTTAGAAGTAAAGAAATAGCAGATCAGAAAGTTGGAGAGTAAAAAGTTGTTACTATATTACAGAGACTAGAAGATGAAATGGGGAGCAGCTAGGAAGACAGTAAAGTACCAGTTAGCCAGCACTAAATGGTGGGGGAAATTCTCACAATTACTGACCTGATACAACTGTTTCAGTACATGCAGTATGAGGTATAAAAGTATGAAGTATAAAAATATACTCTGAGATTTCAGATTTTCATGACCAGTTGGGTAAATAAAGGACTTTTTCATGGCTTTCATGACTACTAAGCAAAATATATGACTTTTTCATGACTTTCATGACTTTCATGACCAGTAGACACCCTGATTTCTCATAATCACCGTCTCCTTTAGCCTAACCGGCATAACCGTGGGATGTAAAACTCAAAGATTTCATTTCATTTTCTATTTTAACAGTAACCGTCTGAACACACACCTGAGCACCCGAGTTAAAATGAATTCGCGGGCAGTTTCTCAGTAATTAATTTCGCCATTATCAGTTTTTACTTCGATGATTCAGGTGAGTGTTACACCAAGGGTCTTCAAGCTACGGCCCGAAGAGCTCTTTGCCTGGCCAGTTTCCTTTTCAAAAATTAAGTACTTTACATGGAAATCCGATTAAATAAAACACGGTAGGTTGCACGATCTTACAGTTCTAAATATTGTATTACAGCTTAGTGGACTGAAAGCAACATTTCAAATTGTTAATGTGGTCTCCACTCTCTCGCGGTTTGAAGGCTACTGCGTTAGACTTTCATCAATATGTATTCTATTGTTTCGTTAAATAGTTCCATCCTATCTTAAGTTTTATATTGATATGATAACATGTACATGCTTAGAACGGCTGCTTACCTTGTGTCTGTTATGTAATTTGATAGGAAGGCACATATTACATTTTTCACAATGAAAGAATTTATCCCGCCCACCAATACGGCAAATTCCACAGCCATCACAGTGATATTGTTTCTTATCCTCATCATCAAACAATTTGCAGATCATACATACATACTGTAAAAATAAATAAATAAATAAATAAATAAATAAAAATAAGTTACTTATTATAACAAGTTAAGATTTGCACTTTGTGCATTACTTACAAATTAAAGAAAACGTATACTCATGAACATGCACTGTGATATTTACAAGGACTAGCATTTCAGATGTCCTTCCTAGATATGGATTTTGCTCATAAATTCACCACTAAACTCCCTGGATAAAACCTACATATAGGAAGGACCTGATGAAGACAACAGTCAAGTGGGAGAAATCATGTTCCTGTAAATATCACAGCGTATATTGGTAAATATACATACATATTCTTTCATTTACACATTATATCAGCATTCACATTATCTTCTATTCTCTCTGTTATTGCCTATTACCATCACAAGATTTTATTTATCTAATATTTTATATATTGTGGTCAGAAAGCCACTTTACACTCACTTTGTGACTATGTGATTATGTATTGCTTATCTCCTATGGATTCAAAACATCCGTCTGGGTTCCATGTTCGTAGCATATTCTTATATGCCTTCATGTTCAACTTTTCATCTGCGACAGCATATCATGGGTGACTTTTTGAAATGCTGCACAAACTTCCGTCTTTCAGTTGCTCTCTATTGGATATGTCGCACCTCCTCTTTCACAATACCCCAGAGTGCATTGTCAGATATGGTGATAATTGGTGATTACGGCAATGGAGCCGGAAGCCGTTTTGACCCATGTACGATTCAGCAATTTGGGGAAATTTCGTTCAGGCGTTCGCCGATGGACAAAGGTAAGCGAAAATGTTTGTATTCGCCATCAGGACTCATTGGACTGGACTATTTGTTTTTATTTATTTATTTTCCTACCCTACCCTACCTCAAGACAACAATGAAGTTAGTGTCAATCGCACTATGAAGAAAAGCAGAGCGGAGTATCATGAACATTTGTACATGAAAGACATTTCATAACATCAACCTCACATCTTGTAAAACGTCGCTGGAGAACTTAACCTATTTCTGCCCAAATTATTTTTTCGAAATATTTGTTTCTATTTTTCATATCTCTTTCAAAATACACACCACGTGACACGGAGTGGGATGTCGCTGACCTAATCGTAGACAGTGATACCAACCGACACTAGAAAAAGTTGTACCGTTTACCCCGATTTTTATTTCAGCCCCAGAGGTTCCGAAACCTCACAAATGTCGACGTCAGAGGTTGTCGACAATGGGCACAAATGGGTTAAGGATAGTATTTTAGGTCTGAATTTAAAACAATACGAAATGAAATGAAACATTCAATTCAATGCCTTACTATCACGTCCACGACGGATGACAGATGGAACTGAACGATAAACTGGAAAAAAATTGATGGAAGAGCTTATAGACACTCTACGGGCACAACGAGGTCTACCACAAACTCGTATGCTTAGGACAATTCTTGCACCAAATGCCAACGCTTTAACAACGTGCCACTGCCATTCCTGATAAAGATACAATTTTAAGTTAAAAGTGTTTTAAAAGTAATCATCTTATGTGAAAGCTTCTCCGTTTTGCTCTTCTTTTCTATGAATATCCATTTACGACAACAGTCGAATATGGAAAACAAGGTTCCTCTTCGAAAGAGGTAAGCTTCGATGAACGAAAGCAATGTTTACGTTATCATTAGATTCTTAGTAAGTGAAAGAAATATGAAGATAGTAATAAAAGGACAATGAAATTTAAAGTTAAATTCATTTATTCATAACACAATTGCGTAAACATGAAATCCGTAACGTATTATAATAACACGAAAGTTCTAAATCGGGTGGCTTGGTCCTGTAATCCAGCTGTTTGTGGCGAGATATAGTGGAGGAGAACGGCCTTGATATGATGATCTATGCACCCGCTAACTGCACCAGACGTAGTTCGAAATCCACGTTCTTTATTGTCTCGATGTTGCGTAAAAAGCACAAAATACAAGAACTCAACGAAATTCTCTGGATGTAAGCTTTCTGTTATATAATAGCACAAATAGACCAGCAGGAACTTTAAAATTAAAATTATGTAGGCGCATGTCATGATGATTCTAATTAACAAAAAATTGGTTCCTTACCAATACATCATCGCCATTACAAGTTATTTTGTTGATCCACTAAATAGGTCTGGTATTTATTGTGCTAAGTGAGAATGTGACGCTTCTCACTAGGTCAAACCAAACGCAATATTAAAACCCGAACTAAAGAACACATTAGACAATCAAAAAAGTCACGACAAGAGGTAAGCTTCGATGAACGAAAGCAATGTTTACGTTATCATTAGATTCTTAGTAAGTGAAAGAAATATGAAGATAGTAATAAAAGGACAATGAAATTTAAAGTTAAATTCATTTATTCATAACACAATTGCGTAAACATGAATATTAGAGATTACCACTTCACCTAAAAACAACATAATATAAAGCAGGTTAATGTAATAGGTTCAGCGAAAACCAAAACAAACAACGGAAGATTACAGAATCATTTATTGTTCATAAATATAAACCGGCTTTAAATCTGGATTTTGGCAACATTGATAAAATCTGGTTAATTACTTTTGATGTATATTCTAGATCTAGCAATAATGATGTAACATAGACACCGTGCTTCCCTCAGCTCCGTATTTCGCTCACTGTGCTCTGCACGTTATATTTAACTGGTGGTATATATTCCTTCTTTCATACCATATTCCTCTCATCCATTTTTACCCTTGTTATCTTATCACTGAAGACGGAACTAGCTTGTTGTTCGGATATGTTTGGAGAATATTTAGTTTCACCACGGCAAGATTTATTGGTAAGTAATCAATTTTTTACACCATATCCATTGAATTGTTAAGCGCCGAACTCTAAAGACTGAAAACGCCTGACTTTCTGGACGTAGAGGGGGGGATAGTGTAGTACTTAACGGAATGACATTCAAATGAAATTTCTACTTTTGAAATTCTCATTAACTACCATTGTGTATGTCATTAGTAATTGCCGAAATTTATAATGAGAATTCTCATCTTCTTAAGTGGCGTTTTCTTCAAGCATCTACAGTAAATTCAACGCATCGCGTCGCACGGCATCCATCACTGTGGTACTGATACTTTAAGAAAAGAAAAAAACTTCTAGCAATAAAAATACACAAATACCTCAATATCATCAATAACGAAAATTAGACTCTTAAAAATCTCAACTTTCAAAGAACTACTCTGAAACTTTTCTTCATATTACTCAAGACTTTTCTGATTGGTGCAGATGTACTATATGATTGTCACCTTAAGACAATAAACGAAGTTATTCTTCTGCTTGTAAGTAATTGATGCATTCAACACATTTTCTAATGCTTTTCACTTGTCCTAAGTATACAGTAACTAATACTTCATTCTTCCATTTTACACAAGATATCATTCACTACTTATTGTACACAAAACAACAATTGGAGTTCCTATACAATAATTTCTCGTACTGCTGTCTATAATTCTACTGCATCAGGCACTACCTTCTCTAAGGATCGAGATATCAAGCAAAGGCTGAATACCAATGTAAATTCTTACAAACCCGACTCACCGACAATCATCAAGGTGAATCAAAATCTATCTCCACAGACTTTCTACAAACATGATCTCGTAAACTGCTGAATCCAACATAACCATGATTCTGCGCTCTCGAAAGTTTTAAATGATTCACTTGACGTATTACACATGCCTAGATCACTTCCTCAGCAAGAAAAGTTTCAGATTAGTTTTGTGAAAATTCAAATTTTTTACAGTGTAACCTCTGTTACTGAATATCGAGGTATTTGTATATATTTATAATAGACTTCGGTCAGCTGAAGACTTCGCCTACAGAGCCTCGCATTTGCTAAGCCTATGGCCTGGCACCCTCTTGCAGCCCTAACATGTCTAATTTTTAGGGATTTTGAAATATGGCCATCTATTATAACAATTGTAACCCCCCCTCCCACTCCGATTTCCTCCATTCTAAGGAAACATTTTAAAAAATGCTGAAACATGCCTTTAATTATTTTAAACGAAAAGCATAAATGGTTTTCGCGTTTTCAACCTTAAGGAATCTCGAGATAGAGCCATCTTATTTTAACAGTTGCAACCCCTATTCTTTTCTTCTACCCGCGTTTTTTTTTTCTTTCTTTCTTTCTTTATAGGGGAGATGAAAAATGCTAAAACATCACTAATTATTTTAAATGAAAAGTCTAAATACCAAATTTCAGGTCTCTAAACTGAAAGGTTTTCCGAGGTTTGGTAATCCTAATATAAAAATTATAACCCAGTCCTTCTAGAGGAAATAATAATAATAAAACGTAAAATACGTGTCTAATTATTTTAAATAGGAAGTCCATATACTAAATTTCGTGTTTCTACTCTTCAGATTCGGATATGGGCATTTCACTATAATAAATGTCATCCCCATTCCCCTCCTTTCTCATCGAATTTCCAAAAATCTTCCTTACGTCACAAATCCTATGCACACTCAAAAATTTCAAGTTTTCAGCATAAGTGGTCCGACCAGGTTCTGATCTGTTAGTCAATCAGTCAGGACCTCTTTTATACAGAGAGAATATTAGAAAAGTTTTTGTTCCGATACTTCTACGATGGATACCATGTGATGAGATGAAAAATGAAATCTTTGAGTTTTACGTCCCACGGTTATGCCGGTTAGGCTAAAGGAGACGGTGATTATGAGAAATGAATGAAATGGTGGAATGAAGAAAGTGGGAGGAAACGGGAGAACCCCGAGAAAACCCACGCACACGGTGTTTGTCCACCACAAAGTTCACTTGGCGGGGGCTGGGATCGAACCCGGGACCCCACATGTGATGAGATGAGTTTGTTATAGACGCTTTAACAAAACGTCGCTGAGGAATACGGAAGTTTGGTTAGTCGAAATAAACAGTTCTTAAACTTTACATCCTAAGGGAATTTTAAGTAGAAATGTTTGAAGGATGGTGTATTCGTTCGGAGGATAAGCAGGTCTAACTTTGTCACTTTGATCTTGAACAGCATGCCTCTCTTCTGTAAAAAGGAAGCCACCTCGAGAAACACAAAAATTACACTGAACTTTTCTCTCTCTATTAAAATAAATAAATTTTAAAAATCTATGCACGAATTTTCTCCACAAAGAAACGAATTTGTATTTTCAAATAAGGGAAATGTTAGCATTATGTGACTTCTTTATAAACGCTAATCTTGATTCTTGCAAGAAATTCTACAATTAGAAAAAAAAATTAATATACAGACTCGCAAACCCTATGATCAATCCATGACTAACTGTCTTAATTGATTTTCAAAGTGGTTTGAGCTTTTGTATCTTGCATCTTCTATACAATGAAGGGCGAGCCTTACTATTAACGAGGTCGGGGCTTGAATCCAGCACAGCTGGCAGGTGCAGAAAGCACTCCACAAGATCAAACCTATACTATAGGCCATTTTCCACGATTATAGGACCGCGCTACGCGTTCCGGCATTTTCAAAATGATATTTGCTTCTTTCCTTATAAAGTTATACAACACACCCTGCTATTTCTATTGTCTGGCTTCAACTTGATATTTACTGAAAGTGATATATTATATTTTATTACAAAGAAACGCGATTTTTTGAAAGCTAAAATTAAGGAACTTGAAGACAAGAGTAAACATAAAAACATTCGGGACATGTATAAGGGTATCAACGAATTTCAGAATGGCTATTAACCTCGAGCTTACATATTAGACTGCCGACGAAACAATTCTCACTGATACAGACAGAATTTTGAATAGGTGGAAATATTTCCTTGACGATTTAAACACACAGACAAAAACTAAGAAAGTGAAATACACACAACAGAACCGTACATTCCAGAGCCTAACCGAACAGAGTAGAAGTCCCTATAAAAAGTTAAACACACAAAAATCTCCGGGTGTAGATGAAATTCCGGCTGAGTTAATTTTAGGTCAGGGGAAAAATTGTGGAACAAGATATACAAACTCAGTCTCCTCATTTAGAATAACGAGGAAATGCCACATGTATGGAACGAATTAATCAGTTCCAATTCATAAGAGCAGCAACAAATTTGACTGTAATAATTATCGAGACCTCTTCTATCAACTCCTAGAAACCCTCTCAAACATCCTACTAGCAAATTGACCCCATATGCAAATAAAATTATTGGAAATCGATCAACCATCGACCAGATTTTTTCCATTCGACAAATATTCGAAAAGAAATGGGAATACAATGCTCCGGTACATCAATTATTTATTTATTTTAGAAAGGCTTACGACACGGTTAGGAGAGAACGTTCTTACAGAAATTGAAATACCGAAAACGCTAGTTCATTAGTTAAGATGTAATTAAATGAATCTCAAAGTAGAATCCTAGCAGCAAAATTCTTGTTCACGAGCATTCATGTTGAGAATGGCCTGAAACAAGGAGATGCGTTGCCGCCATTATTATTCAACTTAGTTCTGGACTACGCTATAAGGAAAGACAAAAATAGCAATCACGGCCTAGAGCTGGATGGTAATCACCACGTTATGGCGTATGCTGAAAATGAAAATATAATAGGGGATGATAGAAGAAGAATAAAGAAATGCAAAAGATCTTATTAAAAACTTGCAGGGACAAGGGTTTAGAAGTAAATGCAAAGAATACTAAATACATGGAAGTTAGGGAGCATTGTAATACGGCAAATTACGAATGCGTTAAAATATCAAAACAATACTTTCGACAATCGAAATATCAAATAAATTAAATCTTTAAGATTAACGTCCCACGATCATGCCGGTTAGGCTACAGGAGACGGTGATAATAAGAAATGAGTGAAATGAAGAAAGTGGGAAGAAACGGGAGAACCCCGAGAAAACCCACGAGCACAGTGTTTGTTCACTACAAAGTCCACACGGCGCGAGCTGGGATCGAACCAGGGACCCCAAGCACTGGAGGTGAACGCTCTACCACTGAGCCACCGCGCCCCCTAATCATCAAAATATCAAGTAATATAGATCTTTTCAAATATTTAGAATCAATATTAACAGACAAAAACTATATCCAGGAAGAAATTAAATGTCGACTGAAAACAGGAAGCTTGTCGTATTATTCAGTCCAAACTCTTGTCGAGAAATTTGAAGTTTAAAATATATAAAACGACAATCATGCCTATTATTCTGTATGGCTGAGAAACATGGTCACTTATTCTGAGGGAAGAACGCAGACAAAGTACTGGAAAATAAAATCCTGAGACGAATATTCGGGTCCAAGAGGAACGGGAATGGCGGAAATTTTATAACGAGGAACTGCACAGTTTATGCCGTCTACTAAACATCACTAGTCACCAAGTCTAGGAGGCTCAGGTGGGCAGGTCATGCAGTCAGAATGGAAGAAACTAGGAACTAGGGATGGCCAGACGGATCCGGATCCTATAAGATCCGGAATTTCGGATCTTGGATCCGGATCCGAAGTTTTGGATCTTGAATCCGGATACGGAATTTCGGATCTTGGATCCGGATCCGGATATTCGGTTCCTGGACCCACACCCGAAATTTCGAAGTTCAGATTCGGACTCCTGATTTGAATATTTTAGGCCTTAGATTGAGACCCAGAACTAAAATATCCATATGTATAAAATTTACTAGGTGAATTTTATCTAACTCAGTGGGAAGACAATTCAATTTAAATGACAAAAGATTACATGAAAATCTCATTTTCACATTTTTCGGGATTAGACCACTGTTGCGCACATCCCATCATTTAGTCTTTAGTATATCTTTAAACGTACTACAAGTATGCCACTTTCATCTCAAGTCAGTAGTTGTATAGATCTGTCTTTTGTTATATATTAATCGAGTTAGGATTAAAACTCGATTGTTTGTGAGTCCTATGATAATATTTTCACAATGAGTTATAACGTTGAAAAACTGCACAATAATGCTGCATATTTTCTTTGTGCCACATTGGAATTTAATGCAGTCTATCTTATACAGTCGGCTCTTATGATTAATTCAATGACCTGAACTCCTGCAGCATTACGCTAAAATCATGGATGTCTTTGAATTTTCGTCATTATTTCTATTTTTTATTACGAGCAAAATAAATATCATAAGCGGCATTTTACATAATACATATAGACGCAGTTCAGTCAGTTGATTGCTTAAAGTTTATAGCAAAGCTATTACATTTCTAAGACACTGGCGGCCTTAGGACAAAATCCGTGGCTTTCCCATAAAATCTTAAATCTCTCTATATAAAAAGGGCAAAGTCCTGAGTGACTGAGTGACAGATCACCGTACAGGACAAATCGCTTAAGCTACAAACTTGAAATTTGGACAGTTTATAGGCTTTGTGACGTAGGATACCACTAAGGAAGGACTTTGGGAAATTAGACGAGGAAGGGGGGAAATGGGGTGGAAAATAATGATGATTCTTGACGTTAGATACTTCAAATTTGGCATTTGGGTTTCTCATTGAAAATAATTTGATACTTGTTAAAGTGCTTTTTGATATTTAAATTAGAAGGGGCAGGGAAGATGTAGAAAGTAAAAGAACGGGTGGTAATTGCAATTATTGCAATTAGTATAATAATATGCCTATATCTCGGAAACTTAAAGGGTTAGAAACATGGAATTTGGTATTTGGACTTCTCACTTAAAATAATTAGATACGTATTTCAACGTTTTTTTGATATGTGGCCCAGAAGGGAAGAAAAAGGGCGAGAAGAAAATTAAGTGGAGATTACAATTATTGTATTAATATGTTCAATCCTTTAAGGTTAGAGACTTGAAATTTGGTATTTGCATTTCTCATTGAAAATAATTTGACATGTGTTTCAGTGTTTTTTGACGTTTTAGTAAAAAGGAAAAGAAAAGAGATGGAAAGGAAAGAGGGTGGGGATTGTAATTATAATAACATGTCGATATCTGGGAACCTCTGAAGGTTAGGAGCATAGAATTTGGTATTTGGACTTTACATTTGAAATAATTAGGTATGTACTTAAGCGGTTTTTGATGTATGTCTTAGAGGGGAAGAAAAGGGGCGGGGAGAAAAGACTTTTATATCTCGGAATCCTGGAATGTTAGAGAAATGAACAAAGATTATTATTAAAAATTAATATTATTATTAATTATTAAAAAACTTGTTATTTGAACAAAAATTCGTTATGAAACGAAATCCTTGAGTTTTACGTCCCACGCTTATGTCGGTTAGGCTAAAGGAGACGGTGATTAGGAGAAATAAATTAAATGAAGAAAGTGGAAGGAAACGGGAAAACCCCGAGAAAACCCACGAGCACGGTGTTTGTCCACCACAAAGTCCACACGGCGCGAGCTGGGATCGAACCAGGGACCCCAAGCACCGGAGGTGAACGCTCTGCCATTGAGCCACCGCGCCCCCTTAAAAATTTGTTGTGTTTGCAGGCGTATGACGTGCGAGGCCGTAGACCGAGCAAATGTGTGGGCTGGGGGGAAAGCCCCCATGTACTCGCACTGAAATTCGGTATGTCTCGGGATACCGGAATGTTATTACATACAATTTGATATTTGAACTGAGATTCGGTATGGTTGTATGTTTACGAGGTACGAGGTCATAGGCCGATCAAATGAGATATCAGAGAGTCTAAGGGCAAATCCCCAGACATTTCTTTTTAAATTGATTATGATTAGAGGCTTTTGTGGTGCGAGGCCCTAGTAACGGGGGTCTAGTGGCGAAGCCCCCAACTAGCCGAGGTCTATTAAGTATATAAATGTATTTGCGTAATGACTGGAAATTGCATGTATGCCTGTGGACAAAATTGCATAAGTAGCCACGAGAAATGACAATCCTTTAAGATAAAAATTTTAAAAAGCTACCAAAATGTACTCTTGAATGAGTTGTATATTATGTTTGCGCAGGGGCGAATCCAGAACGAACTCCTGGATGGGGAGGATGGATTCTTAGGGGCGGTCGGGGATGCTAGCAGTGAAAAATTACTTAGATGATCTGAAATTGCCACAAATTACTACTAAAGTACACTGTTAATGGTGGCGCTGGGTAGAGGCGAACGACTTTTCGCCCTCCCCCTGCATCCGCCTATGTGTTTACATAAATGATATAGCTCCTTATACAACCTATGCAGAGTTAATAGTAGTGGATTATTAATTACAAAGATACGTGTTACTGCTCGAGGCTCCATATGGTATTTTGTATACACATACAGTACATTAATACATTGATTTTGATACATTAATTGCCATTTAGAACTTCATCTCTACTACAATTCTTAATTCTAACTGGAGTGGTACGGTCACAGAGAAACGTACTTTTAAAGAAAGAAAAAAATCTCATCAAGAGCAAGAAAAGGAAGTTGCTCCTTAATTTGATTTGATCTATATTTTATGGGCTGTCCTATTAGCAATGGCCTAGCCCATCACGACTAGGAAATGGCCTCATTCAGTGACCACAAAAACTCAGAAAGAATTAGAAAAGTAAGCAGCCTGAGTCTAATGAAGAAGCTTGGGCTTGAGACTAAGGTTTCATCCCAGCATTTGACTAGTGTTACAAAAAACAAAGGACAAATTTCCATCAGGACGACCGCTTTAAAAAAGATTTACTACCTTTTCGGTCAAGTATTTCCACTAGAATCGAATCTGACAATGAGATTGCTCTCACCTAAGTCGACAGTTTTACTCAATCAAATTTGGAGTAATTGTGACATATTAAGGCACGAAAACCAAATATCAACAGAATGAAGAGAACGCAAGGCTGTCACACGATCAGATACCAAAAGTGTCTTAAAATCTTATTTTACGCATAGGAATGAAAATCACTTTGTCAATAATTTCGAAAATTTTGCTGATTCGGAACACCCGAATTTTCTGACACGGAGTTTCGAATCCGGATCCAAGATCCGTTTTTTCGGATCCGGATCCAAGATCCGTTTTTCGGTTCCGGATCCAAGATCCGAAATTTCGGATCCGGATCCAGTGTCCGGATACCGGATATCCGGACCCAAGTGGAATCGGATATCCGGATCCAAAAATATCCGGATCTGGCCATCCCTACTAGGAACGCTTTCAAAGTATTAACTGGAAATTCAGTCGGAAAACAACTATTAGGAAGATCTGGGCGCAGATGAGAGGACAATATTATGATAGATCTCACAGAAATAGGAATACAAAGTAGAAACTGCATTTAGTTGGCTAAGGGTAGGAGCCAATGGAGAACTTTTGGGAACGCGGTATTGAATCTCCGGGTTCCATAGGCCATAGAATTAATTAGTTAGCTAATAAATTTTATTTTCATTATTTCTTTCTCGATTAAACCAAGTAATTTGTGAGTAAAGAACACAGCACTTTTGACAACAAAATAGATCTAAAAGTTCGAAGGTCACAGTCTTTCTCTCTTTCGGTATTGAAGTGCGTGACTGCGAGTTGAGAAAAGGACAGAGCACTTTGATCATGTTGTAAGCTTGGTATGCAATAAAAGTTCTAGCTACATTCACAAAACTTTTCCTCTGATACTTTTTAAATATATTTGAAACAGCAAATCTACTAATAATAGCGTAAAAATAAAGTTTTCATCCTCAAAATCTGAAATCCTATAAATAACACATGGGCTGAAAAGTCCCGGGCCTAACAAAGAAAACACCGTTTTTTTGGTTCAAAATTAGCTTTATTCATCAACGTAATCTCCATGAAGAGAAACGCAATCAGTCCAGCGCCGCTCTAACATTTCAATACCACTTTTGTAGAACGATTTATCTTTTGCCTCAAAATAGGCCTCAGTTGCAGCGATAACCTCTTCATTCGTGCGAAATTTCTTACCGGCGAGCATTTTTTTCAGGTCTGCGAACAGCCAGTAGTCGCTGGGAGCCAAATCTGGCGAATACGGTGGATGTGGGAGCAATTCGAAGTTCAATTCATGTAGTTTTGCCATTGTTTTGATTGACTTGTGACACGGTGCGTTGTCTTGATGATACAAAAGTTTTTTCTTTGCCATATGCGGTCGTTTCTTTGCAATTTCGGCCTTCAAACGCTCCAATAACGCTATATAATAGTCACTGTTAATGGTATGTCCTTTCTGAAGATAGTCGATGAATATTACACCACGCACATCCCAAAATACCGAGGCCATAACCTTGCCAGCCGATTGTTGTGCTTTCGGGCGCTTTGGACGAGGTTCACCAGTTGCTGTCCACTCAGATGCCGATCGTTTTGATTCCGGAGTGAAGTGATGGATCCATGTTTCATCCATGGTCACATATCGACGCAAAAAGTCCGGTTTGTTACGTTTAAACATGGCCAAACACTGCTCAGAAGCATCAACACGTTCTTGTTTTTGGTCAACAGTGAGCAAACGCGGCACCCACTTTGAACAGAGCTTTCTCATAGTCAAATGCTCATGCAATATAAAGCCAACACGTTCTTTTGATATCTTTACGATGTCAGCTAACTCACGCACCTTCACTTTTCGATCATTCAAAACAAGTTTGTGGATTTTTTTTTATGTTTTCTGATGTTACTGCCTCATTTGGACGTCCACTGCGTTCTGCATCGTCGGTGTCTCTACGACCACGTTTGAAGTCAGCAAACCAACGTTTTATTGTTGTTTCTGATGGAGCGGAGTCCCCATAACACTTTTCAAGCCATTGCTTCGCTTGAACGGTATTTTTTCCCATCAAGAAGCAGTGTAAAATTAAAACACGAAATTGTTTTTGATCCATTGTTTTGAAACTAACACAAGTAGGGTCACTATTAGCACAATAACTCACAGACGAATGAATAGAATATCATGAAATTCTCACAGCTGTCTTGTGAAGGTTAGTATTCACTGAAAACAAGGTGACTGCAATACAACTAGCGCCATCTATGTGTTAGGCCCGGGACTTTTCAGCCCATGTGTTATAAATACTTTTTCAGCTTATTCATCCATACTAATGCTACTTCAATTCTTTCGACACTTGTGACTGACTAGTTTAATTATAGAATCCACAAGTGATAATTTCGTTGGCCAAAATATAACCGTTACACTTTCATCATAGTCACCACTAATATCACTTATTATTCTACTGGATGCAGTTGTTATGCTCATTATTTTAGTAGTTCTACAAACTACAATAAACTACAAGCAAATCATATTAGAACTGAAGACCAGAATGTTATCTTTGACTCTAGAAAAATATTTAACTTTTCCCCCCACAATACCGTCTTTAAATGTTTCTCGACTTGAAAAGTAGGAAAAAGATAGGAAACCTACTATTTCTCCGCTTATTATTATTATTATTATTTTTTAATTACATAAAACTCACCTGTCCGAAACTGACGGTGCAAGACGAGCATTTCTCCTGAACTGCCTGCCTTGTTTCACATAAAATGCATACGACTTCTTCTACATCTCTTCTGTTGAGTTGGTGTTCCTCAGCGTCATTGTGACAAAAACGACAAGTATACACTTTGTTACAACATGGTGCCTATATGAAAAAAATAAAAAGAATCATCCTTACATAAATGGCTTAAGTATTAAAAAAAAAAAAAAAAACACTGTACAATTACAATATTTAACAGGATAATACTTATCAGTTCCTTCGTGAATATATGGTTAACAATTTCGTAGATGTGAAATGTATAGATGACTGTTTAATCTTGCAACAAGATCTGACTAATATACTTAAATAGTGCACTACCAATAGACGTACAGTAAATATTAATAGCTAAGTGTAAGACCATGACATACAGTAGACGTGAGAAAACGCATGACTTTACTTACACGATCAATGGAATAAGTTTAGAAACATTAGATACGATTAAAGATTTAGGTGTGATATTTAACAAAAAAACCTTTTCGCATCATGTGGAAAATATTACCAAGGATGCATATAAAAACCTTGGGTTTCCTATCAGAACAACCAAAGAATTTACGAATGTTAACTCTTTGAAAACGCTTTACTTTTCTTACGTAAGATCCAAACTTGAAGATGACTCACATATTTGGAACACTTCCGTGAAAACACGAAGTTAAAAGATTGAGCAGATACACAAGAAATTCATACGTTTTCTCACATACAAAAGAACAGAATTTTACCTAAAATACGAACCATATGATAATTTACTTGGAAACTTTACACTTCAGACACCTGAACAAAGAACGGACGTTGAACGACCTCATTTTCTTACACAGACTTTTGCACAACAAAATGTACAGACATAATTTCAAAGATAATGATTTCAACCCTCAAAACACGCAAGGGAAATAGTGGCCTGTTCTATTGCAGGAAGGCACGTACAAATACACTGCATATCTCATCTACATGGAGAATTTGTGATACATACAGTAAAATCAGTAAAGATTATAAAGATGTAAATATATTTAATAGTTCTGAAAAGGTCTTCAAAAGACAAAAGAAGAATACTGCAAATCTTGTTAAAGAAAGAAAATACTGTATTATTTTAATTGAAGTCTTAATATCATTGTAATTTAAAATTATGTATTATATGTAGAAACTGTAATTGGGCAGTAATCCCTGTTGTATCGATTAATAAATAAATAAATTTCGTGCATAATATCCAGGTTTTGATACCTGTAAGAACTCATATGGTTCGGATTCCACGTCTCACAAACCAGACGTCGGCTGAAACAAACGTCGAATTCTAAACTATCTAAACAATAATATATTTTTTTTAATGCATTGTTTGAACTTCATACTAATTTATGACTAATCAAATAAGTTGCCAACACGGCTGGTCAAGTGGGAGTTCCCCCAAACGCATTTTCTGGTAAGAATGTAGGGTTGCATTCGTAACATCACCAGCCATGCGGCGGAAGGTTACATTTCATCCAAAGATCCCTTCGAAAAATTCAGTATAATTTTTGTGTATCTAAATAATAAATTATGCACTTACATTGAAGGACATCGAGCGTTTATTTAGGTACGAGTCGGTAATCCTCGTGCTAGCGTAAGGTTTGTTAGATGAATAATTGTGAGGCGAACTCGTACGCGACTTTGATAACTATCTTGCTGCCCACAAACATATATGAAATGAAGAAAAATGGCCCTGTACTTACCTTGAGAATAAGATAATTTAATTCAGAATTGTAAAACTTTCTTGTGCACAAATAAGCATAAACAGTTCTTTTAGTCACTGACATGCGCCAATCAACATAAACCTTTTGTGCTCGATTATTTCTGGTACAGTAATAACAAAGGAAAAATTAACATTTTATAAAGAGTATATTAAACATATGCTACTTTCTTCTGTCTCAAACTGTACTAAAAAAACACCCTCAAGAAGGGGAATTGAACTTGCCTAACAATATTCACTGTTGTTACTATTTAATCAGGCAGGAGAATCATACGTATTTCAGTACTATATGTACCAAAATCAAATATTCACACGAGTTATCTCAATACACATCTTGCATTGTATTCATATAGCATATAGGCCTATCGAAGCCAATTGCACCGGCTTTTTTAATTTATTTTTTTAAGAAAAAAGTACGTAAACAACAACGTGGAATCGATTAATGACATTTCAAGAAAAACATTTTAACTATGGAGGCTCTGAATCTTATCGTAGTATACTCAATTTAAATACGATAAAAGAAAACGGGCTCACTCGAGCAAATAGTTCTACCGAATAGGTAAAATACTGTGTGAAACCTTTTTCGTAAAGGAATGCGAGTGTCAATATAATTACTGTCAGTTAACAGTATATTGCAATGAATTTTGAGTAATAGTGAAAGTATTGTAAGTAGTGATGTGAGGTGGAAAATTTTCCGCTATATTTTTCCGTTCTAAAAAGATATCAGTAATCAAGTAACAATTCCTCAGCAATCATAAAATTGGTTGAATTCATGTACAGAAATGTTAAAAAGTGAAAGATCGTTTATAGAATCTGAAAATTTTCGTGGCTCAGACAATTTTCAGTACTATGTAGGAACAAGTTAAACAATTTTTCGTGAATCGAAATATTTTCTGTCTTATATGGAAAAATTGAAGAACTTTTTATGAGTCGGAAAATTTTCATCATTTTGAATCAAAATGTAAAAACTTTTTGTGAATCGGAAATTTTTGATTGCTCTGTAGAAACAAGTGAAAGAAATTTTCATAGATGGGAAAATTTTCATCACGATGTAGAAACAAGTGGAAAAAACTTTTCATAAGCCGGACAATTTTGTACATTATGTATAGTGGTGTTAGGTGGAAAATTTTCCACTATATTTAACTGCACATTCATCAGCTACAAAACTGAATTTCTGTGAAGGAAAGTAAGTCAGCAACAAATTATAATTTTCCAATTAGCTCTCGGGAACTGGAAAATTTTCTAATATTTCAAGTTGGGAAGTAAAATTTTACACAGTGTTTCTCTCTCTCTCTCTCTTCATCTGCGAGCTCCTTCGTTGCTAAGCGGTTAGCATACGCGCCTTTGGCATGGAAGACTTGGCTACGATTCCCAGCGGGAGCTCATGTAGTTCAGATTTCACGTTAATCAGTTGGTCCCGTGTTATATAGTCTCGCTGCTGAAAGGGACGTTATACTCAAAATCAACTCAATTCAACTCCTCTCTTTCTATCTCTCTGTGTGTATGCAAAGTGCAGAGAATATACATTGAGTTCGTAGAGTACAAATATCCCATTCTATTATTTAAAATATTTTTTAAACCATAAAAACATACTTCACTTATTCCTACATCGTTGTTTAGCCATAAAATTTATTGGTAATAAATACTGTCTTAAAAAGTTTCATGAAGTGAAAATCTAACGAGATTCTTCATTTCAAGAATGTTCAAAAACTCAATGCGTTCTTCCCTCAGAATCCACATTTGATCTTACAATATTAGATTTCGTCAGTTTAATACGCATAAGACGGTTTTCTCATAGCTTTACTACTTTTACAGATTTACATACTGCAACATTTATAAATAAGTAGATATAATATAAAGTGACTACTGTAAATTTTTGACTACCCAAAATTCGAGTTTAAGTAACTCATGAAAGCAAATACTGACCATTTTCTGGAAATAAACATTTATTTATTCAGAAGAGAAAGTGAAATATAAGGAACAAGGAAGCTGATTTGTGTAGTTGTTCTTCCAATAAAATAATAAAAGAAACATAAAAAGCACTACTAGTACTATCGTGCCTGCGTTCTAAAAGTAAGTAATTTCATTTTAATTTACAAAATAAAAAAAAAACATATTTCATATATATATATATATATATATATATATATATATATATATATATATATTTATTTATTTATTTATACACTTATTCTATCGAATCGTCATTATTTCTAATACATTTTTATACATCATAATGGTAGTTTTACAATACAAATATCTGCTCTAAGTAGTTGATTATACAAAATTCCAATATTGAAATTATGATTTACGAGTGTAACACAATAAAATCATTTTCTGAAGATTAATTTCTGTTACAAAAATAATCTTCATAAGGAACTTTTATGTAGTTATTTCATTACATAGGCAGGCCGACATGTGAAAAAGTAGTGGAATTTTCTGTTTCTGAAATTGATAAATTCACAAAGGTTTCTTTTCAATTTCTTGTTACATTTTAAATATTGGAATGGGATATTTGTTCTCTACGAACTCGATGTATGTTCTCTTCACACACACACAGGGAAAGAGAGAGAAACACTGTATATTTTTACTTCCCAATTTGAAATATTAGAAAATTTCCTGGTTTCCGAAAGCTAATTGGAAAATGATAATTTGTTGCTGTATAACTTTCCTCTACAGAAATTGAATTTTATAGCTGAATGTACTGTTAAATATAGTGGAAAATTGTCCGACTCATAAAAAGGTCTTCAATTTTTCCATACAAGACACAAAATATTTCGATTCATGAAAAACTGTTTAACTTGTTCCTATATCGTACTGAAAATTGTCTCAGCCATGTAAAATTTTGAGGTTCTTTAAACGATCTTTCACTTTTTAACATTTTTATACATGATTTCAATCAATTTTATGAATACTGAGGAACTGGTACTTGACCACTGATATTTGTTAAGAACGGAAAATTTTCCGGAAAAATACAGAAGAAAATTTTTCACCTCACATCACGACTAAACAACGACGTGGGAATAAGTGGAGTATGTTATTATGAATCGGAAAATTTATCACTGCACGGGACAGACAATTCTTCGATTCATGAAAAATTGTTTCACTTGTTCCTACATAGTACTGAAAATTGTTTCAGCCATGAAAATTTTCATGTTCTTTAAACGATTTTTCAATTTTTAACATTTCTATATACGAATTCCATTAAATTTCATGAATACTGAGGAATTGTTACTTGATCACTGATATTTGTTAACGGAAAATTTTCCGGAAAAATATAGAAGAAAATCTTCCACCCCACATGACGGCTAAACAACGATGTAGGAATAAGTGGAGTATGTTCTTATGAATCGAAAAATTTTAACACTGATTGTAAGTGTGCTCTTACACTATCCTCGTTTTTGCGTATACTCGCCGTGGCTGACGCGCCTGTTTCCTACGGAACACCCCCATGCTACCGCTCCTGCCCTGACTTGATTAGATAGTATTCGTGCTTTTCAGTGGCTACCTAGCACAAGTTGGTTCGTGTTTCATTAATTGCAGTTTTTATGCCATACGTTCACACTGTATTTATACTGAGCCCTACTAAAGTAAATCTGCAAGTAGTAATGGAGTTCCTCATTTAGTGCACGCTCTGCTAAAAGAAATACAAAGCTCTAACCTAACTTGAAAATACAAGAATTGAGTCAACATTTGGTATAACCGTCTTCTCGAGTAATGCCAATAAAACTTTTCTCTATTCCACGAGTGTTCGTATTAAAATAATTAATGAAGTCACGTGAGAATTCTCCTTTAAAAATATTTTCAAAAGTTCATGTAAAGTATCTCGCTACAAGAAAGAAGAAAAAAAAAAGTTATAGCGAACCTAACCCAAATCAATCTTGATTTCCTTCAGAGTAAGGGAAGGTAACTTTGGAAGAACTGCAACCTTCCGCAACATGCACAACCATCTTTCGAACTGAACATGCACATACCAGAAAACAAATCTGGGGGAATTCCCATCGAAGGAACCATAAGTATGACGTATGTTGTTTGTTTCCAAGGGTTCGTAAATCGTGAGCTGTATATGGAGCTTAAAATGGCTATGTTTGGCACTGATTTGCAAACATTATCATGAAAAAGAGAATTGAAATCTTGGTTTAAGTTCCCGTAAAAGAAAATTTAAAAAAGCAAATAGATGAAAGATAAGTAAGAGAATGATTATATGAAAATAAAGTGGAACATACACTGGCCTATGCTTTCTGTACCTAGCAGACGCATTGTTTGAAACCAAAAATGAGAGCTTTACATCCTTGAACTTAGATTGAGAGCAGAAGTAAAGAAATAACTTCACTTATGCATTGATAACTGCTTTAATAATCACAAACACGTATAGAACTGAGAAAAATGGCCTTGCACTTACATTGAATACATGGAGTTAAGATTTACTCAGCCTTTCCCAAACGAATATAATAATGTCCTCATAATTTTAATTCTTCATGTCCTTGAGGCTCTTTTCTCGAAATAACATACTTAAAAACCATGGATATATTGAAGAATCAGAATTAGGCGAAAATGTATTAGGTATAAATATAAACAATTTGATTGTAAATCTACAATATAGAATTCTATTTACCTAATACTTTGAAGCTTAAGTGAAATATATTGTTCACTATACACGTGTTTAATAGTAAAAACTTGGATCAATGACCTTACTATACGCAGAATTGACTACTCGCATATTCTTAGCGTATTTCATCATCAGTGCCCACACAAAAATCTGCAAACTATTCCTTGGCTAAGTAGTAAATACGTACTTGTCAAAGCAACACATTACAAATAGTATTTTAATTCTGATTAGAACATCAAATTGAATATTAATTCATGAATTTCCTTCTCTTAGCTTCTAACATGACAAAACAGATCTTATCTCTTGCGTAGGTAGCAGACGCTACTACCAGTACAGAAGCCTAATTGCTAAGAGCCACATCCTCACTTTTCATTTTGTGCATAAATCACACCATTCTAATATACATTATACAGCTTTAACACAAAAATAACAAATTTACAGTCGAAAATTACTTACCACTAACTTGCAATTTCTTTTATAATGCTTGCAACCGTTTTTCCCATCTTCCCGTGACATTTTCTCAGCTGCTTGCCTTCTCCTCGCGCTGGTTCCACTCCGTTGCTCTCTGGTGACGAAATTAAGAATTAAAATCTTCACGTTTTTCCTTCAGAAAATCATGATAGCCTGTCACATTAAATTGTTTTCTTGGTTACGAGTACATGATACATTTTCTCCTTAAAAGAACAGTACTAAAATATAAGCCAAGATAGTTCTACCTTATTTTTTTATATCAGGATAATTGAATAAAGAAAATTCCGATAGCGTCATCATGAAGCCGGTTTGTATTTTAAAATTTAAATGTCCCTGGAGGAGCATGAAATTGTGATAGCAAAATATCTTGAACATGCGAGTTAGCTATCTTTTTACATAACTAGTGACGTTAGTTGAAGTGAATTTACTCTCACTAATTTAAATCTCAAACTATAGGAGTAACTCTCTAATTTCCGACAAAAGACACATAATGTTCTATAAATGTGTGATTAATAAATATTCAGGAAAATATGTAATAGGTCCAAGGGCGCCGATTTCTCTGTAAAATTGAGGGGCCCATTCAGATGCAGAAGGTAGATAGATAGATAGATAGATAGATAGATAGATAGATAGATAGATAGATTGATTGATTGATTGATTGATTGATTGATTGATTGATTGATTGATTGATTGATTGATTGATTGATTGATTGATTGATAGGTAGATAGATAGATAGATATAGATATATAGATATATAGATATGAGGATTTTAAAACAAATTGCATGCAAATTATGCCAAATATTGTATATTCATAAATACAATAGGGGGTCCATATGAGCTTTGGGGGGTCCGGGCCCCCCAGGATCGGCGCCCTTGAATAGGTCTATACTGTTGGGCAGAACGCGCTTCTTCATTATTGGCCCAAGTTAATTGCAAGCTATGGAGAAGACTGAAAATTATCATAATAAATTAGACCATATTTGACAAAATTGTATCTTTTACGAAAGTTGTAGAATTTTTATATTCTGACGCGAGGGTTAAATGAGTCCTTATATTTGATTGACTTCAATTGTAAGAGTAGGGATTATGTGAAAACCTCAATAAACATGTAGGCTACACCATGTGTTAAAATCGAATAACATTTACAGATGTTATCACCCAAATAGTGGAAATGATTGTAAATCCTGAAAAAGTATTCGCCATATGAAAATCTAATAATCTTACAAAAGATATCTTGAACATACTTTTAATCAGAAGGAGGAGGAGGAGTAATCCATATCCCATGATGGTACTCCAAGTCTCATTTTTTAAAATTAATTTTAATCCCAAATTCCTGGGATTACGAAAAAGAATAAAAAAAAATGTACATTATTGTATAAAGACCGAATACATTTTAGAAAACGTATCAAGGCACCCTAAAAGAAATCGGAGGGATATTAGGAGGGTAAATCGCACCCAAAATTTTCTGTTGTGAGAGGTACAAAGTTTTTTTTTTTTTTTTTCTAGAAAGGGGTTCAATACGTCTATGTAGTATTAAACGTGCGTTATTCTGCACCCAAAAAGACGATAAATAATTGTTAATTACTACCACCTACAGTATAGTTAATCTGTATCCAGAAAATCTAATAGAACTAGATTAATTTTATACCTAGGTAAGAAAAGAAAGACTACAGGTTAATTATAAGACCTAATCTTGATGCTACATTAACCATTTCTCTATTAAACAAGTATAGTTATGTTTAAAAAAAAAAGTGTACAAATGTTAGTGAGTGTCAAAGTTTTGGAAGGACTCGGGGGTGCCTCTGTTTATAGGTAGGGGTGCGTACGAGACGAGATTTGAGGCTGTCTCGACTCAAAAATATGCTGTAAAACTGATGTCTCGACTCGAAAAATGTATATTTCTCCATTGGAAGAACTGTCTCGACTCGAATTTTGTCAGGAAAATTCTGTTTCGTCTCCTCTCTTGTGCATCTCTATAGGAAGTTTCTATCTGGAAAAGAAGTAGTAGCGTCACGTGTACACCACGTTAAGAAGTTTGATTTTATGGCGTGATAATTTTTCTTACTTAATGTTGAAACTGGAAGCGGTAGTACATTTCTACCATCTTCTGGTTTTAGTAGAGAAATTAGGGTGAATATAGGATACTTAATTGATTGTAGAAAACTGCTTCTCTCTAGCTATTACCGTTTTTACTCTACAGCGATCGGTTCTGTTGGAAATCAAATTTCTTACAGGGGGCAGAAATTAATACTTAAAGACAGCGCCATAACTTAGATTTTTATCTGGGGGGGGCAAGCATTACTACGCGTATTTGAACCCCGTAGAAAAAGTTTTTTTTTCTAATTCTTGGGTCCCTCTGTTTCCATCTTTCTATTACTTTTTATGGGCTCTCGGAGCCTGTGGGACCTTCCACACAGCAAGGTCTGTTAACATCATGCGGGTCCCCTGGCCCGTTCCATACATGACAAATTATTAATTAAGCGGACAATATTGAAAAATCTCAAAGCCAATACGAATAAATACTATTTCTAGGGCCCTTAATAGTAAACATTTCTTTCTGAAATGGGCCTACGACTTTTTTCCTTTTGTGTGCTGTTTTCTTTATGTAATGTAGTGAACTTGCCTGATGTTTCATTTATAATTTCATGTTCGTATCGTATATGGAGTAAGAAAATTTTGTCTTAAAATGCCCCCCCCCCTAGAACGGCGGGGAGCTTCCCTGTTGAAGAAGCAGTTGCCCCCTACCCCCAAGTCTTATAGAACACAATGCCCGTCCATTCGTCTGCCTCTGTCGACGAGTATCAAAGCAAAAACGGCAAGAGATATCGATAAGTGTTTGTATGATTTATCGATTCAGTATCTCAAGAATATATTCCATCTCTTCTGTTAACCTCCTATTTAAATCGAAAATTCAGTGGCAGAGCGCTTACCTCTGGTGCGTGGGGTCCCTGGTTCGACCCCCAGCCAAGGAAGTTGGTGGTGGATAACATCGTGCTCGTGGGTTTTCTCTTGGTACTTCCGTTTCCTCCCACTTTCTCATTCCGCCAATTCTTCCATCATCATTCACTTGCTTTAATCATCGTGTCCCTTAGCCTAACGGTCATAATAGGATGTTAAACATTTCATTTCAAATCGAAAGTGGTTGAAATTAGATATTTTCGGTTTCAATCTTTTTCCCTGTATAACAAAACTGGCATTAGATAACGACAAAACTTCCTTGCAATCGATTCAGTGCCTTAAAGAAACTTATCGTCACTATCGGAAACAACAATCTATTGAAATCGGAAGTGATTGAAAGTTATTAATACTTTCGGCACTAATACTGATTACCAAAAAGCAGTATAAGATATTGAGAAGATGTTTCTTGTAATCGATTCAGCGCCCAAGAATATGTTCCATATCCTAGGCCAACTGTCTGTTCAAAACCAGAAGTAGTAAAAATCAACTACTTCCGATTTTTACGTTTATTGATGTAGAACAAACATGGTAACACAGCAACGAGAAGTTTTTCTTAACAAGTTCATCATCTCAAGGTAATATATCATCATCACCTACAACACTCTACCGAGACCGGAAGTGGTTGAATTTTACTAATACTTCCGGTTTGAATACTGATTTTGAAAGAGCAAAACGGTAAATTATTTCGAGAACCAGCTTTTTTGCAATTCATTCAACGTCTCAAGAATAAATTCAATTCCTCCATTAATGTTTTATTTAAGCCGGAAGTGGGAGAAATCAACCATTTCCGGTGTCAACTGTAATCACTATAGAACAGAAATGGTAATAAATAGCGACAAGCGTTTTTTGTAAGATTTACTCAGCGTCTTAAGAGAACATAGATCATCATCCGCAACACTCTACGGAAACAGAAAGTGGTTGAAATTTACTTGCACTTCCGGTTGCAATATTGATTTTCGTCGAGCAAAAACGGTAAGAGATATCGAGAAGCACTCTATTCAGTCCGATGAAAGATCCCATCTCCTCCGTTAACCCACTATTCAAACCGGACGTGGTAGAAATAAACTCTTTCCGGTTTTAACCTTGATCGCCACACAAAAAAAATCGATACTAGATAACGACTAGTAGTTTTTTCTTCCATTTTTTGCAATCGGTTTAGAATCCCAAGGGAATATATCATCATCACTTGCAACACTCTACTGAAACAGGAAGTAGTTGAAAATTGCTAGTGTTTCCGGTTTTAACACTGATTTTCATAGAGCAGACACGGTAAAGGATATCGAAAAACAGTTTTTGACACAAATTCAGAGTCCCAAGGATAATTTTATCTCGGCTTTTGTATGTCTTTTGAAACCGGAAGTGTTAATACTTTATAATTTTTTGTCGCAATATTAGTTGCATAATGAATAAAACGGAAATAGTTAGCGACAAGCATTTATTATTATTATTATTATTATTATTAACATTACATGTAGAAAGTTCAATGAACATACACATCCTCAACAGACTAGCACGAGAAAATTGAGTACAAAGAATTGTTTGTTTCATACGTGTTTTATCTTAATTGCATTACAAACCATTACAAGTACAAATGCAATTATACGTAAAGTCCAAAAACACATAAGAGTGGCATGTAGCGTCCTTCAAACTGTTCAAAGTATTCAAAATTGCCAATAGTGAATATTCTTAATTTTTAGGTGGTCTAAAAGAATTAGTCCCAGAAGCGACAGTCCTATTAGCGACAGGAACTGTTATCTGTCCTATGAGCGACCGATTCATTCACATTGAGATGATGGAAGATGATATGATTCCATCTCGTAAAATATGTTTGCCTCTGGCGTTATTAGCGCCCGAACAACCTTAGTATGAAATATGTACGTGCCAGTGATACTGTTCGTCAAATATATTTTTCCTCTAATGTGAGTGCAAATAAAACATTTAATTTTGAGTTAGATTTGACATAAAACATATCAAATAACTTAACGAGACAACAGGGGTATTTCCATGAAAAGTATATTCCTATGTAATTATTGAAAATCCAATTGTAATATTCCCTTTCTTCAAAAGCTCTGTTTTCTGTACTTAATTTGATTCAAATCTAGTTACTCACTAAGCACAGTAATATATTTTATTTAAAAAAAACTTAAACGTGTAACAGTTTCGCCAACTATCTACTTTTTAGACTTCCTAAGACTCTATGAATAAAATTTAAAAAAAAATGTCAATGATAAAAGACAGCTCTTGAGATCCCTTACATCTGATTGGCTATTCTCAACTAATCCCACCAATTACAATGCAGTTCATTCTAAACAATGCAAAAGGTAAACAAAGTCTTTAAACTACCTTCCCCTCTATTGTAAGCTACTAAAACTTAAACTAATTGCTGAATTTGCCTTCCCTCCTTGTTTTGACTTATACATAAAAGCTTGTCGTGTAGCAATCTGAAATAATTACTTATATTATAACTAGACGAACTGTTAAGTACTGCGAGAGATTTGTAATTTGTGTAATAATTTTTTCGAATACACCGTGTTTTTTAGATTTCTTTGATATTCTCAAATGGTGGACAACTTTTTTCCATGGGCGCCCGAGGGGAAGGCAGGGGTCGCCCCCCTGGCTCACAAAAATGTAATATAGCAAACCACGTATATTAAATAACAGATATACTAGACGTGATACAGCAACCATGGAGATGCCCCTCCCTAGAAAATTTTCTTCGGGCGCCCCTACCTCTTTCTGATTTCTTTCTTATGCCATAAACATATTCAATCTAAACTTATGCTCCGTATCATTTTAACATTTTTTTAAAAATTATATTAGAATCATAGACAAAGGCGGAGCTGCTCTAAATATTTAGTTAGTTTTCGCCTTGATAGAGTCAATGTATTCATAGAAATTAATTCAAAAATATAATATTAGGAAAAACGTATAAAAGATTGTTAATGTAATGAGAGCATTCTCACGTATTAAATTCAGGTAGAGCGAAATTTTTCATAGTACATTTTGTAAGGTTCTAAATCACATTAGCATAAAACAAGTTAAAGAAGAGAGAACCTTATCTAGAAATGAAATGAAATCTTTGAGTTTTACGTCCCACGTTTATGCCGGTTAGGCCAAAGGAGACGGTGATGATGAGTAATGAATAAAATGTGAAATGAAGAAAGTGCGAGGAAACGGAAGAACCCCGAGGAAACCCACGCACACGGTGTTTGTCCACTACAAAGCTCACTTGGCAAGAGAGAACCTTATCTTATTCCATTATCTTAGTATGAACGAATCGGTGACTCATAGGGCAGTTAACAGATCGAATCGGTCGCTCATAGGACAGTTAACAGTTCCTGTCGCTAATAGGACTGTCGCAAGTGAGAAGACACCGTCTAAAAGGGGGATGAAGAAATTCCCCGTGTTATTTAAATGGTCCTTTTTTTATCTATAATCTCATATTTTAGGTACTTGAAATTGGAACAAAGACTTGAAATTCCGTATGCGTGCACATTTTCGTTAGATGCGTACACATTTCGAAAACACCAAAAATAAAAATTTCCAACTGTAAAATGGTTTTATGGAGAAAGGAAAAGTCTTTCTCATGTTATTTATATGGGACATCTTGTTTAGTTACTTTCGGCAGGATTGGAATGAAGAAATTTCATGATTGTGGCCTTCCGGGACTAACCACAGGAAACTTGCAAAAAGTGAATATTTTTAGTTTTTAAGGGATCTAAAAGGGGAAATGAAGAAATTCTCATGTTTTTTAAAAGGTCGATTTCTTGGGATGCAAAACCTTATCTGTTGGACAATTGAAATAGGGAAAGAAACTTTAAATTCGATAGAATTGTGGGTTTAAGAAGTGTGAGGCCGTAGGCCGAACAAACGCGGGGGTTGAGAGCAAACCTTCAACTGACCGAATGCATGAAATTAACTCTTGATATAAAGGCTAATTATATATGAGATGCAAGGCCGTAAGCCGAACAAACACAGGCATCAGGGGGCGAAGTCCCCAAAGCAAAGGCTATTCAACTAGTATAAAGAAGGAAATATTGGAAGTTAAAAGAGAAGCTGAAGATCGAGAAACATGGAAGTTACATTTCCATGTCCAAACTTTTTTTTTTAATCATCAGCCCAAGGAGCAGGATACTTAATAATAATGATAATTATCACGTAAGATTGTATTTTGGGGGCTACGGAGCAGTGATAAAGCGCTCACTTCTGATGCAACGGTTCCTGGTTCGAATCCAGGAGATGTAAGATTGTGGCGGATAATATCGTGGCCAAGGGGTACCCACGGCGTGTCCATCGGGTCCAGACCCCCCGAAAACTTCTTAACTCAACATATACTTTGGGGGGTGCGGTGGCTCAGTGGTAGAGCGTTCACGTCTGGTGCTTGGGGTCCCTGGTTCGATCCCAGCTCGCGCCGTGTGGACTTTGTGGTGGACAAACACCGTGCTCGTGGGGTTTTTCGGGGTTCTCCCCGTTTCTTCCCACTTTTCTTCATTCCACCATTTCACTCATCTCTCATCATCACCGTCTCCTTTAGCAGACGTGGGACGTAAAACTTAAAGATTTCATTTCATTTTTTCAATATACACTTTGTACACTTTCTCAGTAGGGAAATGATTGATGTAGCATGAAAATTTGATCTTATTTTTCATCTGTACTCTTTCTCTTACGAAAACAATCTAGTTCTATAATGTTTTTCTGAAATTATAGGTGGAAGTATCTTACAATTACTTATCGTTTTTTTCAGGTGCAATATAATAAATGTCCAATACTAAAGTGGCTTACAGTATTGCACTCCTCCCCGAAGCCAGGACCACTCCCAACAAAAATTTCTGGGTCCGCGCTTGATCGTGGTCGTGGATTCTCTCAGGGATCTCAGATTTCCTTTCGTATTATAATTCCACTAGTTCTTTCATAATTATTCAAATCCATTAATTATCCGTCTCCTTTATTCTTCAAGGCATAAGCGTGAGACGTGAAGCTGAAAATACAAGACGTAGACTTACTGCATGAGGTGGGTACCACAATAAATCATTAATCATAATCGCCAGTCGAAGTTTCTACCACTCAATTATTTGAAACTTGCAATGATTGAACTAAAACTTGTGAAATGTCTATTTTGGGGGGGGGGGGAGCTGCATCTGTATCAATAATATATAGCTGATTATACTTAATACAATAAACATTCTTTTAGCAATAATATCTTAGCAACGTGGCAGCGTTACTTAAAAACCAACAACTAATAATTCGCACTGATTTTGAACTGACGTAATGTCTATTTAATATGTCTGTTTCTTTTCTTCCTTTTTTTCAGTTAGTGTAATGGTGGCTCCTGAGGAGAAATCACGTCGGTTAAGATTTAAATTGTATCGTTAGAAGCTAAGGGAAGCTTACCTACATGTACTAATTCTTCTATGCAAATTTCAGAAGCTATATGAAGTCTTCACTTCTTTGGTTCTAACAATTCATTTAATTTTCTTGTCGATGTGACTTCCAACTAATTTTGTGTTAGACAACATCATGTCCGTGTGTTTTCTCGGAGTACTCCCATTTCCTCCCACACTCTTATTCCACCAATCTTCCATCATCATACATTTGTCTTAATCATCTGTCTCTCTCAGCCTACAAGGCATAATCATGGGACGTTAAGCGTCTCTCCTGAAGAATTTTGTATCACTGTGGTAGCGACAGGGCAACAGGGCAGAGACAATGAAATCTTCGAAAGAAATTAAAAAGTAAAATTAGAAAAATCTGTTCGAACTCCTTTCGTTTATCAGACTAGAAATAAATGAATACTACGTATATTAATTACAGATTGTTTCTTTCTTTCTTTTTAATATATATACATGTATTAGTTAATGCATGGTCTACATGCATGGCAAAAATGGGAACTAAAACCTCATTAAATTCACAATCTTTTTTTTTTTTTTTTTTTTTAATTTATAGGAAAGGCTTTCAGTGTGTCGCGACGATAGCTGTATGCACTTGTCAATTTAGTAGTACGCAAAGACTTATTGACTGTTCCAACAGCTTTCTAACATAAGAGGTACTCCTGCGTTTGTTCTTATTTCACAATGATGGCGACCTTGACCCATTTAGACGATATATCGACCTGGAAGCAAGCATGCGTGAGATTCTCTAATAATTTCATGGTCACATGAGCAAAACATTCTTTTTCACGAAGAGCAATTAAGAAATTAATTGGCGCTGTTTACACGAAGTAAGATTCCTTACAATGTTTGTGTCTGATACTATTGTATTTATTAGTCATTATCTAATGATTAATAGTAATTTGTCGTATTTTTTTACTACTTATTTTCTGCATTTGTAACAATAAGTTCTTGTTAAATGCTCACTTTACTGTAAGTGTTCTAAAATTATCTACATTTTTATAGTTAAGTTTTTATTACAAAACTTCAATAACTTAGAGTGTTGTTGAGGTAAAAAAAAAAAAAAAAAGTAATTATTAATATTTTGACCCATTCTTTATATATAATTGGGTTTGAAACGTAATACACGTCTATGTGCCAGATGACATTAGAGAAATCAGAAAATTAAGTCATTTCATACACTTGTCATTGGCGATCCAGAAGTGTGGAATGGGAGGGGTGATTACTGGCTACTGCACTAAACTTTCTCCTTCCTATATCTTAAATTATATCGTGATATGTTTACGAACAACAGGGAATCGCGATGGCTCAGTGGTAGAGCGTTCACCTCTGGTGCATGGGTCCCTGGTTCGATTCCAGCTTGCGCCAAGCTAACTTCGTGGTGGACAAACACTGTGTATGTGGGTTTCCTCTGGGTTCTCCTGTTTTCTCCCATTTTCTTCATTCAATCATTTCATTCATTTCTTATCATCACCATCTCCTTTAGCCTACCCGATATAATCGTGGGACATAAACCTCAAAGATTTAATTTCGTTTCATTTACGAAGAACTTCATCAGAAGGAAACTTACCCTATCTGTATTTGTATTTTGAGTTTAGCGTCCCTTTTAACATCGAGGCTATATGAGATGTGGACCTACAGATTCATGTGGGATCCGAAACACATAAGTTCCCGCCGGAAATCGACTCCGGGTCTTCCGCGCCAAAGCAGTGTACGCTATGAATGTAGTAGAACACCATTTCTGGGTTCCTCAGAAAGAAATTGACATGTCCTATTTTAAAGTTCATATTGAAATATTTATTCAAAAAAATCACAAAACCAATTGAAACCCTTTTGAGAAAACAGTCAGCACTAATCACAGCCACACCAGAAAGCTATTCGCTCTGGAAAACGTTAGAAAAATGAATTAGTATTTTACGAGTGTTAATGAAATATTCATTCATGAAATACAAACCTTAGTGAGTGTCTTGCTGAAATAATCACGGTCATTTATTTTCATTCTCCAGGACCTACCCTTAACATTCTAGTGTAAGAAAAAAATTGAAATATAGCTTAGAAAATCTTATTTAGGGTGTTTTAATATTTGTGTGACCTCTGTACAGTATATAGAAACAGTCAGACAGACGGAATCTTGAAAATAATAATAATTAAATAAAGCATATACAGATCATGAAACTTGTAAATTCGTCAAACTCTCGAGTTTACTACTATTAATTTTTTTCACGTACGTACATAAGACTTTTCTTTGCCACTATTATCATTCAAAAGAAAGAAAAAAACGCTTTCTGGATTTTTCAACTGAAAATGGCATACTACTGTACAGGGTGGCCCAAAAGTAGGTATACTGTCCCGTATGACCGGCTCATGGTATTTTATATCATTTACTTATTGCTATCCATACAGTTAGTGACTTAGTTCCTTTATTTATTTGTTCTTAATCCCTTTTCACTCATACTTCAGGCTTGAAACAGAACTAATTGTCTTCATAAACTAAAATGTCAAACTTGATCAATGCAAGTCTGTATGCCTAGCTTTGGGCCACTCTGTATATTGCAGACTTTTATTTTTTATATTTTATTTATTTATTTATTTGAAATTAAGTATTCATTTTTGAAATATGAACAAGACCCGAACTTGCTTGAGAGAAAATCGTGTAAAAAATTTCCCCGAGAGTAAACTATCTCTTATGGAATTTTTAGACTTCCAAATTGTGCTATATGCATAAGTATTGGAAGTTTTAAGAGGACGTCCAACCGGCCGTCTGTACGTCTGGTGACAGGTATCAGAAGAAAAACGGAAAGAACTAAAAAAAAACATTAAAAAAGAAATTCGATTCAACATCCCAAGAATATGTTCCATTTCCTCTCTTAATGATCTATTGAAACCAGAAGTGGTAAGAAAAGAGCAGTGGCTTTAATGCTGCGCTGATAGAGCAAAAAAAATATCTATAATAGATAGCGAGAAGCAGTTTTCTGCAATTGGTTCACCAATCCAAGAACATATTCCGTCTCCATGGTTTTCCCTACTAAAACCGGAAGTGTGGTAGAAATACCTAAACTTCCAGTTTCAATATGGATTCCTATATAGACAAAGCGGCAAAAAAAAAAGTGAGAATCGGTTTGTTGTTGTAATCGATTCAACGTTTCAAGAATAGGTTCTATCTCCTACTTTAGCCCTTTATTCAAACCGGAAGTAGTAGAAATGTCATTTGAGTTTTAACGTTGATCGTCATAGAAAGAGAACGTTAATGCATAGCGAGAAACAGATTCCTGTAACCGATTCGCCGAACCAAGAATGAAATCTGTTTCTATCATTATCTCTCTATTAAAAACCGGAAGTTACACAAACCAACTGCAACATCCGATTTCAATATTAATTTCCATAGATTGAAAACAGTAAGAGAAAGCGAGAAATGACGATATCCAATTTGATATGAACTCAGCATATCCCAAAATAAATCTCATCTTGACCTTTATTCTTCGTTTCAAATCGGAATTGGTGGTAATCCACGATTTCCGGTTTCAACACTGATGGCAAATTTCTTTGCACCTATGTGGTCAGCATACGCATCTCTGGTGCAGGATACCTGAGTTCGATTTCTAGTGTGAGCTCATGTGGTTCGGATTCCACGTTAAGCTGTAGGTCCACGTCTCATATAGCTTCGGAGCTGAACAGGATGCTGAACTCCCAAAGTCATTAACCAACCAACACTGATCGCTATACTGAGGAAACGATAATACATAATAGGAAGCAGTGTTTAATAGGAATTCAGTGCCGTATGCAGGCTTCGTCTCCCATTTTATCTTCCTATTTTAACCGGAAACCACCAATTTCGGCTCCAATATTGGTCTTCGGAGGTCCTAAACGGTAAGAAATAGCAAGGAATGTCTTTTAATATGAATTCAGCATCCTAGCAAGAAATGTCTTTTTTGATATGGATTCAGCATCCTAGCACGAAATGTCTTTTCATATGGATTCAGCGTCCTATGAAGAAATGTCTTTTCGGATATAGATTCAACGTCCGACCAAGAAACTTTTTTTTTTCAATGTGGATTCAGCGTCCTAGCTAGAAATGTTTTTTTTTTAATATGGATTCAGCATCCGAACAAGAAATGTCTTTTTGATATGGAGTCAGCGTCCTATGAAGAAATGTCTTTTTGATATGGATTCAGCGTCCTATGAAGAAATGTCTTTTTGATATGGATTCAGCGTCCTATGAAAAAATGTCTTTTTGATATGGATTCAGCGTCCTATAAAGAAATGTCTTTTTGATATGGATTCAGCGTCCTAGCAAGACATGCCCTCTTTTATATGTACTCAGCATCCTAACAAGAAATGTATTTTCGATATGGACTCAGCGTCCTAAGTACAAATTTCATCTCGATCATAACCGCTCCGTTTAAACCAGAAGTGACAGAAGTCTACGGTTTCCACCTTTAACACTGATTGTCACAGTGATCACCACTGAACACAGGTTCATTCTCAAACTTTATTCCTCCTGTTTGCAACCGAAAATTATAGAAATCTATTACCACTTCCGGTTTCAATTTTGATATCGGAAAAAATGTAAGAGATTGCAAGAACTGTTTTTCTGGTATGGTTCAGCGTAACAGTAATAAGTTCGATGTCATTCTTATATCTTCTACTGAATCCGACAGTAGTAAAAATTTGTACAACTTGCAGTTTCAATATTGATTCCTATATAATGATAATTATAACATAATGATATGGATTCAGCATCCGAAGAAAGGGTTCTACAACAAGCTTGTCTCTGTATTGCAACCGGAAGTTATAGACATACTATTTCCGGTTTTAGTAGTGAATTTGCAAAGTTTAGAAACCTACCGAAGTTTAACAATGTAATTTGATGCTCACTAGTTTATTATTATTATTATTATTCACAGAAATTATTTATTGTACATTATAGTTATTGCTGAATATTGACAGAGCCGTAGCTAAGGGGGGGGCGAGTGGGCGATTGCCCCGGGCGCTGATAGCAAGGGGGCGCCGAACAAGCAAGAAGAAAGAAAAGGTATCGTAAAAGAGTAAACAATATCGCACCCCTTAAAAGAATTAAATCATATTGTTGCCGGTTTTGCAAAGAAATATACATTTGTTAAAAATTTTCTTGCTCGCTCCGCTCGCAACCCAAGATTTTCAATAAGAGTCACAAGTTTTTATTTATTACTTAAAAAGAGTTATTATATACGATTTGTTAATGATGATATGATATACAAGATGTCGAGTGATGATTTACAGTGTACGGAGGAGCGTTTTCAAAATCGGAACGGTCAAAGTCTGAAATAAGTGTTCAGCTTTGTAATGGTGATGAGTTTGCCTCCTAGTTAATCACGCTTTTCTACCCAATCGGATTAATTACAATGGTGAGAATGAAGGTATTAAAATACGACGGTTGGAGAGACGTGTATGCTGCTGTTTGCGCGGCTTAAAATGAATGTAAACAAGGGGTAGGTATAATAACATATTCGAAATCGTAGAGGAGTAGAAGCTAAAAAGGTCAAACCGCCCCGCTCGACCCCCCTTAGCTACGGCTCTAATATGTACCAACAAAACCAACAAACAATCACAAGTAACAGGAAGACAATGCATTGTTGCTGAACAATGAATTATTAACGTCAGAGTTCGAAGACTTTAGAAACGCTCTGTAGTACCTCTGTAGCAGTGTTGGGTAAGTTACTTGTAAAAATGTAACGCGTTACAAGTTACTTTACTTTCTCTTAAAATGTAACGCGTTAGTAACGCGTTACTTGCCCCAAAAAAGTAACTATTACTTTACTTCGAAAGTAACGCGTTACTTTTAGGTCCGAAACTTTAAATATGTGAAAAAAAATATTACTTCAATTTTCCGTACTACTATTACTACCACAATTATTATTATTATTATTATTATTATTATTATTATTATTATTATTATTATTATTATTATTATTATTATTATTATTTCTGCACTTCTGAATCGCGTTATGTAAATGCAAGGACAAATTTTTACTTGTTATATAAACATTTTCATATAATGTAACATTGATAAAATGCCATACTGCGTTACTCGCAGGGATGGGCACGAGCGAGTTCGAGCGAGTTTTCTTTGAAACTCGATTCGACGAGAAACATACATCTTTGAGCTCGACCCGAGAACTCGGCTCGAAAAATTTCCTCCAACTCGACGCGAATTAGGGACGAGTTTCGAGTCAAGTCGAGCCAAATCCGGTGTGTAGTTTCGAGTACTCTCTTCAAGTATATTACATAGACAATATAATTATTATCAATGACACTACTACTACTACTACTACTACTACTACTACTACTAATTATTATTATTATTATTATTATTATTATTATTATTATTATTATTATTATTATTATTATTATTATTATTATAACACTGTATATAAACATGAAAGATAGGCGATTTGTATTTGAATACTGAAAAACTAGTTGATTGCCAACCTCGGTAGTCGTGAAGTCTAGGAATCAAGGACATTGTTCACGAGCTTTTGAATTTAGGTTGAGTATTCGGGCTCTAGCCAAACACTGTTAAAAGTTATAGGGCACTGGCCAAATATCTTCAAAACTGCTCGGCCCGGGTTTAGAATTGTCAACGACTGGAGCAGCTCGCCTCACAGCTCATTCACTATCGACCCGAACCGAGAAGTGAGCCGAGCCAACAGCTCACCCAATCGACTCGGCTGGAGAACTCGGCTCAGTTGAGCCAAACCGAACAGATGGCTCATCCCAACCAAGCCAGCTCGAGTCGATGGTTCACCCCAAGTGAGCCGACCCGAGCCATCTTTTCAGTTGAGCCGAGCCGAGCTGAGCTTGTTATAAAAAATGTCTTGTGGTCTCGCTATCGAGACGAGACGAGATGCGAGCAGTGTCCCCTCTCGTGAACAACACTAAAAGTATTCCATATTACTGCTTAGCTTACATTTCTTATGGCTTTTACTTTCCAGTGTAATCAGGTCATTATTTCAAGACGAGTTAAAACGAACGAGCTATTTATCAAACTCGACTGGACTCGAAACTCGGCTTGAATTCGAGTCGAGATTTAGCTTGTCTCGTGCTCATCCTTACGCGTTAGAAAAAAATGGTTGCTTATTATTATTCTGCTAAACTAATTATGTAATAATAACAATGTTGTTATGTAAAATTAAAAATGCAGAATATGGAGAAACATTACACTACAACTAATAAAATGAGAACACATGAACTGGGGGTGAATCAAAACTTGCCAGTAACTCTAAAATCGATACATGCTTTTTAAAGCTAGTTTCAAACTCTATAATCAACGGGACTCTAGGATAAGCAAGCTGATCTGAAAGAACTCCAATATTGCATACCATCAGCAAACTATTTTCTAGTAATAAAGTAGGAATGCTCATCAGAACAATTTATTCATATTAACCCCTTACTGTATATCGTTAATTATGGCACCCTAGGTGTTGATATTTTCCGCCGGGGCACTTCAGACACTTTACTTCTAAATTCTGTTCACCATCTTCCTTAGCTCTTAAGAAAAAAGTACCGTACTCTTTCAAATGTTCGAACGGTAAAATATTTTTGTTCTCCATCTTTATAAAAAGAACACTAATCAAAGTAAAATAGACTACCGGTATCATTGAACTCCTAATTTACTCACTGAATGTATTGATTTGCAGCTCTCAAAATCTACGACAAAATCTTCCAGGTGCTTGCAATCAGCACACGTTATTTCCCTAAGGCAGTCCTCATCTTCCAAAAACAGCAAGTGGCACTACGAACTTATCTGTTTCTCTGTGTGTCTGTGACTGTCGGTCACTGACATACGTACTTCACGCTCGAGTGTTTAATTCTGAGAAATTCACTTACAGGAAAGAAACATTTGTTTCCGAAAAAAATATACATGTATTGTAGTTACTCATCCGAAATGTAACGCGAAAAAAGTAACGCAAACTAGGTACGTTACTTAAAAATTTGTAACGCGTTACCGTTACAGTTACTTTGAAAAAAATGTAACGCGTTACTAGGAAACGTTACTTAAAAAGTAACGCGTTACTTGCGTTACGTTACTTCCCAAGACTGCTCTGTAGTGCCCGTTTCTCGCTTGGTAACAGATAGGATTAACAAAATACATTTGTAATAAACATAATCCTCTGGTTTCTGGTGGTACACACTCGTTCACTGAACTTAACCCAACGAACTTCGTCTTTTTCAAAAACTAATCACCAGTTATTTTTTTCATTCCATATGAAATGCATCCAATTTCAAAGAATTTGTTAGGATCATTTCTGCATCAACCAGTTGTATCGTCAGGATATGTTTTCTGTACATACGTATCAGTTATGCTTTGTTTTATCTTTCATACAGACAAAACATAAACCTTCTGAATTTCCGTTATATTTCACAAAAACAACTAACTAACTCTATGGCGTATAGAAGTAATAGAACCCAGAAGTTCAATTCAACCTCTCAAATGACTTCTGTCATTACCCAACTGAATCCATTCCTATTTCTGCAAGATTGATCTTAATATTGTCCTTCCTTCTGCGTCCAAGTCTTCTTAATGGGCGTTTTCCATTGGATTTTCAGTCAAAACTTGAATGTGTTCCTACTGTCTTTCACTCTCACTAAATGACCTGCCCACCTGAGTCTCCTAGACTCAATGACTCTAAGAATGTTTGGTAAACGGTATAAACTATGCAATTCCTCGTTATGAAGTTTCTGCCATAAACGATTGCCATTCCTCTTGGATTCGAATATTTGTCTCAGGATTTTATTCTCAAATACTTTCAGTCTGCGTTCTTCCCTTAAAGTAAGCGACAGAACAACAGGCATGATTATCGTTCTATATATTTTGAGCTTCAAAATTCTCGACAGAATTCGCGGCCAAAGATTTTGAACTGAATAATAACACGAATTCCCTGCTTTCTGTCGACATTTAATTTTTTCGTAGATGTGATTTTCGTTTGTTAATATTGATTCTAGATACTTGAATGTATCTACTTTATCGAAAATATTATTTGAAACTTTGACGCTTCCATAATTTGCAGTATTACGATTCCAGTGAACTTCTATGTATTTAGTTTTTTCTGCATTTACTTCTAACTCTGCAAACATTTAATAATATCTCTGCATTTCTTTCTGTTATTCTCATATAATCTCCTATTAAATTTACATCATTAGCAAACGCCTTAACCTACCGAATACTATTCAACCCTAGGGCCTGGTTCCTATATTTGATTTTCCTTATAGTCTACTCTAGAAAAAAGGCAAATAATAAAGTCGACAACGCCTCTCCTTGTTTCAGGCCATTCTCGACGAGGAAACGCGTAGACAAGAATTTTCCTATTCGCACTTTATTTTGGGATTCGTTTAAACATATCTTAATTAATCTAATTAGCTTTTGCAGTATTCCAAATTCTGCAAGAATGTCGTATAATGTTTATCTCCTAATAGAATCGTAAGTCTTTCTAAAATCAATAAATAAGACTGCTCGACAAAATAAAACTTTTTGTAAGCTGTTTTTGATTTGACACCTGATTTTATATAATTTGAGGTTGTTAATTACGAAAATGAAATTAGTTTTCCCCCATCACGTCAGGTTTTTTCACGAATCGAAAAGCATGATTTCGTAAATTGTACTATTTATACAGCAACGCTGCTAATATAGAGTAAAATTATGACTATATATTTCTAACAAAGGAACATTATTTTGCATCAGAACTAATCTGAACATCGATATTCTAAATAATTAAGGTTACCAGTGACGTAACTAGGGGGCAAACGAGGCTTATTCCCCGGGCGTCGGATTAAGAAAGCCCAAATTGGGCAAATATTTGGGGAAATGTTTTGTTATAATTGATGTACCGGGATATTGTATTCCCATTTCTTTCTTGTGTTGTCGTCGGAAACGTTACATTTTTGTGTGTGTGTGTGTGTTTTCTTTTTCGTTTGCGCGCATCACATTCTGTTTTTCAATCACTTCTAATGCTAAATTTCTTTCGGTATTACTTCTTTTGTCGTGTTCACTTCCATCTCAATTTTAGATTTAGGCATATTTGACTATCCTCTAAATTGTATCGAAGTTTTGTCAAGTTTCCAGTGGGTGTCAGCTAACCATTTTCTTCCAAGACTAAATGTATTTAAATATTTATTTCAAATGGTCGATTTGATTTCCCGTGATGATCGGACAGACAATTACGATGTCACTTTTACATATTTACCGTCTTATTTGGAACTTGCCCCATTTCCCCCTCAAAAGTGGATTTTTAAGGACAACGGAAGATGGGCTTACATATTGTAAAATAAGATGTTTATGTTCATCTGTTCCTCTTATGATATTTGTGTCAATGAATGATAAAAACCCGACTGGATCAAATGCTAAATACCGTATATTAAAAAGACAATTTCAAGTGCTTCATCCGTTTTGCTGTGAAGACAAGACACAACCTCGATGTCATCATTCTTAAATATTGAGCAAAAATGATACCAATTGCCCATCTTCTTCACTTAGTACCGAAATTTTTAAACACGATCGGACGTGCACACTCTTTTTAAATAAGGAATTTATGTATCAAATTTCATCTCACAAACGTGAGAGATTCTATTTTTGGCATACATTTTAACCCACTCTCCTGTTAGGATACGAATTTCAATAAGAATGGTGTGACAACAATCCAGTCCGAAGAAGGTGTTAACTATGTTAATAAAATTCATTTCAAACCGTTCAGCCATTTTTCGGTATGATAAACAACGTGTTTTTCACTTATAAACTATGCAGATATAGATTAATAGTACGATTGTTACTGTTTCGTTATTTATTTATTAAAGTTATTTATTGATATAAAAATGATGTGTTATCAGTGGCGGGGTTGGATGTTAAAAGTGGGGGGCAAGACATGACCTGGATATTTGATATCAATGTTAGTTTTCCTGGTTGCTTGTAACATTTTGACGAAAGATTGTATAACTATTAGGATACTGTCTTTTTCACTTAAAATACCGTATATCTTGTTTCATATTTTATTAAGTAAATTTACAAGAACAACGCAAGTAGATACTAGCCCTTTGTACACTTAAATAACGAAGGTGTAAGAAGAGATTTGATTCCTTGCTCATGAATATCTTAAAATTCTGTCTGGATAATTGTGTGATCAGGTTAAGGGTCTATTTAATAACAAATTTGCAAACAAACAGAAAGGATAATATT
This sequence comes from Thermobia domestica, assembly GCF_964235325.1. Taxonomy (NCBI): domain Eukaryota; kingdom Metazoa; phylum Arthropoda; class Insecta; order Zygentoma; family Lepismatidae; genus Thermobia; species Thermobia domestica. The sequence continues at coordinate 120,520,996 of NC_137469.1, read as the reverse complement.
AATAAAATAATCATAGTAATGAGTAATGAGGCTTGTTTTGCAAAAGTTATATTGAAACTGGAAATTAATGAACAACTTATATTTTTAATTCCACCCATGCTATTATATGTGTTATTACTCTTAAAATGAAAGTGAATACTACAAGCATATGCTACGACATTTAAAGAAATACTTTTGCAGCTTCCCGAAACATGTTCGCTGCCATTAAGTACAGTTTTCACTTTCTTGGAATATATCAAAACTCAGCAATACTTAGAGTCACTCCACGTTTCAGTTATACAAAATAATCCTAAAACCTAGAATTATGCTGAATTCACTAAATTTAATTGTATATACAAAACTGTATCTGTACACCCATAAACTCGTATATTATACTGCAAAATTAATATTCCTTACTGAGCTCCTTCGTGGCTAAGCGGTTAGTGTGCACGCGTTCGACGTGGGAGACCCGGGCTCGATTCCCAGAGGAAGCTCACGTGGTTCGGACTCCACGTTGATCACTAAGTCCACGTGTCATATAACTTCGATGCTGAAAAGGATGTTAAACTTAAAAAAAAAATCAAATCAAAATATTCATTATTATTAGAAAGAAGAAAATACATTTTAGGAACTGTCGATTTTTGTGCAATTAAAGAAAAACTTGTTAAGGACTTCTTTTCTTGCGAAATGTTATCTCAATTAGTTCCAGAGCAGCTGACTTAGATATCGAGCCCTTGCAAGAAGAAATGAAAGTATGCTCGGATTGTGGCGCTCCAATAGGTTCATTTTTGGGCCATTTTTAGTGGCAGTTGAAACGCAATTTCTGTAGCTTTCTTAATTCCACGGGAAGACAACCAATAAAAATGAAATGAAATGAAATCTTTAAGTTTTACGTCCCATGGTTATGCCGGTTAGGCTAAAGGAGATGGTGATGATGAGAGATGAGTGAAAGGGTGGAATAAGAGAAAGTGGGAGGAAACGGGAGAACCCCGAGAAAACCCATGAGCACGGTGTTTGTCCACCACAAGTTCACTTGGTGGGAGCTGGGATCGAACCCGGGACCCCGAGCACCAGAGGTGAACGCTCTACCACTGAGCCACCGCGCCCTCAAGACAACCAATAAGTACTCATGGAACGACAAATATTTTATGGCACATTTTTACTCTATGAACCAATAATACATACAAAACTTTATATTTCCAAATGAAACTATATACATTAATGGCTAATTTAAAAAAAGTGGGGGCAACTGCCTCCCTTTGCCCCCCTAATCGCCGCCCATGTGTGTTATATATAATGTTTAACAATACCTAGCATTTTCCACGTTATCAACATTGAAGTAGCGAATTCTGTGTCTAGTATTTATATTATATTCAATTTAATGTGTCACGCTAGTAGCAAATTGAGCATGAATGCGAAAACATTGTTCAGTTTCAGTTCTCAAGAGTTTCTTTCCTGTCTTTCTATTATTTTGTCAATAGCTTACAAAACACTGGCATCAGACTTTTGCATGTATATTCCTCAACATTTTTCCACATATTTTCCTCAAAGTTTAACGGGAATCGAACCCGAGACTATAAGAACCAAAAACGCACGCACTAGCCACTAGACCAGCAGAAAGCACATGAGTTCTACTAACACTATCATACAAATTTTCCGTGTGTATGACGACGTTTCGTAGTCTATAGGTCTGTTCCGGTCATATTGGGACACGAGTGTGACTGCTTCCAGATCACGAAATTCTTAACCAGTTTCATCACTGCTTCCCAATACCAGCATAATAATAGGGATTCTTCCAACCTGAACGGATAAGAACTGACTGTGGGGTCATATCCTTTTTTTATTTCTAAAAACGGAGTTCGATTCTCGGCGGGAGCTCATGCGTTTCGGATTCCACAGTCTCGCTGCTGAATGGGACGCTAAAATCATGTCAGCTACTACAACTAATAGCAGACATTCTAGAAAAACCTCTGCAGACCATTTTCTTCATAATAAACTTTCTTTTCGTACCAAACAGGACAAACATATATGTATAAAAACAAGCATTCTGTAAAACCTCCCGAAGTATTCAAAAGTGATATAGGAACTTCCACTAAAAATAGGTTCTAGCAAGCAAAGTAGGTTATTTTTGGCATTATTCAATTTGATCATTGCTACATTTGCTAATGAAATGTTGACGTTACATGTTCTTCCTGAAATATATGCAAAGAGAAACATATCTTTTCACTAAAAATCCATTGTTAGATACGTTAATTTATAGGAAAAAAATGGGAAAGCAGAAGCTGGTTGAGTGAGTTACTCCCTGGATTTATCGCTAGCTTAGTCAGTTTGTAACGACAATAATATAACCATGGGACGTCAAATTAGTGTTGCGTTCTTCAAAGTTTAAAGTTCTAAATATATTTCAGATTCTATCGAGAATCAAATTCAAAATGTATATTTAAGAAACTTGTATTTCAGCATATAACGGCAAATATTTTGCCAACTTCAAATACCCTGCATTTCATTGGAGTTTATTTTATTATAAAAACTGCTTAATTCTATTATAGAATTGTTCATATTTGTCATATTACCTTCGACATTTTCAAATGTAAATGTATTATTTTTTCATTTCTTTATATAACGAAATGTAATGATATAGTGACATTCTGAACTATGATCTTTGTTTTGTTAAGAACTAAAGATGAGTATTTTATATCTAAACGAAAAAATAATTACAGTAGAGCGTCGATTATCCGAACGTCGGTCAACCGAACGACCGCTTACCCGAACTGTGTACTCGCTCGCACCTGTTACTCTCCCACCCTACCGTCCATCATCCCCCTCACTCCCAAACCAAGTTTTCCACAGTAGTCGCCGCACTAAGCCACCGCTGGCGGAACATTGCTTCTAATGGGGCCTTCATAAGGCGCTGCTGACCGGCCAAGCCGCCAATCGCTGTGTTTCAACAATCAGCACACTTCTGTCGGTTTGGCACTGGCTGTAGAATTAGCGGCAGTATCAAAGCTGTTCACAGCAACAGCTGCGCCAGCTTAGAGTTGAGGCGTGCCGCCCCGCGCAGTTTGAAGGATTGCGCGCCCCTAAGAAGAGCTTCTCACGGTGCAAACAGTAACCTTCTGTTCTCTGTTACGACCACTTGTGTGCTGCTGCGTGAAGAAGTGAACTTGACGATACAAAATGTTTTAACGTAAACGTGTTGTCCTTTCTATGAGGGACAAGTACGAGATTATTAAAAGGTTAGAAGAAGGTGAATCTGCAACCACTATCCAATGAGTACAAGGTGGGGAAGTCGACAATTACGGATATAAAAAAACAAAAGACGAACATAGCAAATTTTATAGCTATGCTTGATTCTACTGATGGATCAACAAGCCGTAAAACTATGAAGCTCGCCACTAACACAGATCTAGATGATGCTGTTTACAAGTGGTTTACACAAAAGAGATTGCAAGGAGAACCTATCTCAGGTCCCATTCTGTGTGAGAAGGCAATGCAGTTCAACGAAAAACTTGGAGGGCCTTCGAACTTGAAAGCGAGCACGGGCTGGTTAAAACGCTTCAAGTCAAGACATGGTATTCGTGAGCTTACAATACAAGGAGAAAAACTGTCGGCTGATTCTTCAGCAGCTGATTCTTTCAAAGTCAAACTAAGGGATGTATTAAGGGAAGAAGATTATGCTCTCGAAAACGTTTACAATGCTGACGAAACTGGACTTAACTGGAAAGCTTTACCGTGAAAAACTCTTGTTTCACGTCATGAATTAGCAGCACCTGGTCCTAAAACAAGCAAGGACCGTATTACAGCTTTGGCTTGTGCTAATGCTACTGGAAGTCACCGACTGCCTATGTTCGTCATTGGTAAAAGTAAAAAACCGCGTTGTTTCAAGCACGTTAATATGTCAGCCTTGCCTGTTGTGTACACCTCACAAAAGAGCGCCTGGATGGATAGTACGATTTTTATGAAGTGGTTTCTGGACGTTTTCGTACCCTCTGTAAAAGCTCATCAGCTAAAGAATGGGGAGAGGGAGAAAACACTACTTCTCCTTGACAATGCACCAACTCATCCGTCATGTGATATTTTAAACGAAAAAGACGAGTTCATAAAGGTAATATTTCTTCCACCGAACGTAACCTCCTTATTACAGCCCATGGATCAAGGCGTTATCGAGACTTTCAAACGATATTACAGGAAAGAATTGTTGCGTAAGTTATTGTTAGAAAGAGAAGAGGATGGAGAAGAAAGTCTCTTAAGAAATCATAAGAATATTGACTTAAAAGACGCGTCCTACATGATCAGCGCAGCATGGAATATTGTAAAGGAAGAGAATTTGAAAAAAGCCTGGAATAAAATTTTGGACACAGAAGAAAATTCACAAGGTATGATTGAAAATGACGAACAGAATGATATGTCCGAAATTCTCGGTATGCTAAAAGAAATAGATTATAAGACCGCACATTTTCATAATAAATAACTAAACAATATGACACTAGCCCTAGCCCATCTCATCCAAGGAGGATTCTAATTAAATTAGGAGAAACAATCAATAAAACTATCGAAAGAACAAATATTAATACAAGCATAATAAATCGATTAAGGTATCGTTCAGATCCTATATACTGTCCACTATAATAAATTACCATTCTAGAAATATAAAGCACAAATCTTATAAATATAAATGATATTCAGTCAAATAGAAGAGTTATAATAATTTTATTTCTATTAAAAGAAATAACATCTCACTCAATAAATACACTATATCTATTGATTAAAAAATTCAAGCCTATTAGAAATAAAAAAACACTTATTCTACTTAAAAAGGCAAATCTAGTCACACAAATTGAAAAAGGTCAAACCATGGCCTAAGGGCAATAAACCTTCTTTAGTTCCACAAACTAAAATTTTATCCTAAACTACTCAAGCAACTACAATCATAGAAATCTTGGCCCTGCAAAAAAGATCAATAAATTTAAAGGCAATCAGTGTAACATCAATAATAAATATTCTCGCACACTTCCCCCTCAACAAGAATGTAAATTAGAATAAGGCATTCCGTGTTGAGTATATGAATATAAATACAATCTATAAGCAGCTCTAAAAAAAGATAGTAAAGCTAACCCTAACATACTCAATCAAGACCAGCCAACGATTCTATTTAACAGACTAATTTCTCCTAATAAATTTAATGTTGGTGGTGCGGCCATATTAGCAATTCTTAATAAAAATCATCACAGCCCTAGACTCGGCATAAAAGATAATATTCCTCGATTGATTAACAGTCTTCGACTCCCTAAACGTTCATAAGAAATATTTGCAAGACAAAATAATCCCGAAGAACATAGGCCGTGGGCAATTATTAATGTAAGAGCACCTCTAAATCCTCATAATCCCATCGTTAGTAATCCTATCAACACTAACCCTATATGAGCAACAGAAGAATAAGCAATTAAAGATTTTACATCAACTTGTCGTAAGCACACTAATCTAACCGATCAAATACCCACAACTCTAATACCAAATCAAATTAAATTTATATTTACAGCTACATTTTCTATAAAATATAGAATACGTAATAGCCCATATCCCCCTAACTTCAATAAAACCCCCGCCAAAATTATTGAACCACTTACGGGCGCCTCAACATGTGCTTTAGGTAATCAAAGGTGAACCAAAAATATAGGTATTTTAATTAAAAAAGCAACAACTAAAGCAAAATATCATATATAATACGTAATTCCTAAATATATTACACTTCTCATATTAATTATCAATAAGCTACCCCTAACATATTCTAAATAAAAAATTCCAATCAAAAGTGGTAGCGAAGCAAATAAAGTATAAAACAACAAGTATATCCCTGCCTGCACCCGTTCGGGTTGATAGCCTCAACCTAAAATTAAAAATAATGTAGGAATTAATGAGCCCTCAAAAAAAATAAATAAATAAAACATAAATAATCTAGAAGAAGAAAATCTCAAATAGAGTAACACAAGTAATAATAAAACTAAACTAATAAAACTCGTAGTATAAAATGAACTTCTTAGTACACCTTCTCTAGCCATAATTATAAGGATAACAATTCAAATACTTAATAAAATCAACGAATATCTCAGGCTGTCTCTCCACAAATAATAGCCCACCTCCCAAGGAACCAATCCTATACTATTTCTTATTATAAATAAAAAACAAACTCTAATAAGACAAAACTGAACAACTCACCATAATTTAAAATTAAAGCCCAAAGGTATTAAAAACAACATAAACATTAAATATTTTAGCATCGCAATACAACTAAAGAATTCAAGTAATCACCTCCATGAGTTCGAACAATAGACACTAAAATTGATAAACCTAAACTACCTTCGCAAACACTAAAAGTTAAAAATAATAAACAAAAATAGTTTTCAACATACAAGCTTCCCAAAGAATAAGACAAAAGTAAAAAACTTATCAACACAATAAATTCAAGTCTTAATAAAACTATCAGTAAATGCTTACGCTGAATAACAAAACAAGCTATTCCTAAAATAACTAGAAAACAAGAAAACAAAATAAATAATATTTTCATAAGCTTTTATAGTTTAACTAAAACGTTGGTCTTGTAAACCATTAATGAATAAAATTCTAAAAGCATCAAGAGAAAGTATAAACTTATCTTTAGTCCCCAAAACTAATATTTTAATAAACTATCTCTTGAAATTAAAATAACCTGAATATTACTTATAATTTTAGTAGTTTTAAGATTTATCCTAATTCAAATATCTCACCCCTTATCAATAGGGTTAATACTCATTGTCAACACTATTACCACCTGCTTAACTATTTCAACTATAAGAGAATCTCCTTGATTTTCTTATATTCTCTTCTTAGTTTTTCTAGGGGGCATATTAGTTCTATTTATTTATGTTACAAGACTAGCATCAAATGAAATATTTACTCTAACACCTAATCTTTTCCTACTAATTTTCCTAGTTCCATTGCTCCTAATTCTTATAATAATTATCGACCCCCTTCTACTGCCAAACATAATTTCATTACCAGACCCTCACCACTATACAACTAATTACCAAGAAATCCCCGGTATAAAATTTTATATAACATCAATCTTAATGAATACCATTATATTAGCAACATACCTATTTATTACATTAATTGCAGTAGTAAAGATCACTTCATTATATCAAGGCCCTCTTCGGCCTTCTAAGTCATATGTCAACACCAATTCGCTTACATCATCCTCTTTTTAAAATTGCTAATAACGCCTTAGTAGACCTCCCAGCTCCTATTAACATCTCATATTGATGAAATTTTGGCTCTCTTCTCGGTTTACGCTTGATTATTCAAATTGCTACAGGTCTATTTCTAGCAATACATTATGTATCAAGTATTGAATTAGCCTTCAACAGAGTAATTCACATCTGCCGAGATGTAAATTTTGGGTGGCTTTTACGCACTTTACATGCCAATGGAGCATCATTCTTCTTCATTTGCCTTTACTTACACGTCGGTCGAGGAATATACTACGGTTCTTATCTTTAGCTTCATACTTGAAGAGTAGGAGTTGATATTCTACTTTTAGTGATAGCAACTGCTTTTGTAGGCTACGTCCTGCCTTGAGGTCAAATATCTTTCTGAGGTGCTACAGTCATTACAAATCTATTATCAGCTATTCCCTACCTAGGAACAATATTAGTACAATGAATTTGAGGGGGCTTTGCTGTAGATAATGCCACTTTAAACCGATTCTTTGCTTTCCATTTCCTCTTACCCTTCATTGTAGCCGCCATATCAATAGTGCATCTCCTATTCCTCCACCAAACAGGATCTAACAACCCCCTCGGTCTTAACAGAAACCAAGATAAAATCCCCTTCCACCCTTATTTTTCAACTAAGGACACTATTGGATTTCTAATGATAATAACAGCCTTAATATTACTCACCCTCTGAAATCCCTATATACTAGGAGACCCTGAAAACTTCACTCCAGCCAATCCTCTAGTTACACCAGTACATATTCAACCAGAATGATACTTCTTATTTGCTTACGCTATTCTTTGTTCCATTCCTAATAAACTCGGAGGAGTTATTGCTTTAGTAATATCAATCCTCATTTTAATAATCATACCATTTTTCCATACTAGAAAAATACGAGGCCTACAATTCTACCCCATTAATCAAATTATATTCTGAATTATAGTTAGCACGGTAACCTTTTAACTTGAATTGGAGCTCGACCGGTAGAAGATTCTTATATTCTAACAGGCCAAATTCTCACAGTTATTTACTTCGCTGATTTCCTATTTGTACCTTATCTCTCCTCTTTATGAGATTTCCTACTAAATAAAACTTAGTTCTTTGGCTGAGAATAAGCATATGTTTTGAAAACATACAACAGAGCAAAGCTCTAAGAACTTATCCTCAATTTAATACACTTAAATTAAAAGAGAAATAAAAAGAAGCTTTATGCCTCCTAATAATAAAAGATAATTAAGAGATAAAGGTAAAAAACATTTTCAAGCAAGATATATTAATTTATCATACCGAAATCGGGGTAACGTTCCTCGTACTCAAATAAACCCAAAAGAAATAAACACTACCTTACAAAAAAACAAAACAGAAAAAATATCATGTCCTAGAAACAAAATACTAAATAAAGTTCTCATAAACAAAATACTAGCATACTCGGCCATAAAAATAAGAGCAAATCCTCCTGCTCTATACTCAATATTAAATCCAGAAACAAGTTCTGATTCCCCTTCCGCGAAATCAAAAGGAGTACGGTTAGCTTCAGCTAAACAAGAAGCAAATCAAACTAATGCTAGAGGAAACGTAATTCATAAAAATCATAACTCTTCCTGATAGTAACCAAAACTCAACAATCCATATCTCTCAGCTAAAAATACAAAAGATAACAAAATTAACGCCAAACTAACCTCATAAGAAATAGTTTGCGCTACTGCCCGAAGGCCTCCCAGCAAAGAGTATGAAGAGTTAGAAGATCAACCAGCAATTATTACAGTATACACACCTATACTTGTACAACATAAAAAAAAAAAAAACAAGAAACCCAAAGAAAAAGTCAGCATAAAGGAATAAGGAATAAGGAATTCTTAATCATACCAACAAAGATAAAAATAAACTAAAAACAGGAGCTAGATAGTAAGGATAATAGTTAGACATAGTAGGAAAAACTTGCTCCTTAGTAAATAACTTAATTGCATCTGCAAAAGGCTGAGGTAAACCACAAATACCTACCTTATTAGGTCCCCGACGAATTTGAATTTATCCTAAAACCTTCCGTTCTAACAAAGTCAAAAATGCAACCCCAATTAAAACACAAATAATCAAAATCAAGTAAGAGACCACACCTATAACATAATCATAATACATTATTACCTGGACTCAATTCATCCATTCTTAGATCCTAAATCTAATGCACTTATCTGCCAAAGTAATTGCCTATTATTTTTATTCTCCAACAATAAATGTTATTAGTACTTGGTCCTTTCGTACTAAAGTACTATTTCCTAAATAAAGGATAAAAACCGATCTGGCTCACGCCGATCTGAACTCAGAACATGTAAGATTTTAAAGGTCGAACAGACCTATACACTAAGCTTCTGCACCTAGACAAAACCTTAATCCAACATCGAGGTCGCAATCTCTTTTGTCGATATGAACTCTCAAAAAAAATTACGCTGTTATCCCTGAGGTAACTTAGTCTATTAATCATTAATAAAGGATCATAAAAATACTTAAAAGTAATTAAATTAAGAAGAGTTTATTTTATCTTCTCGTCGCCCCAACGCAATAATCAAATAGCAAATTTATTCATTAGCAAATACAAAAATTACTACTTAAATATAAAGATCTACAGGGTCTTATCGTCCTCCTAAATCATTTAAGCCTTTTCACTCAAAAGTAAAATTCAACGTTACGAATAAAGACAGTCTTCCACTCGTCCAACCTTTCATACAAGCCCACAATTAAAGGACTAATGATTATGCTATCTTCGCACGGTCAAAATACCGCGGCCGTTTAAACCCTCACTGGGCAGGTCAGACCTTCTATTTTAACAAAAGGACATGTTTTTGATAAACAGGCGGAGGAAACCTTTGCCGAATTCCTTTAATCATTCTCACCAATATACTAACAACACCATTATAAATTGTCTTAACTAATTTAAAACAAATAGTACAATAATAAATTAAATGTAATAAAATATGATAAATAACACAAATAAGTTATAACAAAATTACAAATGATAGCTACTTCTAAGCCCACATCTTTCAGTTAATATAAGACCACATTATAAATAAACAAAAGTAAAGAGCAAATCCCCCTTACTATTACTCACAGCAAAACTATAATGAACCAAACTCACAACAAGTCTAACCGCAACTGAATTAAATTCAATTCTTGTACAACCAGATATAATGGAAACCGAAAGGCATCTCACCACTAAAATAAAATTTATAAATAATATGCCACCTATAGTACCATAGTATTTTAGCTCTTTCCATTTCGGGAAACAATTATATAATAATATTATTTAGTGTCCCCTGATACAAAAGGTACAACATTTCATGTTTTCTTCCTTCCAAAAAAAATTCACTTATTTAAACATTCCCTTACGGTACTAATTAACTATAATATCAACAAATTAATTCTATACCCTATACAATAACATCAATTAAAGTTGATTCACTTAATCTTAATATAAAAAAAACATATGTATAAGTGTCTCCTTCAATCAAAATAATCTGAATTGCACAGAAACCTCCTCGATGTAAACGAATAGCTCTAACAAGCTCTATTTTGCTTTAATTCAATCTAGGCACACCTTCCGGTACACCCACTATGTTACGACTTATCTCACCTAAACAAATGAGAGCGACGGGCGATGGGTACATATCTTAGAGCCCTACTCATAATAGCAACATAACTAACATTACATTCAAATCCACCTTCATTTAAATAATTTCATAATAAAATCCGTATAAACGTTCCATTATAATCCATCTCCTCTTACTGATAAGCTGCACCTTGACCTGAAGTCTTCCTCAATAAAGGTAATGAAGGTCTCTAACCTCTCCTTAATACCTTCAACTACGGCGGTATACAAACTGCTAAACAACAGTAAGTAAAATATATCGTGGATTGTCGATTACGGGACAGATTCCTCTGAACAGCCTAAAATACCGTCAAATCCTTTGAGTTTCAAGAACATAACTACTATTACCCAGGTATTACATTTTACATTAAAAATAACAGGGTATCTAATCCTAGTTTAAAAAATAATTTCATAGCCTCAAATATAGAACTCATTATTTTAAATAATAATTTCACCTAAAAATAAATAAAACAAGCCCTTCAATTTAAATTTATAACTACAGTTTAACCATCACTAATTCTTCCCTTCAACCCCCTCGTCTCACCGCGGCGGCTGGCACGAATTTCGCCGGGTCTCCTTAAACCTTAACTGCTTCAAACATTAATTAATAAACAAAAACAAGTACTGCGACCAATTATACTCCATTACTCACCCTCAAGATCAATAACATTTATTTCTTACCCGGAAGGTTACATGTACAACTAGTTAAACAAGAGAAGAAAAGCCAGGATAATACTTTATTATTAATTTATAACGCTAAAATAAATAATTATTAATTATGTATTTAGTCTAATTAATAAAAATTAGTATTAAATAAACCCTATTTTCCCCCTTGTCTAGGATACAATTTTGTTTTTTCCCCCCTCAAACAAAATTGTATCCTATACAAGTATATTTATTTTCTCCTCACACATATGCTGTAAAAACTAGCATATACTGGATACGTTAAGCTTATTAATATACCTTTAGCCGGTATCTCAGGCTAATTAAGAGGATTTAATAGATTTTCAAGTTTTAATTATTATTAATATATAATCTTTCTAAATTTAATTATTATAATACAATATTGATCTATTTAAATTCTCATATACCACTATAAATAATTATTAAATAATAAGATGCCTGATTAAAGGATTATCGTGATAGGATAAATCAAGTATTTCAATATACTCTTATTACATCTAAAAGAATTAAACTTTCACCTTTGACATCAAAAATCAACGTGCACCTTACACTAAGATGTAGAAAGATAAGCTAAGATAAGCTAGTGAGCTCATACCCCGCATATGAAGATTATTCTTCTTTTTCTAATGCTCACTAATCCTAAAACTCTTTTATTCTCTACAACACTTGTGTTAGGAACCCTTATTTCCCTAACCTCCTCATCATGATTTGGTACTTGAATTGGTCTTGGAATTAACCTCCTATCATTCATCCCCCTGATTTCAAAGACCAACAATCAACGTCATACCGAATCTGCTCTAAAATACTTTTTAGTACAGGCCATTGCAAGATCCTTACTTTTAATGGCAATCATTTTACTCTACATAGGGCTGCAAACTACATACTATTTAATCACTATTTCCTTACTTTTTAAAATAGGCGCAGCTCCCCTCCACTTCTGAATGTCCGAAGTAATAGAAGCCATACTCTGAATAGACTGCATTATTTTAATAACATGACAAAAACTAGCTCCTTTTGGCCTACTTTCTTACAGCCTAAAACCTATGAATCTAATTTACCTAACCCTAACCTTGTCTCTAGTAGTAGGCTCAATCGGAGGTTTAAATCAAACATCACTACGTAAAATCATAGCATTCTCATCTATTAATCACACTGGCTGAATACTTATAGCCCTACTATTAAGTGATATAGCATGGTCCCTCTACTTTCTATTTTATGCCTTACTCTCAGCAATAGCAGTCACTCTTTTCGCAATAAACAAAATATTTCATATCAACCAAACCTTTTCTAATAATATCATTGTAACAACAAAATTAGCTATTTTTACTAGTCTTTTATCTCTAGGTGGCCTTCCACCATTCTTAGGATTTTTACCTAAATGAATCATCATTATAAAAACTGCCGAACAAATATCATTTATTATTCTCACCCTAATAGTAATAACAGCACTAATTACCCTTTTCTATTACATACGAATTGCTTACGCTGCCTTCATTATTAATCATCATAACCAAACATGAACATCTTTAATGAGAAAAAATCAAGAAACATCAATTAGATCAATATTCATTATTACTTCATTAAGAGGCATAATTATTTTGCCTCTAACTGTCAACATCCTTTAAACAAAGACTTTAAGTTTAAAAAACTAATGGCCTTCAAAGCTATAAATAAAAGGCGATCTTTTAGGTCTTAGTATATTAACTACTACTCCGGAATTGCAGTCCGATATCATAAATATTGACTATAAAACCTAATAGGAGGTTTATTAACCATAAATAGATTTACAATCTATCGCCTAATGCTTCGGCCACTCTTTTTAATTTCACTTGCAACGATGATTATTTTCTACAAACCATAAAGATATTGGTACAATATACTTGATTTTTGGGGCTTGAGCAGAGCTTTGGGGAGTCACCGACTGCCTATGTTCGTCATTGGTAAAAGTAAAAAACCGCGTTGTTTCAAGCACGTTAATATGTCAGCCTTGCCTGTTGTGTACACCTCACAAAAGAGCGCCTGGATGGATAGTACGATTTTTATGAAGTGGTTTCTGGACGTTTTCGTACCCTCTGTAAAAGCTCATCAGCTAAAGAATGGGGAGAGGGAGAAAACACTACTTCTCCTTGACAATGCACCAACTCATCCGTCATGTGATATTTTAAACGAAAAAGACGAGTTCATAAAGGTAATATTTCTTCCACCGAACGTAACCTCCTTATTACAGCCCATGGATCAAGGCGTTATCGAGACTTTCAAACGATATTACAGGAAAGAATTGTTGCGTAAGTTATTGTTAGAAAGAGAAGAGGATGGAGAAGAAAGTCTCTTAAGAAATCATAAGAATATTGACTTGAAAGACGCGTCCTACATGATCAGCGCAGCATGGAATAGTGTAAAGGAAGAGAATTTGAAAAAAGCCTGGAATAAAATTTTGGACACAGAAGAAAATTCACAAGGTATGATTGAAAATGACGAACAGAATGATATGTCCGAAATTCTCGGTATGCTAAAAGAAATAGATTGCCACGAATGTGATGAAGAAGACGTTCATGAATGGATGAATATCGATGATGCAGATCCAGGACACCAAATCATGCTGGACAGCGAGATTGTAAACGTCGTCACTGATAAAGATGACGCCGCCAGCACTCTTCAATCAGTGCTCCAGAAAGTGAAGATGAAAGTATACCAACAGCTTCTGAGGCGTTCACTTGTTTAGATACTGCCTTGCGAAGCCCAAGATGAAAGTGACCACTTTCAGATATCTGTAATGAAAAAAGTACGTGACTTAGCTGCTCGTAAGCGTGTAGGTTTGCTTAGATAGACCAAAATAAAGGTTTTTTTTAAACGTTAATTTTGTGTACTGTGTGTATTGTTCATGCAAAATGCGTATGTAATATGTACATATTTTTGTTTAATAAACTGTACCACATACTATATATTCCTTCTAAAGTTGCCTTTGTACGTTACTTTGTAATACTTAAAGAGATGCCTGTTTTTATGAATAAATTTACTGTACAGTACTTCTTTTTGGCAAATAAACATGTACAGTTCGATTATCCCAACAAACCAGTTTTCTGAACACCCATGTCCCCCAATTACTTCGGATAATCGACGCTCTACTGTAATTAAAAATTTGATTTTAAAATGATACGAAGCGTAAGTTTAGATTGAATATGTTTATGGCATAAAAAAGAAATCAGAAGGAGGTGAGCGCCCGAAAAAAATTTTCTAGGAAGGGGCATCTCTGTGATTACTGTATCACGTCTGGTATACCGGTATCTGGTATTTAATATACGTGGTTTGCTATATTACGTATACATTTTCGTGAGCTAGGGGGGGCGACCCCTGCCTTCCCATCGGGCGCCCATGAAAAAAAGGTGTTCACCATTTGAGGATATCAAAGAAATCTAAAAAACACGGTGTATTCGAAGAAATTATTACACAAGTTACAAATCTCTCGCAGGATTTAACAGTTCGTCTAGTTATAAGGGATTATTTCAGATTGCTACACGACAAGCTTTTATTTATAAGTCAAAACAAGGAAGGAAGGCAAATTAAGCAATTAGTTTACGTTTTAGTAGCTTACAATAGGAGGGAAGGTAGTTTAACGAGTTTGTTTACCTTTTAGATTGTTTAGAGTGAACAACTGCATTGTAAATGGTGGGATTGGTTGATAATAGCCGATCAGATGTAGGCAATCTCAAAAGCTGTCTTTTATCATTGACATTTTTTCCCCATTTTATTCATAGAGTCTTAGGAAGTCTACAAAGTAGATAGTTGGCGAAACTGTCACACGTTTAAGTTTTTCAAAATAAAATATATTACTGTGCTTAGTTAGTAATTAGATTTGAATCAAATTAAGTACAGAAAGCAGAGCTTTTGAAGAAAGAGGATATTACAACTGGATTTTCAATAATTACATACTAGAAATATACTTTTCATGGAAATATCCCTGTTGTCTCGTTAAGTTATTTGATATGTTTTATGTCAAATCTAACTCAAAATTAAAATAAGTTTTATTTGCAATCACAGTAGAGGAAAAATATATTTGAGTTGAGTTGAGTTGATTTTGAGTTTAACGTCCCGTTCAGCAGCGAGGCTATATGAGACGTGGACCTACTGATTAACGTGGAATCCGAACCACATGAAAAAATATATTTGACGAATAGTATCACTGGCACGTACATATTTCATACCAAGGTTGTTCGGGCGCTAATAACGCCACAGGCAAACATATTTTACGAGATAGAATCATATCATCTTCCATCATCTCAATGTAAATGAATCATTCGCTCATAGGACAGATAACAGTTCCTGCCGCTAATAGGACTGTCGCTTCTGGGACTAATTCGTCGAATAAATAGATCGTTGATTAAAGAATCCAAATCAATATAAATTATTTTTTCTATGTAATAGAAGACTGGGAGAAATAAATGTCCGGGTATCACTGGACAAATAAGCTTGCAATTCTATAAATTTGTGGTGTCCCAAAACTGAAATATACACTATCAAATATTTCTGCAATATTATATATTTACTAGTAATACCTTTATGTACTTTCGCAAAGCAAGACAGAATTCATGATGTGATATTTGATAAACACACCGTACCTTATATATTTTATAATTATCTTTAACACTTCTATGGTTGTAATTTCTTGAATAGTCCTTTGAATACAGGGACTAGAGCAGTGCTTTAAAGAGACTTGAGTCAATAGTCGGAACGCTTAAAATAATAGAATAAACCCGAACTACTGGAATAATAAGTAATGCCTACAGATTAGCCTTGGGCTCAGTGGTTGTGTTGACTTGGGATTCTGGCAGTGGCGGATCTAGCCCTGGGCCTAGGCCCAACCAGTTTTCAGGGTGACAAAAATAATTTAAGCTATTATTTATATATTTTTGAAACTTTATAGTAAACTCATGATATACTTCTTATAGTCTGGGGTCTGGCAGCCTTCCAGTTTTTACCTTCTAGATCCGCCACTGGATTCTGGGATAGATTTCAACCACCGACTATCCTGAAAGGACTTGGTTTTCCCAGTCACAACAGGTGAATACCGGAATGGTATTTTAAATATCCAGAACCTGGCCGCTATTTTGTTGAAGTCTATCGATTGTGTAACATTATAGTAAAATCTTCAAGTTACCACTTCTCTAAAAAAAAGGGTAAACCCATATGTGTCTCTGACTTTTTTTTTCTGTCTATCTTAACAAAGAGAGTAGAAGACACATCTTACATCTGTCAATTGCAACCATCACAACACGACAAGAGTCTCAAGGTTTTGTTACTTCAGTTGCACAGTAACCCTGCTCGGTTATTTTTCATCTACCGCAAAACGCCGGATAATATGAAAGGGTACACTTCTCATCCGGCAAACTGCCGGATAATGTAAAAGAAGCCTTACTCTGACTTGAGCATTCGTGCTTTTTAGTGGTTACCCAGCATAGGTTGTCTCATGGTGGAAAGACTTTACACCTTGGGTTGTCTTGTGCTTTTTTACACTATAGTTTTTATGCAGTGACGTGGCGTGACAATTTGACGATTGTTACCGGTTGCTAATACTACAAGTAACTCTTTGTTTCTCAATATCAGAAAATCTAGTACTCACTTTTTCATTTCAAACTATAGGCATTGGCAAAGTGGTCAAATTCCACTTCATTTACTCTTGACCTTTTAGA
Source organism: Thermobia domestica (assembly GCF_964235325.1). Classification (NCBI taxonomy): domain Eukaryota; kingdom Metazoa; phylum Arthropoda; class Insecta; order Zygentoma; family Lepismatidae; genus Thermobia; species Thermobia domestica. The sequence goes on along the minus strand of NC_137469.1, from coordinate 120,503,755 downwards.
ACAATGTGACTCTTCATGTTCTTTCATTTTTTTCTAAATATAATTAAAACTATCTCTCAATGATCTCAGATATTATTCAAAGTCATCTACTTTCTTTCTGCAGTAACCTACATCATGAACTTTCTTTTGTAAGATATTGAACAAGATTTCTTATCTTGATGCTATAACAGAAAATAGTTCAAGTAAAAAATTGGAGTCAAAACTTTGAAAGGTTTGATAGAATTTTGCTACACAAACTCTGGTTTGAGAATCCTATTCGTCGGTTTTATTCATCATGGATTTAGACTCCTAACAGTTCATCTTTAAAGCTATACAGCACATCATTTACTCTACTTCTATAGTTTCATACCTTGTGTTTGAGACTATTGGGATAAATTTGTTGACTACATAATCCAGAGCATTTTTTTTTTTTTTGAAGACTTCGAGGAAGAAGAAGCAAGTCCCAACACAATTTTAAAAAATAACTTATACCCTTTTCCATTAGCGTAACTTGAAGCTTCAGTGCCCCCGCAACCTTTAGTTATGCGCCCTAGTTTCTTTCTATACATTTTGCGTCCCTGGAGCTCGTGCGCCCCCTTCCGCCGCGAAGATTGCGGGGCTGCTATTTACGCCTATGCCCTTTTGTATAATCAACCGACTTTTCTAAAACTAAATGAAGTCTATGGGCATAAGCATGAAAATATAATTAACAAGAGGCTGCAGTTCCCTACCTCACCAACCATAACTGGAGTTTCATCGTATGTTTGAGCAACAAGTTTTCCGTATTGAATATTAGTTAGAGAGTCAAACTGCGGCACGATGAAGACGATTGCACAGTTCTTTTTCAACACATCAAACTGCATCAAAGTCCAAATTCAACTAGTAGGCTAGCGGCTAGAGTTGGAAATTTGTTGCATCGAAAGTTTTCTATACTAAATTAAAAACAAAATATTTTCAACTTAATTAGCATAAATCCTAAATAATAATAATTACTCGAATTGGAAGGAGCGCGGGCTTCGCTCTAATTATCATTACTATTCCCCCTTGCTCTTGAAACAGTTCCCATATAGCACAATGTGTTTCATCAATAGGCATTTCTGTATAATTAATGACTTCAGGGACTGACAATATCTTTGCTCCTTCAGGCATGAGACAATCATCTAAATTTATATACTGTTTAAACAGAAATAAAATCTTAATTAAAAAAAAATTAATGCCCATAAGCTCATATTAACATTCAATGAGAAACTTTATTTTGAATCAAAGTAAACCTATATTAAATTTTTGTTAGAATATCCTATGGAATATATTCTTCTTGTTCACTGTTGCTGTATTATTCAAATTTAAAGATAACGTATTAACATACAAAAGTCGTGTAAAAATGATAGATTAACATATAAATAATGCACTGGAACATCAGTCTCACAGTAGCACGTGTTAAATGTTATTAGTATGAAAAACCTGCTATTTATATTTGTCCGAAATTGTATGCTGTTAAGACAATGAAATAACCTTATGACTACTGAAATTACAGTCAAGTTTCTATCCTTATAATGGGGAAGCAAACGAAACAATATGGTAGAATTACCGCCCGCTCCATCCTCTACAGCGAGAGGAGAGCGAATAGACTCCTAAGCTGACGGTGAGTAGTTGATGATATTCTAGATTCTCCTTGTTTTGAAAGGGACGTTCCTATTTTTTCCTGTTCCACTCTGTCGAACGGTAACATAAGGGCTATTCCGGAAGTCCAAATATGAGCGCGCAGGATGCTTCTGGCTGGCACGCTGAAAGGTGCTTCTGGAGTGAACGAACGCTATCGGGGTTCGCGTTACCTCTGAAATCTGCGGTATCAACAACAGTATGCTCCTATTTGGTGTTGGCATGTTGCATTCGTTCACAATGTAAATGAAGCATAGGTCATCCAACCTTTTTTTTTAAAAAAAAAAGAAAGAAAAAGGAAAATGTAAACATCTTCCCATGTCGATAATGAAATTTGAAGATATATGAAAACAACGAAAAACTATTATATTTTTACCGTTACCGCCGGTAACAGCGGTAATACGCACTACACGTCCCTGTTTTTATGCCATTCATTCGGATGCCGTATTTATACGCAAATCGTAAAAGAATTGTAATTTTTCAAAAATTACTTCTGATGGCCATTGAATATCGTTTATACCAAGTGAGATATATTTATGTTGTCCAGTGCAAATTACTTAGAAGAGAATAAGAAGGAAACTAGTGGAAGAATTATAATTTTTCAACAATTATGTCGAGTGGTGTGCCAAAAGAAAGCCTACACGGAATTTTCTACAGAACTGCTCAATGGCAAACGTAAGCACAGGATATTTACAATCTCTTTCAAAGAAGATAAAGAAGACTAGCAATAGCAACGCATATGGCGTTTCTTTTGAATGGAAGGTGTGTAACAAATGTATTTAAGATCGGAAAATCATTTAAAAACTATATTGTTTTCTAGTTTTAACTTAGATGATTTATTGTTGTTTGGCAATAGAATCTTCATATATATAAGAAAATGTCGGAGGATAATTCATCCAGAAACCCTGCTTATAAACTATTTGTCAAAGATCTTCGAAGGTGTACAAAGAATTCTGCAGGGACATGGGAATTACAAATTAGTGTAAACAGTTCACACGTAAAGACAATTTCCGTCAATCTAGTATGGTTGCAAGGTGTGATAGATCATATGATAGAATCCAACATAGCAATTGTAAATGACAATACGGGAAAGGTGAAAGTGACGAATTGTTCTGCTGTTCCAGGTGACATTTCATGGCTTTCAAAAGGTGTGTACTGTGATAAATCTGTTTTATAATCCATGTAGAATATTTAGAAACGGAATGTAATTGTTGCAGCAAATGATTCCGAGCGTTGGTTAGGATTGCCAACTATGGAAAATAGAAAAACCGGCGCCCCCTCAATATTCCCTAAGATAAATGTCGAAGTATGAAGGAACTCTTTCCGCTCCCCCCCCCCTCCCATGAGAAGGAAAATACTATCGTCAACAAAACAGCATTAGCACCTGTATTCTGCATATACTTAGTACATTCACTAATAAGCTTAATAGGTACAATGTACTATAAATTAGGGATGGGCAAAATTTTCCAGATTCCGGAAATTTCACTTTCCGGAATTGGCCATCCCTACTATAAATAAGAAATTGAAATCGGCATTGATCATTTAATTGCATTTATCACCACCTCTTTAAAATTATCGAAAAAAAGAAAAAAAAATCTTTACGTAACAATTTTGAATTTGGAAAATGAAATTTATTCTTTAAACTTACACTTCAACTGCAGGAAATTGCTTTAAGAAGCCCTTTTTTACTCTCAATAAATGTGTAAAATTCCTTACAAGTGAAGTTCAAATTTTCCCTGATACAGTCCGTGTTAAAATTATGTAAACAGATGAACAAAATATATTAATCATTGATAGATAGTGAAAGGAGACAGCTTTGGATTTACAGAATGAAAGTTACTTTGGTCCATGTTCCGTTAAGGGGGTCCAAAACTACACTGGATCCCCTTAAGCTAACCCAACCTAATATAACGCTATATTATGTAATCAAACGAAAATCAATAGAAAGAAGTGGCGTAAAAGACACTGGACCCCCATAACGGAACATTGATAATTACTTTTTAAGTCTATACTTCAAACTAGATAAAAGTTTGAAAAAAACTGTCATAAATGGGCTGGTAAGAAATTTGCACCGGCTTAAATCAAAATAACAGTAATATTTCCGGCCAGGCCGGTGAAAAACCGGCCAGTTGGCAACCCTAGCGTTGATGCACCGGATGCTGCGTTTCGATACAGGTAAAAATTTATTTACCGGCTAAAAATAACATCACAAAATTAAGTCATAAATTCTTGTGTGTCCAGTTCTTATTCCAAACACCACCAGAAGAAGAAGAAACCCAATGATTTTCTACCTTTAATTAGATTACCGTTTTCATATTTTACTCACTAAAAAAAATACGGAATAATAAAAGATTATGGTCGCCAAAGCTAAACTGCCGCAGATGGCGGCCCCGGATATAATCCTACATAAATTTGTTTTCAACGTTGTATTACAACTTACTTGTTTTACTTTCATATATCTTACCTACAATTACCCCTGTTTCATTTCTGTCCACTATTAATCACAAATATTTCTTATTTTCATGCTTCTTTTACTTTCCTAAATCCTTATACATCAGTATAGTATTACGGCGCTAAATTAATACCATGGAACTGTTAAGTGTTGCAAATACTACAACTATTACTGTTACACTACTACTTAATGACTAAAATAATGCGTCCGATTAAATATCATGTCTTCCCAAAGTGTGTGGTTAAATTTACATTCAAGTTGCACCACACGAGCGTCACGTAGTGTTACGTGTTAGTCTACTTTGCGCAACAACTTTATTGATAAAAGAAAAAAAGTTATTTACTTACGTTACGAAGCAGCGAAGGGGGTTAGAAGCCCCGGAGGGCTCGTTTTGTTCCACCTTGACCCCCATAATAATACAGCAGTATGCGTATCTTAATTTAGTTAATAACATAGTGGGTTTGAAACACTGTCAGATTATGCTCTACTGCCACCTCAACTCGTACCGCAACAGTCCCCGAACACACAAAATTAACTTACGTTATCTCCGTTCTTAATAATCCTATCCTTAATAATATAATGACCCTCATAAAGCTTGTTACTCTAATTATCACATTTAGTCTGATTCAGTTCATTTCTCCGTAAATTTTGTATTTCGGGGCCGCCATCTACGGCAGTTAGCCCGGTCACCAAACTTCTGAAAATTTATGCATAAAATTGTATACTTATCAAAGGTCTTTGATACAAGTTTGCAGGCGAAATACCTGTAGTGAAAGTAAGGTGCAGATTTATTGTACGGATCCATACTTAAATTCATTGCATATAAAGGGTGGACCAAAATTAGGTATACAGTCCCGTACTGATTGGCTTATGACATTTTATATCATTTACTTATTATTATCCATACAGGTATTGACTTTATTTCTTCATTATTTGTTCTTAATTTCTTTTCACTTATACCTGAAGCTTAGAACAGACCGAAGAAAATAAATTCATTATCTTAATAAATTAAGATGTCATACTTGATCGATGCTTTTCTGTATACCTACTTTTGAACCACCCAGTATGCTTCTCTTTCAATAAATGGACTCTCTGTATCTTTATATATATATATATATATATATATATATATATATATATATATATATATAAAGTTGTATTCTTCTGTGCAGATGGACGTTAGGAGAGCCTTAGTTTATTCACATTGTATAAAAACTATTGTACAGTACATAAGAACAATTGTACAAAAGACACTAACGAAGGTGTACTAGTTTGCCACTAACCACAAATGCTATCTAACCGAGTTCGATCAGAAATGCAGCTCGGGGGCCCACGCGAAGATGCGTCCATAGGGAGCAGGCGCTGTGAGCGAAGGTGCATATATGCACGAAAGAGGATAGCGCAAAACACTACATACGGCATAAGTGAATACTGAATACTTATTTAACATGTTGGACTGTATTTATACGCAGGGTGGATTTATTTAAATCACTTGATTTTTTAAATAAAAGTCATTGATTTAAATCAAATCCCGAAATAAATTAATATAAAGTGAAAATAAGTAAAATCCCGTTTCTGTTCTGTTGTTTCCATTATGGAAGATAATAATCATTCATAATACAATGAGACTCAAATGTGTGTACAGCACAGTACGGTGTGAAAACGAGTGCCATGCAAATGATGATTAGAGAAAATCCCGTTTTGAAGGATAACGGGGGAATCCTGACTTCTTCTCTTCGTAACATAGAGTTTGTAAATCGTTAACTATTCCAACGGGGAAATGATCATCGACATGTGAGCCGAAAATTCTTTTGTGTGCGCATCTGTTTGTTCACAGATAATAGGAGCGTATTTAGAGACAGATCCGATACTCTCTCCGAAACTTAAAATTTGTTTTAGCTTTTATAACCTTATGTGAAATTTATGTATTTTATATGTATTTCGTACCGCAAGCTAGTTTCGAATTTTTAAAAGACATGCCCCTGCCAAATATCAGTAACTTCTGTTTAAAAAAACAAAGTGTCAAGTTGATAAACGTTGCTGTACTTTTTCCTTAATGCTTATGAAACAATGTTTGGGATTGAAATAGGTTAACGATTGGGGATTAATTCAAAATTAATTTAACCCCAATACTTTCACTTAAATGACAATTAACATTTCATACTAATTCTCAATGTTTTTTCTTCAGTTCGCGAATTGTATTATACTAGAAGAAAGATTAGATTTAAATCAAAAAAGTCGATTAAATAAAAAGAGCCAACAAAAATCATTTTTTCCTCCCTGTTTATACGTTATTAAGAACGTTATAGGTACTATCCCGATATGTTTAAGTTGCTTGCACATTTGTTTTCCAACATTACATAACTCATTACTTACGTAAATTTCATAAATATATAGATTCTCGGACACTTCTACGATTGTGTATCGTGAATTAGCAGACTGAGTTCAGACACTTCACTTTGTTTACTGTGATTAATGATTTCCTTGTGGGTAGACTTTCATTAATATACAGTAGTTCCTTGTTGGAACAAAAGATCCAGTATATTGCAGGCAAAATTTTCTTGTAGGCCTTATATCTGGAGAACTACATATAGTGTAGCCAAACCCAAACTGTGACTTAACTCAGTATGATGTACTTATCCCGTACAAAAAAAAAAAAAAAAAAAAAAAAAAAGGGCCCGTTAAAAAATTTTGTGGCCCTGATCCAAAAATTACAGTACGTTTGTTTTATCTTGGCACGCTTCTCGCCTAAAGGATGGATTTGTCTGCAACGCGTTCTTGCCACGCCACAGGTAAATTGCGAGTTACAATACGCTAGGAAACACAGCAAAACGCCACCACTCACAAGTCACTGTGACATACTTATTCGCCTGTGGTAACTAAGCACTTCAAGCCAAATAGCAATAACCTCATTTGATGGGCTGGCTAACAACTAACGTCACCTCCACGACAAAGCCAATAAGATTGGCTATTGGATTAAAACGTTCACGTGGGTGCTAGCAGAAAGTATTTTAAAAGCCAATCAAGTGCACTGGCGGGGAGCGTGCCAAGATAAAACAAACGTATTCTAATTCTAGGCCAAGATCGCAATAAGTGCGCTGATTAAGGAAACTGTATACCCAAGGTTGGAAATTTTGTAGGTAAGATGTAATTGCTCACGAGAAGGAAGAATATGTACGAAATGAATCTTTCACGGAAGTAAAGCTATAGTAAACTTTAGAAAAGACTGTAGATAGGATCACGCGAAACATAAGTATGGAATATGGATAGATACCGTTATCTGTTAAGTTGCTATCGGACTGACTCCGTTAATAAAGTCTGTCGATGTTATAGTTCTAGCTATCTATTGCGAAAAAAGCGCTTATATGCATGAGATATGATAGGACGATAGTTAACCACCGTTATCTGTTAATATGTGAACGGATTGACTCCTGTAATCAACTCGGCAGAAATATTAAGTCTAGCTATCTATTGCAACAATTCTTTATGGCCTGTAGAACCCGGAGGTTCAATGCCGCGTTCACAAAAGTTCTCTATTGACTTCTATCCTCTGCCAACTGGACCCAGTTTCTACTTCGTATTTCTATTTCTGCGAGATCCATCTTAATATAGTCCTATCTGCGCTTAGGTTTTCCTAATGGTCGTTTTCCGATTGGACTTCCAGTCAAAACTTTGAAAGCATTTCTACTTTCTTCCATTCTGGCTACATGACCTGCCTACCTGGGCCTCCTACATTTGATGACCGTTACAATGTTTGGTAAACGGTGTAAATTATGAAGTTTCCCGTTCCTCTTGGGTCCGAATATTCATCTTAGGATCTTGTTCTCATCTACTTTTAGTCTACATTCTTCCCTAAGAGTAAGCGACCATGTTTCGCAACAATACAGAACAATAGGCATGATTATCGTTTTTTATATTTTAAGCTTCAAATTTCTCGACAGAATTCGCGATGACAAAAGATTTTGAACTGAATAATAACACGAATTCCTTGCTTTTAGACGACATTTAATTTCGTCCTGAATATGGTTTTTGTCTTAATATTGCTCCTAGATAATTGAAAGTATCCACTTTATCAAAATAATTATTTGATATTTTAATGAATCCATAATTTGCAGTATTACGATCCCGACAAACTTCCGTGTATTTAGTTTTCTCTGCATTTACTTCAAAACCAATGTCCCTGCAAGCTTTTACTAAGACCTCTGCATTTCTATTATTCTCCTATCATCTCCTATTAAATTTATATCATAAGCAAACGCATAACTTGGTGAATACCATTCAGCTCTAGGCATTGGTCTCTGTCTTTTATTTTCCTTGTAGTATACTCCAGGACAGAGTTGAATAATAATGGCGATAGCTTATCACCTTGTTTCAGACCACTTTCGACAGCTCGTGGCCAGGAATTTTGCTACCCGGACTTCAATGTGGGATTCATTTAAACATTCCTTAGTTAATTTAACTACCTTTTTCGGTATTCTAAATTTCGTAAGAATGTTGCACAATGATTCCGTAAACCTTTCTAAAAATCAGTAAATAATTGATGAACTTTTGAGTATTTGTCGAATGGTAAATGTGTGGTCGATAGTTGATCGATTACACGTAAATCCGTACTGATAATCTCCAATAATTTCATCTGCGTATGAGGTCAATCTTGCTAAAAGAATGTTTGAGGGAGTTTTATAAGATATTAACAGAAGAGAAATGCTTCGGTAATTCCAGACTGTGCGGGAGAAACAGTATACGTCAAAAGAAAAAAAAAAAAGTTTTCAGGAGGCGATTTATTTTACCAAGCATAATTGTGAATCATTTATACTAACAGTACCAAGACGCGATTATTCAACTCACATTTAGAATTGACTTATACCAAGCTAACCGGAGGTGGAGCATGACACATACCGGTAGATCTCCAATTTTTGACTTATCTCATTTTGGCCAATTTCTGACTTATATTGTTTCTCCCGCGCAGTCTAGAGTTGTTACAATCAATTTTGTCACCTTTCTTGTGAATTGAAACAATGATGATTCTTTCGACTCTTGTAGCAATTCCTCCTTGTTCCAGATAAGGAGAATGAGTTTGTGTAGCTTGTTCCACAATTTTGTCTACATCCGGAGATTTGCGTTTCTTTAATATCTTTGTAGCGATTTCTACTTCTGTTTGGTTAGGCTCTGGAATATATGGTTCTGCTGTTTGCATTTCCCTTTCTCCGCGAACATTAGTTTTTGGCTGCGTGTTAAACAAATCGTCAAAGAAATCTTTCCATCCATTTAAGATGCTATTTGTATCAGTGAGAACTATTCCGTCGACTTTCTTAAATATATAAGCGCGAAGTTAATAACCTTTCCTAAATTCTTTGATGCTTTTTATGATACATGTTGTGAATGTTTTTGTTTTTACCATTATCTTCAAGTTCCTTAATTTTATCTTTCAAAAAATCACGTTTGTTTGTTCTAAAAGTTTTGGAAGTTTCCCCGCCTGATGTCTACGAAATTTTGCGTAGTTATTTTGTTCGGATTTTGTAGGCAACGCAGTTTGCATGTTTTCTCTTCTCTGTTAGTTTAGTGTATTCCTGGTGAAACCGTTGTTTGTTCCAACGTATTTCAGCGTGTCCCAGTTTTTCTTCTGCTGAAATTTTAATGCTAACGTATTTTTGAATTCAACCCAGGTATCAGGGTTGGAAAAAACCATGGTTTTTATTAAAAAAACCAAAAAAACCGGTTTTTTTGGTTTAAACCAGGTTTTTATGGTTTAAATGATTTGCTCTATATATTCATATCATATATGGACAGAAATAAGTTTGTTTCGCCTTGATGTTATTATGCAACAACCGGGTTATGCTGGAAGGAGTCACATAAGCTTAAAGCGGAATAAAAACCGCTTCTCGAGTTACATCCGAGAGAAATTGTCCTCCATTTGAACTCGGAACCAGGACTAATTGGCCACAAATGCGATACGTCTGTCGACTCACTCACGAAGGAATCCTAATAAAAAAAAAAAAAAAAAAAAAAAAAATACGTTGTACTGATCTTTACATGCTTCTTAATATAACTGTGTCAAGAGTCATTTCAGAAGGACAAAAAGATAAACAGTTGCACAAGTGAAACCATTACACAAAATTACATATGAACAATTTCAAAGTACGACGGAGTATAGAAGAACTAATTTAGTTCAAGTTAGTTAACAACGACTTTTATTGGTTCAAATTAAAGAAATACACCGACTTAATCTGCATATCACTAAGAAAAGTGAATAAAGATACGAATTATTTGAGTCCACTTTGGCTCAGACTCATTTATACATAAATAGATACCAAAGATACTTATTTCACTAAATGCCTCTCGTGGGGTCTGTATGAACCCCCCCCCCCACACACACACACACAAAAAGTACGGCATTTTCGATGTATTTTATCAATAGTAAACATTGAAACGAAACAATATTTAGAATTTTTGTTCGATTGCAATTACATAACAATAATAACAACTACAAAAAAATCACAAAATAAACATTTATAAACTTGTAAGAAAAAAAAATAGCTTCTTTTGTAGTATGATCTTTTTGAGTAATGAACGGAGAATTTAGGTCTGAATATAATACGAATAATATACGGGAGTGAAACGTGATAACCCAAAAATGTGTGTTCATCAAGATTTTACAAACACACTTCTACGAACATTTTTTTTGTATTTTGGTTTAAACCAGTTAAAAAAAAAAAAAAACTGGTTTAAACCACCTTGGTTTAAACCAGCCAACCCTGCCAAGTATCCTCAACACTAGTGCACTCCGAACGTTTTAAACCCAAGAATATTCGAAACTTTAATCTGGTATTCCTTTCTCACTTGGGTCCCTCTAATTTCTTTAAATTAAATCTCTCTCCGTTTTTCAGATGATGAATATTTCCTTTATTCAACGATAATCTCTCTTTTATTATCGCTGCTACTAGGTAGTAATCAGTGTCACAGTTAGCTCCTCTAAACGGCAGAACATCAGTTATGCTAGACTGTCTTCTTCCATCTTCTAAAACAATCAATTTGATTACGTGTTTTTTCCGTCTTATGAGCTCCAAGTACATTTATGAACGTCGCGATGAAGAATTCAAAAAATTGCTTACACGTATGAAATATGAACTATAGATATCTACCGTTATTCGTTAATACGTTATCGGATTGACTCTTTAAGGAGGTGGCCTCAATTGAAGTAGTTGCGCTAGCTATCTATTGCAAAAGAACAATCACTTACATGTATGGGTTATATACTACATATAGCGGCTGTTAAAATCGCTGTTAACCGTTAAATTACCGGATTAACTCCTTTAACGAACCTGACCGAGGTAATTCGTCTATATATTACAAAGAACAAAAAAGAATTACATCCGTTGAAGAGTTATCGTGCGGAGTAACGGACGGACGTACTAACAAAACAGTCTTATAAATCTCATTGTGTGATCCTATTAATATTAGGAACACACTTTGAGCCTAGCATATTCAATGAACTACGAGCGTGTGTTATCAGTGTTACAAACTGAAAAGCTTGGTAGTTGGCTAAAAGCGATAGCAGTTGGAATTAGCATCTGCACTTGGCTTTGGAAATTCTACCATTCGTGCTATTTGGCTGTCTTTGCTTGGTTATGTTTCTATACTACTCTACAGTAAATAAATTTCCTTGTGCAACCATGCTCTCTAAAAATAGTATTTGTTGATAAACTGAGTTAATTAAGTATTAGAAATCTTAGGTATGGAAAATGAAGCTACATTACAGAAAATATTCTTGATCTTGTTCCAGAATATTCGGGTATTGCTTCCGAAAACAATCATCCAGGTGGCGAAATGTTATATTTTACCCCAAAGATCTCTCCGGACAATCAGGTTATTTTAATTATGTTCATGCGTATTTTGTTGTAACCTTTAGTTATGTGTTCTCATATTCAGATTTCTTTAAATTAGGCATTTTCTTTAAATTTAGTGTTGTTTATGCAATGCATTAGGTGAGTGTTTCCGAACCTAGTGCAACATATGTTTACTGACTTGTAATGATACAGGACATTTAACCATTTATACAATAATATGCCACTTTTAGTTAGTCCTTTCATCTAAATTAGATTTTTTCATGTACCACGATATTAAAAAATGAATTGCCAACTACCAAATTTTACTTCAAATCTGGAATGATCGGTATATTCTCATCGATTTTCGTATCGTTAAAAACGTAGCATAGAGTTTTCAATTTTATCTTAAGTATCATGCTACATGTGATTTTCCGTAACACTGTGTAGCATGTATCTAGGTTATTCCCTGTTAACAAGATAAGTTACGAAACTCTCCAACGTAGTCTCTTAGAACATACTAAACGATGCTAAACTGGTCTATTATCACGTTATCTAAACGACGAAAATAAATGAAATTAAATTAACCCATAAGTACTCGCGCCCATTTTGTGACACTAGTACTCGCGCGGGAGTGCAGTAAACCCCCAAATTGATATTTCTTTTATTATAGTAAAGCTATATTTTTTTTAATAATTAAGACAATGTAGCGTAACTCTAGACATGTTTTAATTGCTGCAATCAGATTTTGTGGGGTTACATGCACAGGACCGACACGGCGTAGGATCGACACGGCATAGGATCGACACGGCGTAGGATCGACACGGCATAGGATCGACACGGCGTAGGATCGACACGGCGTAGGATCGACACGGCACAGAACCGAAACGGCACAGGATCGACACGGCATAGGATCGACAGCAGAGCTTTCATACGATCGAAATAATAAAAAATACATTATTTTATAATTACGCAATATTAAGTAACAATTATTTTCTCAAGGATATATAGGAGAGAACCGTCATACGATCGAAACGGCATAGGAACGAAACGGCGTAGGATCGACACGGCATAGGACCGAAACGGCACAGGGCCGACACGGCATAGGACCGAAACGGCACAGGATCGACACGGCACAGGACCGAAACGGCATAGGATCGACACGGCACAGGATCGACATTCTGTAGGGTGGTCAACACTTTCTGAAAATATCAATATCGCATATCCCTCACCTTGAATTTGTGGATATAAAAAATTGTAAGGATAAATAATTTTAAATGGTCTATTTTTAAAAAAATTATATATATATATATATATATATATATATATATATATATATATATATATATATATATATATATATATATATATATATATGTATATATATATATTGTATAAAAATATTGTGCGTAATATATCCATGCCGTAATAAATACACCTTTAATTTTGTGATATTAAAAAAAAATACGCTAAATAACTCCAATAGTTGATTCGAGGTTTTCAATACCGAATAAATAATATTATTTGTCTGATATTTTTATAATGCTGTAATTTTTTATGTATACTAAGTTGAAGTATGTACATGTAACTGCAATTTTAAAAGTGTAGGCTTAGAATTTGCGTTTGGATTTTTTTTTTAAGCGAAGCAATGCACCTATGTTAAGTTGCCTCCTTTCAAATTTCGAATTGAAATCGGAAGCCAATCGTTTGTTTTTCGTTTGTTATTGACTTTTTTGAATAAAAATAGTAAAAATCGTATCTTTCTTAAAACATAAAGAGATGTTTACAAAATAAAGTTGGTATATGGCCAAATTTACCCATTGTTCCTCCACTTAAAATTTTGATTGAAAATCAAAATCAATTGTTTGATATGCGTATGCTACTAATTATTTTGAAAAAGAATAGTCTGTTTCGAAAAACATAAAGAGTCTTTTCAAGAGAAATGGGTGATGGAATTTCATATTGGCTCCACTTTAAAGTCTCGAATCAAAACCGAAGCCAAGCGTTTCTTATTGGTTGTTTTTAAGAGCAAATCGCTTGTTTCGAAAAAATAGAGAAAGAGATTTACAAAATAAATTTAGAATGTGATCAAATTCAATCTGATTCCTTTACTTACAAATTTCGATTCAAGACCAAAATCAATCGTTTGATATGGATTTGTTGTTGCTTGTTTGGAAGAAAAGTAATTTGATTCGAAAAACATAAGAATATAATTAAGAAATAATGTTGATGAAGGTGATTTGTTTCGGGGCGGTTTGCTTATTTTGAAGAAAAAATCACTTGTTTCAAAACAACCAGTAAAATATATCTATTTCCAGGATACATTTGGTGGTCAACTTCATACTGTTTTTTCTGCTTTTAAATATCGATTCAATACTCAAGCTAATAACATGTTTTCCTTTCTTATTGATTGGTTTGAAGAGGAAATAGTTTGTTTTGAAAATTATTAAGAGTCATTTACAAAATAAGGTTGGGTGGGCCAACTTTTTGGTGGTATTTCAAATTTCGATTTAAAATCAAACTTAATCATTTATTTTTCGTTCGTTATTGATTGTTTTGAAGAAAAACTAAGAACCATTAAAGAAATTTTTATAGTAAAGGTGGTCACCTTCACAGGGTTCCTGCACTTCAAATTTCGTTCAAAGCATAAAACGGTTAAAATAATAAGAGAAACACAATCAGTACTCTACGCAAATGTTTAGGGGGTTCAGGGGCTTTAGGAACACAAGTTTATATAATATCAAGTGTTTATATATATATAAACGTGCTAATATGATAAACGTGCTTAATTATGCATAATACCTTGCTCAAGGGGGGTTTCAAAGTCCCTTTACTTCAGTACGCCACTAAATATCAATTATAAGTCATTCGTTATCCAAATTGTACTTCTTGTACTGATTCAATCCTTAATTTTAAAGTTCAAAATTATATGAGCACTTATTATGCTATTGGAAAAGAGCACATATTTTATGACAGTGCAAGGTAGTTTCTTGTTTTAACAATTGAAAGAAAGGAAAACACCAATAAAAGTAATAATAATACCTGACACGAATTCCGATAGTAAATCATATTTTATTATCTTATTTGAAACTTTGAGAAAATTGAAGCTCTACACCGAATACAAATTGGATAATAAGCAATGCTTTATAATTGCTTGATAAATTTCAAATTGAGAACAAAGAGAGTGATACTGTTTAAAAGAAAGATTGGATAAAAACAAGAATTTTAGGAATGATCTAAAAAATGGATCAAAGTATTATAATCTTGGCTAATATTAATTTTTGGATCAGTTACCATAAAATATTCGAACGGTCTCTAAATCGAGTTTTCTCCAGATATGTAGTTCTCCAGGTATAAGGAGTACAAGAAAAATTTCGATTAATTAAATATTTTGGATTTTTTTTATAACGGGCCACAAAATTTTTGGACGGTCCCTAAATCGACTTTTCATATTTTTTACGCAATAAGCATATCACACTGAGTTAAGTGATATCTTGGGTTGGGTTACACTATATGTAGTTCTCCATATATAAGACATACAATAAAATTATTGATTGAATGAAATATATTGGACTTTTTGGATCAGGGGCTACAAACGTTTGGACGGTCCCTAAATCAAGGTTTCGTATTACTTTCGGAATAAGCACATCATGCTGAGTTAAGTGATAGTTTTGGTTTGGCTGCACTATATGTAGTTCTTCAGATATAAGACGTACAAGATTTTTTTTTTATTGAATGAAATATATTAGATTTTTTGGATCAAAGGCAACAGAATTTTTGAATGGCCCCTAAATCGAGCTTTCGTTTTATTCAGGCACTAAGCACATCATACTGAGTTCAGTCATAGTTTAGGTTTGGGTACACTATATGTTGTTCTCCAGATATAAAGCCTACAAGAAATTTATTGTCTGAAATATATTGGATCTTTTGATCCAATAATAGTCCTTCATCCTCCATTTATACATAAAGCAAGTAACAGTATAACGTGTACATTACGTGATACACTTTGTATTTTATGGTGTGATGTTTAATAATAAATTATTAACAGAATACCCGTTCTTCGCACGGGGAGAATAGTTTCATTTTGAGCATAAAGGGCAATGGAATCTGAGTATGGATTTAAACTGCATCGGGAGTGTTACTGTTCGTCTGAGTGACTCCAAATACTATTTCATCGACACTAATATCGGTATTATTTTTTATCATTATATATATAGTAACTTCATTAATGTAATGAACGTCTGGAGGTGATTCCTGGACTCGGAAGAAGAATTTAAATGAAACGAAGTCTTTAGCTTATCATAATTATAACTTCTATGCCAATGGTAACGGATGATCAATCAACGGCTTCCTGTTCAACTTAAGAGTGTGTAAAAATGAGAAAAAAATAACTTTGATCCAGAGTAGGTTTATAACGACTGTGCATAAGACAGTCAGGGGCAAAAGATCATGTACGATGAATTAGAGTATAAGGGATTCTTCACATAACAACAGTGATTCCCACAAATTATGTGAATATAATTTGAGCCAAAGTAAGCTAGATTAAAAGATTTCCTCCCCGTAATGCGTAAATTCGTGGAAGATAATAACTACGAGTACAGAAGGAATGAAACTCGACGATACTCAAGGTTTTGCGCGTGTTGCACAAGGAAAGAAAGAAATACAATTTCAAATTATCGATTTATTCTGTTTCGGAGAAGGTAGGATAACTGAAATACTCAGAGGTACCTTGTACAGTATTTGTGCAATGCAGTATGTGTACACGAGACAGCTATGAAGAATAACAGTTCACAGTCTGATATTGTCGACCGTTGACCGCATTGCAAAGATGACATCGGCGAAGCAAATTTTTCCGCGTGTGATCAAGCACATCTGAAATTTCGTAGATGATTGCCGCAGCTATATTACATCGAGCTACAAGTTCTTCGACTGTCGTGGCCGGAGTTTCATACGTATCCCCGAAATAAAAAATCAAGCAGCGTGAGGTAGAATGAACGAGGTTGTCATAACACAGGTTTTTCTCTCCCAATCTGGGAATGTTTCATTTAGGTAAGTCTGCATATTCCTGTCAAAATGTGCAGGTGTACTATCATACTGAAATCACATCTGCTGTCTTATGTTCAAGGGCACATGTTCTATCAATTTTGGGAGAAAATTACGTAAAAATAAAAGATACGTACTCCCACACAGGCAGACCGATAATAAATAAGATCCTACCACAAAATTATCCACCACACCACACCAAATTTCTGCTGCTGATCGTTTACTAGAGTTGCATGTGGGTTTTTACGCCATACACATGATAGTTTCAAGACGGTTTTGATCATTCGACGTACGCTGTCTTCAAGTTCAGCTGTCCATATGGGGCTATTTCCTCCGATTTCACGTACGAGAAACCGAAGGGACCCCTCTCTCGAAGTCGAATATGGAGGCGTGGAAAAATACAAGGAAAGTTACTCTCTTTTGAGGGCGACGGTCACGATATAAACGCCTCACTTCTGGGCTATTGCCCTTTGCTACTCCATAAATGAGTTGCATATCTGCCAGCTCGTGGACAGGGTAATCTTCCATCGCGCAGGCGTGTACAGGTTAACACAATCAATTTTACTTAAACACCAACGTCTACACTTTTACACGACCTTAAATACCTGGACACAACCCTCTACCGTTGAACACAACATTTCCCATCCTGTTATACAGCAATTACACGTGTAACAGTAGAGCATCTGACTATGTATATCACTCACAAGTTGCGTAGATGCTTATTACAACTCAGCCATGCTAACTGAAGCCATTCCACAATAAAACTTCAAGACAGCCTTCTGTAAGCCACTCGCAATTGGCACACAAGGGACGATAGTTCCGTAGGTATTCCTTCGTGTAGGTATTCCATACAGCTCTAAGGTATGTACATTAGAATGTCGAAAAAAGACTATCCTTTCTTTAAAATGTATTTTCAACGAGCTTCCTTTGAGAAAATTTCTCCGGCAATGATAAAATCAAAATGTAAGTGGTCTACACTAGGATAGTATTTTGGTATATTCACAATAGCAATGAAGTTTTTCATAGCTCAGGGAAAAGTTGAGGTTTGCCAACTCGAAGGAAGGGGAAAACGCCATCAAAAGTATTCCTGGGAGAAGATTTATCTAACGGATAAATCAAGTATACTATTCCAGCGCACTTCTTGATTTAGTTATGCAACGTGTACAACATCCCTTGTTTCTCCACTTTTGTTGCTTCTGTGCACAGAAGTACCATATTCCACGGAATTACATATTACGAGGAAGAAACCGTTTAATGCAGCTTACTTTTGCCCCATATCTATTCACACAATATTTGGAATCCCTGGGTCATGTGGAGAATTCCTTGTACACTCGTTCATCACATATGATCTTTGCATTTTTCGATGTTATATTTATTTACATGCCGCCTGACTGTCCTATGCACAGTCGTTTTAAACCTAATCTGGATCAAAGTTATTTTTCCTTTTTCACACACTCTTGGACAGGAAGCCGTTCATTTATCATCCGTTACCATTAGCCTAGAAGATATAAGTGTGATACGTTAAAGACTTCGTTCCATTTAAAATCTTCTTCCGAGACGTCATTATGTACTGAGACAAAATAGATGAATCACACATGTGTATCTCTCTTTCTTTCGAATTCTGAGTGTTCTTCTAACTTGAACGATGCACTATTATTTTTTAATGTTAAACTTGTACTTGATTGATCATTTCTTCATTCAACGTTTGATAAAATACTCAAAGGAATACTCCAGTTTCTTTGGAAGTCATCCTTGCATCGTCACTGTACACTAATCGACTCTACGACTAAAAACAATGGACATTCTTTTGCCCGACTTCAATCCGACGTTTTGTTCATGAGTTATGGCGGTTTATACATTTTTCCGACAAATTTTCGGGTGTTACACCCAGGTTGTTGTATAGTTTTTGTTTTATTTCGGTGTCAGGAATCACCTAACGACGTTTGTTATATTAATTAAGTTACACCCTATATATATACGGGCGCCATTTTATGTATTAAAAAAACGAAATTTGTTTAGTAACGTAAATAGCTAAACTATGAAAACGTATTTACTAGAGAAACACTTTTTAGTTCTTGCAATAATTTTCTCTCAAACAAACTGAAGGTAAATATATACCAATAAATCAATACAGCTATATTTTAGAAAATGAAATGAAATCTTTGAGTTTTACGTCCCACGGTTATGCCGGTTAGGCTGAAGGAGACGGTGATTATGAGAAATGAATGAAATGGTGGAATGAAGAAAGTGGGAGGAAACGGGAGAACCCCGAGAATATCCACGCACACGGCGTTTATCGACCACAAAGTTCACTTGGCGGGAGCAGGGCTTGAACCCGAGACCCCATGCACCAGGGGTGAACGCTCTACCACTGACCCACCGCGGCTCCAGCTATATTTTAGAAATACAATAGGCACTGATTTTTCGAAGACTGCTCTAATACATAGGAACAATCAAATTTGTAAATAGAGAGTTTTCTTTTTAAATAAAACAAACTGAATTGCTTAAACTGCGCTATATCGATTGGTTTCAGCATCTGATTTTTTAAAAATAAATAATTAGCAGCACGAAAAATTCCTATATTATCTTCGAAAATAGACCTACATGTTAATTGCTTTACTGGCTTTATACATTTTTTTTTTTTTGAAAAAGTGATTGTAGGGGAAGATGGGGCTAGTTGCAACAATTTTCAGGTCTGTTTTTTTACTCGAAAATTATTATAGATATAAAAACTATATTGAGTGTACTAAAAGGTACATGCCTTAACTACATACCAAAAAAAGAGAAGTGCAAAACATCGAACGGCAGTTTTGATAGCATCCACTTTTTGAACTAAGTCCGACTGTTGACACTTGCCCCACCCATGGGGTAAATTGCAACATCATCTGGGGTAAGTTGCAACAATCGGACTTGATTCAGAAATTTAATGCTATCAAATCTACAGCTTAAACATCGCTTCACTCATTTTCACTGTGGCAGTCAATGTCTATAATCTATACAGATGTAGTACGGATTTCTCTCGGAACACGACCAATGAGACCACTTCTCACAACATAAACACTGTACCCAGTCTTCTTCTGTATCCTGTTCTTCGTACGGTTCTTCAGAAACCAAACAGACGACTTGAGAATAAATTCTTCTCAGCTGATGATTTTACGTTTTCGGTTGCTTTTAGATGCTTCTTTTTCATTTCGAAAGTACTTTTTTCTAGAGTGTCTGTGAGAATAGCACATCTCTTCCTTTTCCGAGCTGTCAGTTTTCTAGTTCCAGATTTTGGATAGAACCATACATGTTCAGGAGATCATCTGAAGGATTCTACACTATCTTCTTAGATGCATTTGCAGGTGATCCATGAAGCTCACTTTGACCTGCAGTCTGAAGTTCTAACTGAGAAGATGAAAGGAAACAACTACTAGTAGGCACTGCAAGCAATAAGCCATCACTGTTGTCCTATAATAATAATAATAATAATAATAATAATAATAATAATAATAATAATAATAATAATAATAATAATGGAATAATAATAATACTCTTAGTTTTATTACCAACAACAATTGTTCATATAACAATGCTTAACCGCAAAAATTTCTATTTCAATGGCATGCGGCATGTTGCAACAGATGTTGCAAGTTACCCCATCGAAATATTTATATATAAAAGCTTTCCTCCCCACTAAATAGCAGGTAACATGGGAACAGAAATATAATGTCATTGTTCTTCAACTGTTATACTATTTGGGTACTACATCTTACTTATTGTTATTACATATATGTAAGGAGTAGTTAGTGCTCTCAAATGGGTCAGGTCGGGTCGGGTCAACTCGCGTCGGGTTGTCGTGTCGGGTCAGTCGGGTCAGCTCAAGTCGGGTTGTCGTGTCGGGTCAGTTCGGGTCGGGTTGTCGGATCGGGGTCAATCGGGTCAGCTCGGGTCGGGTCAATCGTGTCAGCTCGGGTCGGGTTGTCGGGTCAGGCCAATCGGGTCGGGTCAATAGGGTCAGCTCGGGTCGGGTTGTCGGGTCGGGTTATTCGGGTCGAGTTGTAGAGTCGGGTCAATCGGGTCGGGTTGTCGGGTCAGGTCAATCGGATCGGATCACTGGTCGGGTCACTCGGGTCGGGTCGGTCTTGAACCCGACCCGACCCGTTGAGAGCACTAGGTATAGTAAAGAAAGAAATGATACCAGGTTATGCGTACGCTGATGATGTAAATTTAATAGGGGATGATGGGAGAACAATAGAAAGAAATGCAAAGGTCTTATTAAACGCTTGCAGGACAAGGGTTTAGAAGTAAATGCAGAGAAAACTAAATACGTGGAAGTGGGTTGGGAACGTAATACGGCCAATTATGAATGCGTTAAAATATCAAATAATACTTCTGATAAAGTGGATACTTTCAAATATCTAGGATAACGAAAATCATTTTCACGAAGAAATTAAATGTCAACTAAAACAGGGAATTAGTGTTATTATTCAGTTCAAAATCTCTTGTCGTCTCGAATTCAGTCGAGGAGTTTGAGGCTTAAAATATATAAAACAGTAATCATACATGTTGTTCTGTATGGTTTCGAAACATGGTCGCTTACTCTGAGGGAAGAACATAGACTGAAAGTATTTGAGAACAAGATGCTCAGACGAATATTCGGACCCAAGAGGAATGGCGGAAACTTCATAACGAGGAACTACATAAATTATACGGCTTACCAAACATTGTTAGGATCATTAACTCTAGGAGGCTTAGGTGGGCAGGACATATAGCCAGGCAGGGGTGAATTCAGGGGGTGGCCCGGGGGAATCTCCCCCCGAAGAAAATTCATTCCCCCCCGGAGAAATTAAAAAAAATTCAGTCACAAAATGTAGAAATTTGCTTTTCTTTTCGTGCACGTGCAGACAAAATCCGATCTCTCAATATACATATAAATGACGCAGACCCATTCTATATAAGTATTAAGCATATAACATGTAAGATAGAATACCAAATAGCAGCGGCGGCTGGTACTAATGTTGCATGGTTGTGCAACCGGACATTTTTTTAATACTTAAAATATTTTTAAATATTAAAGTAGTGTATCAGTGAAAAATAAACCTTTGATCTTGAGCGCAAAACAGTATTGATGCATTTCTGAAAAAAGTCAATTAAAAAACGGAAAGAAAGAGATGATTTACATTTCCAGTGGCAGCCAACGTTGTCACTGGAAGCAGTAACATTGAGCATATGGCAGCGAGCTCCTATTTCTTAACATGGAGAAGTGGATTTATTCTTGCATCGCTCCTATCTTCCCGTATTGCTCTCTTGCGACTGCATTTTCTCCCGCAACTGGTCAGCTTCTGTAATAGTTACGAATTCCTCCGCTTAGCAGCGCTTGACTCAATTGATAGGGTGAGAGAGATACAGACGCTTGGAAGAAAGAAGTTATTCACAAAACAAACTCGCAAAGTCTGGTGGTAGCAGGGACGTATCCAGGCTGAAAGTTTGGGGTGGCGGTTGTTCGAAGTCAATAAATTTTATTTAACATTTATAATACAAAGGTGAAAATTCTTGGGATAAGTTTTATTTTTAAAAAAATCCTATTCTGGGGGGGTCGATCGAGTCTCGAAGAAGAAAATGTCTTACTACTGGTCTAATTCCTAGCTCTGTGTCTTTCGTGCACATGATTCCGTGTTCGAATTCCGGCGGAGAGCATAAATTAATATCAAATCATTCACTTCCAATATTCATCTGTCTTCTTTAGCCTAATTTGCTGGAATGTTAAACTTTTTTTTTTTTATTTTCGAAGGAAAGCATCTTAGATTTCATGCTTCTTTACAGACAAAAATACGTAGTTTCTGAAAAATGGACTTTTGGTACCGTATATTTATACAAAGAAATGCTAACAAAATGCATATTGTCGGAGGAGAGAGGTGTTTCTGGACTCTAAAGAAAATAAAGCGGAAAATATTTGTAGTAGCGATGCTTTCTATTCAGAAAAACTTGGCGAGTAGCATTTCAGATTTCAAAGTAATATAAAAATTTGAAGCCCAAAAGATCGAAGAAAGACCTTCCATTCTAAAATAATGCATAGTTTATATAATTAAATAATTTTGTTTAACTTCGTGCGTGCAATTTTCTTGCTTCTTTTCTTCTTTTCGGATTAACGCCATCATTCATGGCTTACAGCACATACTATATCAGGGTTTGAAAAAACCCGGGTATTTTTGAAAAACCCCAACCCACCTGGGCCCATATGGGTTTTTTCGGGTTTAATTGGGTTTTTTCGGGTTTAATTGGGTTTTTTCGAAATATTTCAATGTCTTTGGGGTAAAAGTGTTAAAATTTTATTTGTATTTCAAGAATGTAATTATCGCAACTTGCAACAATATTCTGTTCACTACTGTTTTGAAAAACTGGACGCCATTTTGAAATTTTACATTGAATCGCCGAGAAAATCTACACGGCAAATTTAGAACGTCTTGCTTCTATACTCAAAATTTAAACTTAAAAGTCCGAAAATTGCATCCTGTAGCGTAGATACCCTCTAGCCGAAAAATGGCCGCCATTTTGAAATTTTACGTTGGATGGCCGCCAAAATATATATACAGCTAATTTAGAGTGTCTCGTGCTTCTACTCTGAAAATTTATATTCAAAAGACCCAAAATTGCGCCTTGTAGTGTGGATACCCGCTATTTTGAAAACAAAATTGTCGACATTTTTTAAATTTTACATTGGTATACCGCCAAAATCTATAGAGGAAATTTAATGTGTCTCGTGCTTGTACCCTGAAAATTTAAGACCGAAAGTTGTACCCTGTAATGTGTGTGGGGTACAGGCAGACAAACGAACAAGTGTAGATCAAGTCATCCCAGGAGCCTTATTAACGTTCGCCAAATATGAATATCAAATATATTAAAACAAAGATATCATTCATGGCAAATATTTTACGGCGTAAAATAAATGGTTTTGTTTTTGAAGTTCACTTTCGATACTTTGCGCGTTCAATTACGGGAATTTCCCTAGTACTAGCAAGACGGTTCTTTCCTGAAAATAAATTTAAAACAATTAACACAGAGATAATTCACATTTTATAAAGTAAGTGTTTCAAACTGCCTTAAATGAAATTAAATATCTTCCAGCTTAAAATAAATAGTTTTATTGTTGAAGTATTCAGTTCCGATGCTTTGTGCATTCAGTTGCGGGAATTTCCCGAGCACTTCTTTCACGACGTGTTTTCCCCGAAAATGTAGCTTTCTTTACTGTACATCGACACTTCCACTAGTTCGGAAGTTTGAATTCAGCACTTGAAATAGTAGGGCTACATTGTCTTCGGAACTCCGAGCATTAAGCTTCATAAATCTAACAAGAATTTTTTTACGCTATTGCTGGTGTTGATTCTACAGAATGCTTATTTGAAGAGTAGCAAGTAATGACGGAACTACACTACTGTTGCTGGAAAACAAAATTTTACGTACGAATACTTGTGTTACCATCAAATGTATGAAATAATACAAATGTATTTGCATATTTACTGCTGGTACAGGCACCTTTGGCCTTAAACTTGTCAAATGTATGGGGGATAACATCCCCCGGCGTCGCCGAGTTGGCGAGCACACTATTCACGGAAAGTATTTTCTAAAATATAAAATTGCATATTTTACTTCAAGTAGGCTACAAACACAATCCATACATTAATTTGTTCTGTAATTATCTCAAGCTAAAGTAAGATTTTTTTATCCGTTCAATGCATTCAGAACTTTATATAGGTATAACGTTGAATGTTTTTGTATACTTTAACATGAAAGCATCTAATTCGCCTAGTGATGAGCGCAAAAGTCTTGGTCTTGCAGTTTTTGCAAGAGTCTTGCATGCAAGACCAAGACCAAGACCAGGAATCCCGATGCAAGACCAAGATCATACCTGCAAGACTAAGACTCTTACGCAAGAGTCTTGCACAAGTACTGATACTACTTACTTTTTAGATAGATGTAAAATGGAAGGTAAAAAATCATTCCTTGAATTTTTTGGCTTCAGTAAAAATTTTGCTAGAGTGAATGTGTTCCCACTAGCAATGCTATCTATGTGAGTAGAGCTGCCCCTGTAGTATATAGGTCCGGTATGTTTTTTTCTGAATTGGTTGTTCCCGTTTTCTGTAGTTATTACTCGTTATCAAACTACACAGGTGTCATTCTAATCAAAGCTTGTTGCACACAAAGAAATATATCATTGGTGCTCAATTACGATGCATTCCTGCGTTTAGAAGATGACCGGGAGCATAATATGAATTGTTACAACGTATAAGAACTTCAGTGTCTGATTTACTTTGGTCATCATTTGATTCATTTACGGCAGCCCATGATTGGATTTTGGGAAATCATACGAAGAATAGTTGTGTCCATAAGAAGCGGATAAGCAAAAAGTAAACTAAAACATTTTATGGCCGCAGCGGGTCAGTGGTAGAGCGTTTGCCTCTTGTGTACGGGGTACCTTGTTCGATCCTATATTGCGCCATGTCAGCTTTTTGGTGGACAAACACCGTGCACGTGGGTTTTCTCGAGTTCCCCCGCTTCATCCTACTTTCTTCATTCCACCATTTTATTCATTTCTCATAATCACCGTCTCCCTTGGCCTCGGTGCAAAATCGTGGGACTTTAAACTAAACGGCGTGACAAACATCTTGGCATTTGAAGGCGGCACTCCAAGTTCCCTTTAAATGCTGCTAACAAATGAGAAGCCAGCGGTATTGCCACGTTTATTTCGTACAGATCCACGTCTATCCTCTGCCACCTGATCGCGCTGTAGTTCGTCTCCTTAGCCATAGCTACACCCCTTAGCAATAGGCAACGTCGAGTCAAAGCTTGCGTTTCATTCGTTTAGCTGAAATGCCAAGATGTTTGTCACAGGCTTTAGATATATTGTTTCATTTCAAAACACGTTCGTGGTGTTCCTCTTCCAAAACTATAGAGAAATGTAGTATTGAACATCAGTAACTCCGTACAACACAGGTGCCGACTACATGAGTATGGCCTTGGCTCCGAGGCTTAAGCATACGTAGGAAAATTTTAATGTGTGCTCATATCGAATTGTGCTTAATATCGAAATAACATTTTCATGACATTGACAAAAACTTAGCGCATGTGACCACAAGTTTGATTTCATGGTCGGATTGCTTATACGTTGAATAATGGTTTATCAGTATAACGTTTAGTCTCCTTAGGTATACTGCACATCGAGGATTGAGCGATATAACATTATACAACAATAAATAACCCATATTCACAAGTGAGAGTGATTTTGTACAACTACTTCAAATAACTTGGAGTTTGATGCCGTTATTTTGTATTTCTAATATAGGTCAAAAGTATTGATATAAATTGAGTTTACACAAAAGACAAGATAGTTGGGTCGTTTTCAGGTCTCACTCAAATTATTCTAAAATATTAAGACGTTTGATTAATAATCATTATTATTTTAATTTTCTCTCTCTCTCTTTTTTTTGGCCAATATTTCTAAAAAATATCATCATCAGGGCCCGGATTTTGTTGACATGTCAACTTTTTTCTGTTACGCATAGGACAAGCCAAGTTCAAATAAAAACGTTATCCATCAACTTTAAGTTCTAAAATTATATTTTTTTAGGGTCAACTTTTGGTCACTTTTTGCCGTTTTGAAGTTTCAGGTCTTTTTTCACTATTTTAAGGTCACTTTTAGGTCACTTATGGCCTTTTTATTCTTTTTCTTCTACATAAGTAAATCTTAAACTGAACACTATTTACAGATGTGAAAAAGATGAAGTTAAATCATTTCTTTTTATGCTTCCTGATTATTGGGGTGGAAAAACTGCATTCTTAACAAGCTAATGAAAACAAAGCTGTAGGGGGATGACGAAAGGTGGGGGTTGGTAGGTGGCCAAACAGATAATTTTGGGTTGTTGACCACAAAGGATGTGATCACGTGAATAACTAAAAATGGATTAGAAGGAGTACAATGATTTTGAACAGAGTTTTTATCTATTATTCTCAAATAGTCTACACTTGCAAGCTTTTATTGTTTAAGAGTGCTTCCTAGTTTCAACTCGGGAGTGAATTGACGCATTCAGAATGTACAATGCCGTACAATGGACTGAACAGTGGACATAAATGATCAATGGACTGCAACTAACTGAAACAAAACTTTGTGAATATGAGTGAGAAACGTTAATTAAAATATAATAGATATTTTTAAAATAGTCAATGTTTAACGAAATAAACGTTTTAAAAAAACGCAAATTTTAAGGTCAATTTTTGTGAATTTTAGGGTCATTTTACAGGAATTTTAGTGTCTTTTTATAGGTCACTTTTTAGAAAATTATAGGTCAACAAGATCCGGGCCCTGATCATCATCATAGCTATTCTGCCATTATTGGCAGGTTACTTGCTGGAACTGAAAAGCTGCGATGTATGGTGGCATTAACTAGTCTCTTCGTCTTGACGGTAGCAATTTTCTGTTTTACTATCTTCCTCCAAATAAGTCTCCTTCACCTCTTCCTCTCTTTCCTTCCACCATACATTCTAGCACGTCTCCCATAATACAGTTCCTCCTCAGCAAAGTCCCAACCAGTTCCTTTTCCACCTCTTAATTACAACTAAAATCCTTCTTTTCTCTCCTACTTTTACTATTTCTAATACCTTCTCATTCGTTTTCCCTTCAACCCAGTTAATTCTCTCCTTTTTTCTTCATGTACATGTTTCAAAAGCCTCCATTTTTCTCACTTTTGCGTAATGTCCATATGTCTGCCTCATAGGGTACATGTTAGAATCAATAAAACAATTAGAAATTTGTTCAATACAAAGATTAGCTAATCGTGGTTGAAAAGAAAATATCTGACTCTTTAGAGTGTAAAAATAATTTTGCAATTCATGGTATTTCACTAATCTGTTCCGTCTTGATTCTCTTTTATGCGTCTCAGGGGTAGCCTCCCCAGTTTGGGAACCAGTGGAGTGTTTCATCTGTTAAAAAATATAAAAAGATTCGAAACATTGTGATTTGTCTTATAAGTAATGAAGCGTGGGCATCCATTGAAAAAAAGTAAAGGTCGTCGCCTATGTTGTACACTGTTATCATACTTACTAGAAGGTAAACTATATTATATTTAGAAACAAACGTTGTATTTCCGTTACTGTTGGCACATTATAGAATTTATTACCTCTTATATCCAGAGTATAATTTGCCTTTGAGAAGCATAAGATTTGTTAAAAGCAAGACTTGCAAGACTCTTGCAAGCAAGACCAAGACCAAGACTGGGTGTTCAAGACTAAGACCAAGACCACCCCGGTCTTGGTCTTGCATTTGCTCATCACTAAATTCACCCAAGGAAAGTCCAAGATCTGATAAAAATCAATTTCAATGTGATCCCCTTAGTTATACCCATAATATACTAGCAAAAAGGTCAAAAACCCAGATGGGTTTTAAAGTGGGTTTTTTCAGGTGGGTCCAACCCGAAAAAACCCGCCGGGTTTTTTCGGGCTGGGCCCACTTGGGCAAACCCTGTACTATATATTCGATTTATCTCGTGTTCAATAACATGAGTGTAGAGGTTTTGTATATAAATAGTGTATAAACGTACATTGATAGTGCTTGTTTGAAAAAAAGGAAATAGCTTTTTTTTAAATTCAATATTAGAGAAATAATTTAATCAGTAATATATAAATAGAGCTTAAAAGACTTTCCTCTTCATATTTCCTGAATATTTTTTGGATAAGACTCAAGAATGCTGGGGGAGGGGAACACTTGCGCGTACCTACATACCTTTGATATTGCAACATTGCAACCGGTACTTGTACAGACTACGCGTCGCTACTGCCAAATAGTCGATAAAACTTGTATTTCTTAACGCTATAACCGAGTTTGGCAGATCATGAAATTGTTAACTGTTGAAGAAAGGTTTGTATTTTAGTAGGTACTATACTCTCGCCCTATATTGTATATTAGTAGGTAGCACTAGCACAGATTGAGATAGGAAAGGAAAGATAGGGAAGATCTTTCGATCATTCCATATGATCTCTGATGTCAGCAGACCAGTTCTTGAAAATGTACAGTTCTTGCATTATTTGAAATAGAGCGCCTAAATTCCATTTCTCGCATCTGAAGTAACAGACGTAAATGTGTTTTACGATTGTTAAAGTAAACACACCTTTCTTTAATTAAAAATAAGTTAGTTAAAGGGTGAGATTAAGAGGGATCAGGGAGGAACAGTTACCCCTCTTGGGTTAGATATTTATATAGAATTTATCAATATAATAGTAATATATGTCAATATAATAGCAATATAATAGTAGAAGTGAAAGATTGCGGCATTTGTTTTTTACATAACACGCAACTGATTTTTATTTGCCTGATGCAATTGTTTAGATTATCCACAGACCGTTTTTCAAATTATTCTGTATGAGTAATCATTAGATTGAATTAACAAATTACTTTTATACATATTTCCAACGTGTGAAATGATATAGTGGATTATGCAGAATCTAGGAAGCTCAATCCTCGTGGCTGGCAATCGTAAGAATTTTTTATTCACACAATCCTTTTATCTCATCTAGGTAATAATAAATTATATCGAATAATAAAGCTATTATTGGCTCCTTATCTATGGTAATTTTAAAAACAGTTAATGAGGGATAATAATTAATCAAAAGTTATTACTTATAGGTATTTAGAACTCTTGTGGATTTTTTTTACGCGTAACAGTAATTGGAGTATTTTGTTACATAATCAGCCTAATCCACCTTGAAAATTGGCAACACTGTACAAATTTTAAAAATAGTTAATGAGGGATAGTAATTAATCAAAAGTTATTACTTATAGGTATTTAGAACTCTTGTGGATTTTTTTATGCGTAACAGTAAGTGGAGTATTTTGTTACATAATCAGCCTATTCCACCATGAAAATTGGCAACACTGTACAAATCAAGCTACCAAAAAGTTTATACTTTGCCAGGTAAAACTTCTTTCTGACAAGGGAGGGTCACGAAGTGACTCAGCTGAGATCCGAACGAGACTATTGTGTTTGCAATTGATATGTTATAACTAGAAGAATCCCAAAGTTATACGTGCCACCGGGCGGAATATCGTGAGTTACAACATATTTTGTAATGTAAAAGCTGCAAAAAATTACCTGGCAGAATAGTTTGAACCGAGTCATTTCTTCGAAACGGTTGGGTCAATGCAAAACTCGGCGAACACGTATCTCATCATTTTCAAGGGCACAGTTTTTGGGGATAAAGTTTGCCCCAGGGTCCCAGATGGGATCCAACTCAAAAGTTTCAAATGACACGAGGAGGGGGGTTAAGTACACATTTTTTGAAAGTTGTGAAGTGGAAGAAAGTGGAGCAAGTCTCGACTCTACGAAAAACCTGTGCAAAATGGCGGCGAGGCAAAATGTAAACAAAAACTTAATTGAAAAGTTCATGGTTACCCTATAAATCGGAAACGGTGAGACAAATGTGAAAACAGGAAAGGACGTGTAGCATTATTTTCAAAGTACAACGATTTAAGTTGAAACGTCTTGCCCCAAGACCCCCACAAGGTCTCAGGTAAGGTCCAACTGAAAAGTTTCAAATGGCACGGAGAGTTAATTAGCACATCGTGTGAAAGGTGTTGTTAAATGAAAGAAGTTGGAGCAAGTCTTGACTTTCTACGACAACCCTGTGCAAGTTGGCGGCGGGTCAAAATGAAAAGAAAAGCTTAATTGAAAAATCTATGGCCACCTTAAATCCAAGATGGCCGCTTAAAACCTATGCCGAGAGGATAGGCATACCAGACTGTTAAACGTAGGAAAACCAAATTTGGCATGAACGTTGATCATTAGGTGACGAAAAGATACGAAATGTTCAAAAACGCGACATCTTGAGTTCAAAATGCCGCACTATGTATCGGATGCATGTCAACTTTAAACAGTGATGTTGGAAAAGCGAAATGTGATATTTACGTTTATGGTCAATAGTAGATATCCACAAAATATAAAGAGTAACACCTGCAATCCAATATGGGTGACAGCGTGAAAAATGAGTTTGTATATAAATATGCTATTTTTTGGAATATTGTGACCAAACAAACAAAGTTTGGCGCAGCTCGATGTACTGAAATGATTTACACGTTGGTTTGGTACTGCTCGCCAATCTTGCAAGTGAACGTTTATTGTATATATATATATATATATATATATATATATATATATATATATATATATATATATATATTTGTTATTGCTTGAAATATTGCGATCAAACCAACGAATGGCATACAAATGTAACCATCACGAATACGTTACAATATCGTAAAACTCATCTAATTTGTAATTTATAGAAAGAAAGCAAAAATAAATAAGACCGAGTAAAAGGAAATAATCGGAGAAAAACTCAACTATTCCAAATTAATTTTCATTGCATAGAAACGATTACTTTTCTTACTTCATTAAATCGGCTTTCAACATTAGCCGGGAAACAGACATGCAGACAGAGCAGAAGATTGAAAAAAATCAACGAAACTGCAAACCTAAGATAGGAATGCATTGAAGAGACCGTTCTCATCGCCAGGAAATCAATTTGCTGAGATATGGACGCTTCATCGCTATCCGTATGATAAAATATTGGACTTTTGTTTAGCAGTATGAATAGGGAATCAGAGTTGTGTGTTCATCACATATTCATTATATCATAGGCGCCGACTTTAGGGGGGCAGGACACTTTTGGCACCCCCAATATTTAAAGGTGGGGTCCTCGCCCCTCCAATATAATCCAGTCGAGGAAGGAGAGGATGAAGCGGAATATCGGACCGAGAACTTGGAGGGGGGAAGAAGAAGGGCTTCATCAAACAGTTGATAGAAAACGGCTGAATATGATTATGTTCATTGTTTGCCCCCCCCCCCCCAATATTTTCTTCAAGTCGGCGCCTATGCATTATCTTAACACAAATGATATCGAGAGAACCGTGACGAACGTACATTAGGAACAAAACATATATGTGTTGTTACGGAATGAAATAATAGTTGAAGTGAATCGAAATTCAGTTGTTATTTAGTATTCCTATTGTTTCTAAATACATAATTTTAAAAAGAAAGAGATTTAGATTTGTACTGTTATGAATGGCATAGGTTTTAAGCGGCCATCTTGGATTCAAAGTAGCCATAGACCTTTCAGTTTGGTTTGTGTTTATACTTTAACCCGCCGCCATGTTCCACAAGATTATCGTAGAGAATCGAGACTTGCTCCATCTTCTTTCATTTAACAACAGCTTTAAAACGATGTGCTACTTAACCTCCCTTGCCATTTGAAACTTTTGAATTGGACCTCACCTGGGATCCTGTGGGGGTCCTGGGACAAGACGTTTCAACTTAAATCGTTTGAACATAATGCCACACTTTACAAATAATGCCACACGTCCTTTCATGTTTTCACATTTGCCTCACCGTTTCCGATTTATAGGAGTAACCATTGACTTTTCAATTAATTTTTTGTTTATACTTTAACCCGGCGCCATGTTCCACAAGATTATCGTAGAGAATCGAGACTTGCTCATCTTCTTTCATATAACAACAGCTTTCAAATGATATGCTACTTAACCCCCCTTGTTATTTGAAACTTTTGAGTTGAACCCCGTGGGGGACCCTGGGACATACTATTTTACCTCAAACTGTGTGCCCTTGAAAATGGTGGGATTCGTGTTCGCCGAGTGTTCCACTTATCCAACCGTTTCCGAACAAATTACTCGGTTCCAACTATTCTGGTAGTTTTGTAGCTTTTACACTAAAAAATATATTGTAACTCACGATATCCCGCCCGGTGGCACGTCTAGTTATCATAACATATCAAATGCAAACACAATTGTCTCCTTCGAATCTCAGCGGAGCCACTTCATGACCCTCCGTTGTGGTATACATTCCCTTTAACTAGTTTTTGGGATAACAGGAAGTGCTGATGCGTCGAACATAGCCACCTGCACAGGTGTGCGATAATTAAGTAGGCAAAGACATTCGGCGAAACTGAAATAGGCGAAACAGGAAAATACAACATGTTGCAAGAAATGTAATTTCCAATTATTTGTCACAAATTCTATAGTATCTGGCTGTGGAACACAAAACCACTTTACACAAAATAAACCTAAAGTAGCGAACACAATAGTCCAAAAGTTTGATAAATAATTTGTTAATCGTGTGTTCAAGACACGGAGAAAGTCATATTTGATTTTTTAATTTTCTTTCTAACTTACCCGGAGACTGAGAACATTTTTTAAAAGTAATTCTTTATTCAAGTGTTTTCGTTTCAAATTTGATTAGAAAACCATATTATAAGAACTGTAAATGTAAAATGCCATAGCTGAAAACAGGATGGTAAATATCTGCACTGTTTCAACGGTATTACTGTAATTTCTTACGCGAAGCACCAGATTTCGATTATATGTAGAAGCACATGTGGTGCGGGTCCCACGTTGAGTTGTGTTTCTATATCTCTAATTGAGTTGATTTTAACACCCCTTTCAGCAGCAAGGCTATATGAGACATGGACCTGCTGATTAGCGTGGAGTCCTAACCAAGGCTAAACTCTAATTAATCAACTATTACTTTTTGATTTGTAACATAAAATCATTCCTAAATGCTTTCTTGACAAATAGAATAATTCACTGGTTTCTTGCTATACATCACGAAATGGCAGAATTATAACTTTTGTAGATAGAACAAAGAAATATTTAGATTACTCTATTACGCCATGTATAATATCGATTTCAGCGGAAGGAAGGTGCTTAATTCGCTCATGTAAAAATAGTATTGAAAACGAACGTGAAATCTCAATTAATTTATTAATCAATCAATCGAACACAGTATGAAACATGTCGCAGTGGGGTGGGGTGGAATCCACTTCATCGTTCTTGATTGATTTTAAATCTAACAAAGGACATCACTCAATTGTCCGGCTCTGTTTTCAATGATTTTTTTTTCTGTTAAAGGACATGTATGCACTATTTGTGATGATAGAAATATTTGCCGTGGTGCATGTTTCTATTTTTTATAATTTTTAAGAGTTGTGATGTGGTTATTAGAGATTACTGCAGAAGTTCCTTACTACCCTTTATAAACGGAGCGTTAATGAAAAAAACAACAATGTATATATAAAGCTTAGGGGAAGTCGTATGGTAGGTATGACCTTGACGGCATCCATCTTGAAATCCGCCATTTTGAATTAAGGCCAAGTTTTTAAAATAGGAATAGGTAATACGATACATAATTTCGGGCTATAATTTAATTAGGAAGACAATGGTGAAGTTAGTTTTAAGATATGCCAATTTCGCTAAAAGTTACAGGCATATTAATTGTTTACTAGCTGAACCTGCGCTCTCTACACAGCGCATCATTAGCATATGAGCATAAATCTCCTTCTCATTCCTTACAACATCTGTACTACCATGAGCAAAATAAATGACGCGTCTCTTTATTTTGAAGTTTTTTGAAAATATCTCCGTTTTCTTTATATGTTCGAAATTTCGGAAGGTTTCCCCAGCAGGAAACGTTAATAACAAGCCCGTTTTAAATATTTGTGTTAGATATTAGCTTAAAATAAATAAATTAGAAGCAAAAAACATTAAATCGACCGAAATTACGAGAATTACCAACTCTGCTAAAGTGGGAAATTTTCAAGAACTCGAGGGAATTCTACAGTTTAACACGAAGCAACGACATCTATGTCATTGAGAGAAATGCGGATTAAATCTACAAACGAAACTTTCAACGAAACATTTCTAATATGTCTTATTACATGCATTATCTGCAAACTTCAAATATATGAATCTATGCCAAGTATTAGCGTTTAGATAGAGCAAATAGTTGAAATTACCTATGGAAAAGGACGAATTGGTAGCACGATCGTAATGAAAAATCATCTTTACCGTATAACATGTTCAGTTTCCGTAAGAAAACAAATAGCTCAGTTAGTTAAAGCAACGAGTCTGTATGCCGAAGGTAGCTGGTTCGAACCCCCACAGAGGTGCAACTGTCATTTTTATCACTGTGGTTATTTTATTTATTTTTTATGTGGGAAAGAATCAAATTGTAACATATGTGTAAAACTCATGACAATACCAAAAAAGAAAAAATGTTGTCGCACTTGCATTAGTGTCTCTAATTTTTGTTTGCAAACAGTTTCGTAATTATTTTCCCTGTGCTCACTGCTCACAATATGCTCGCTGGTGTATAACGAATGCTTTCCAGTAAACGTTAATTCTAATTTGGAGATTTTTATAAAGTTTCACAATGTTTATCATTAAATAATCTTCTATCTACTTGTTTGGACATTTTGATAACAGATTTCCCTATTAAATGTTTAATTTTCCCTAGATGTTTCATTACGGAAAAGTTTTACAATGTATTTGTTTTAAATTGAAATTGTTTTGAATTTACCCCATGAGATAAGTAGCCCGAAGGAGGAGAACTGAAGTAGTTGATATTCTGCGTAAAAGCAACCTATTATAGAATGATGACGCTTCTTAACTTCAGCACATAATCTTTACATTAGAGAGTCAGAGAGAAAAATCCTGTTTTTTCCTCTCCTATGACCACCCATCTTAAACCACCTCTACATACCATGGTTCGTCTTACACAATTTCGGTGCTCCAAAGACATTCATATAATAATAATAATAATAATAATAATAATAATAATAATAATAATAATAATAATAATCCTGAATATGCCATACAGTGGCGGCGATTGGACGTTAAAAGTGGGGGGGCAAGACATGATCTGAATATTTGTATATCACTGTTAGTTTCCCTGGTTGTTTCCAACACT
Organism: Thermobia domestica; assembly: GCF_964235325.1. Lineage (NCBI taxonomy): Eukaryota > Metazoa > Arthropoda > Insecta > Zygentoma > Lepismatidae > Thermobia > Thermobia domestica. Next base: position 120,468,017 of record NC_137469.1, on the reverse strand, counting down.
TTGTTTGACGAAAGGTTGTATAACTAATAGGATACTATCTTTTTCAGTTAAAATACCGTATATCGTATTTTTATATTTTATTAAATAAATTGACAAGAGCAACAGAAGTAGGCACTAGCCCTTTGTATTCTTAAACAACAAAGGTGTAAGAAGAGATTTGATTACTTGCTCATGAACATCTTAAAATTCTGGGGGTCGCGGTGGCTCAGTGGTAGATCGTTCACCTCTGGTGCATGGGGTTCCTGGTCCAAACCCTGCTCCCGCCAAGTGGATCTTGTGGCGAACAAACACCTTGTGCGTAGGTTTTCTCGGGTTCTCCCGTTTCCTCCCACTTTCTTCATTCCACCATTTCATTTACAGTATTTATCATCTTCACCGTCTCCTTTAGCCTAGCCGGCATAAGCGTGGGACATAAAACTCAAAACTTTCATTTCATTTCTTTCTCTTAACATTCTGTCTAGAAAATTGTGTAATCAGATTATTTAATAACAAATTTACAAAACAAATGAATAGAAAGGATAATATTAATCATAGTAATGAATAATGAGGTATGCTATGTAGAAGTAATATTGAAACTGGGGATTAATGAACAACTTAATTTTTAATTCCACATATGCTTTTAAATGAATGTTATTACTCTTGGAAAATGAAAGCCAGTAAATACAACAAACATTTGCTACGACATTTAAAGCAATACGTGTATTTGCTTGTGCAGCTTCTCGAAACATGTTCGTTGCCATTAGGTGCAGTTTTAACTCACTTGGAATACATCAAAACACAACCACACTTAGAATCATTTCACACTCCAGTTATACAAAATAATTCTAAAACCTAGAATTATGTTGAATTTACTAAATCTAATTGTGTATAAACTCGTACACCCCTAAACACACCACTTCACTCGTATTTGGTCTAGGAATTAATTCGTGCGGTTTTTAATAAAAATTGAAGCTTTATTTCAAAAACAAAGTAAATGAATACGTTAACAAAAATATTGTCCATCGCTAGCCACTACTTTCTCCCATCTTTCACGCAATTTACGGATTCCGTGTCGAAAGAATTCCTCATCTTTTGACGCAATCTAATCAAAGATCCATTTTTCGATATTTTCTGAAGAAGTGAACCGCTGTCCAATCAAATCGTTATTCATGCAATCGATCAAGTAGTAGTCAGACGGAGCAGTGTCTGGTGAATATCGCGGGTGGAGTAACACTTTCCATCCGACATTTTCCAAATAGGTTTTGACCGGTTTTGCGACATGTGGTCGAGCGTTATCATCTTGATAAATAAGTTTATTATGCCTGTTATTCCATTTTGGTCGTTTTCAGGCCAGAGCTTGCTTCAAACGCATTAATTGTTGTCGATAGCGGTGTCCATTAATAGTTTCACCAAGTTTCAGAAGTTCATAGTACACCACACGTTTCAAATCCCACCATATATACAGCATAACCTTTGCACAATGAATATCTCGTTTCGGTTGTGAAGGACCTGGTTCACCTTGCTTCACCCAGGCCTTTTTTCGTTTAGGATTCTCGTAATGAATCCACTTCTCATCACCAGTTACAATTCGATGCAAAAATCCCTTCCTTTTCTGTCTTTGAAGCAGCAATTCGCAAACGGTTTTTCTTCTTTCAACGTCTTTCTTTTCAATTCATGTGAAACCCAATAAGACATCTTTTGAATCATTCCTATGGCTTTGAGACGTTTGGAAACTGTTGTTTGCTCAACTCCAAATGCTTCTGCAAGTTCGTCCTGCGTTTGACACGAATCCTGATCAAGCAATGCTCTCAATTCTTCATCTTCAAATTCTTTTGGCTGTCCAAATTGCTTTTGGTCTTCCAAGCTGAAATCACCACCTTTAAACCGTGCAAACCACTTCTGACACGTTCGCTCAGCTAGAGCATGGTCACCAAACACTTCCACTAAAATATGATGACTTGCGGTAGCACTTTTCTTCATGTTAAAGCAATGAAGAATAACTCCCCGCAAAAACACTTTATCAGGCACAAAATGCGCCATTTTCAGTTGAAGAAAAAATGTTGTTGTTTCCGCTTCAAGCAACTGACATATACTAAACAAGATGCTCAATGACAGTAGTTTTCAACGCATGTTTGGATCAACGAAACTATGGGACAATAAGCTAGTTACGCCATCTTTTGTAAAACCGCACGAATTAATTCCTAGACCAAATATATTACACTACAAAACAATGGAAAAGGTAGAAGTTGTTTCTTATTACGCTCTTTTTAATCAATATTCCTTACTTTAGAAAGAAGAAAAGACATTTTAGGAACTGTCAATTTTTGTGCAATTAAAGAATTCCTTGTGAAATACTTTTTTTTTTTTTTTTTTTTTTTTGCAAATGTTCTCTCAATTAGATTCAAAGCGGCTGACTAACATATCGAGCCATTGTAAGAAGGTTGTATAGAAGCAAAACCTTCTAAATTCGTTTTTGAATTTTGGCTGGGAACGAAGAAAAAGTTACGCCCTCATGTTTTCAGAATTTCTTAACAACTTTTTTGTTTAGTTGTTGATTTCACTCATTTGTATTATTGATCACTAAACAAAAAAATGTTCAACAATTCTGAAGCATAAGGGCGTCACTTCTTCGTTTCCTGACAAAATTGAATAATGGATTTATCAGGTTTTGCTTCTATACCACTGAATTGAAAGTATGCTGGAATTATTGTGCTTCAATAGGTTAATTTTGGGGATGTTTTCCGTGGCAATTAAAACGCAATTCCTGTTGCTTTCTTAACTTCACGGGAAAACAACCAATATATACTCACGCAATGACAAATATTATATGGCACCATTTTTTCTATGAGACCGTAATACATACAAAAACATTACATTTCCAAATGAAACTATATACATTAATGGGTTACTTCAAAAAAGTGGGGGGACAAATGCCCCCTTTGCCCCCCCCTAATGCCGCCCATGATACCATACTTACCTAATGTAGTAACCTTAGACATCTTAGTTTAAAATGCTTTCTTTTGTAATAATTTGAGCAACCATGTGGGAGGCGGCACGACGGTTTTTTGCCCCTCTCATTTCCTCCCAACAGACAAGGACAACGTTACTGACAAACAGGGACAACGTTACGTAATTTCTGATAAGCAGGGCAGACAAAATGAATAAGAAAATATATTTATATCACCCTCTCCCCGTTCATGATTGGAATACCACGTAGCATTTTTAATTCTACTGAAGATAACCCTGTGCGGTTAGGGGTAAGTAACTAAAGAGATACCTAATACATAGCTCCCCTTGATTGTAATATTACCGCTTCTTTATTTGTTCGAGGGAGCTCCTACACAACCAAGGGTGACAAAAAGAATAGTAAAAGTGTCTATTGATTCTAGTGGCTGATCCAGCACGGATTCCTGAGTGGGGGGGAAGCGGTGAAGTGAAGGATTCTTTTGTTGATATGAAGCTGTCACAAATTACCACTTAACTAAACTAAACATAATGGTGTGGTTAACCGGAATCCAGTCAGTTCAAATTGATGTAAAAGTTTAATTTTTTACTTCATATTAAAGTTTTGGTTTCAAATGAGAATTTCAGTCCGAGTGGTCAATGATCAAATCTTGGGGGGTTTTTCGGTGTAGAGGCTATGACCCCCTTATGGGAAAAGGCAAAAATATTAAAATTCTTAAAACTTTCGAAGTTTTCGTCTATTTTAAAGGAACTTTTGGCTTCATATTCAAGTGTTTGTTCCAAATGACAATTCCAGTCCGAGTAGACAATGATCAATTCTCGGGGGACTCTGCAATGTAGGAAAAATAATGACGTTTATATCGTGATTCTGTTGGTGACATCACGAGTCATGACGTTAATATAGCACAAAATAAACGATAAACGCTGTCGGCTCTCGTAGCTGAGTGAGCTAGCGCAGCATGCTAGTAAGGAAGATTGGTTTTGGCGTGGGTTCAAATCCTGACTAGGGACGATTATTTTTATTATTTTTAAAAAAAGTTTATAACACTTCTTTCGTTTAAAAAAAAGATTTAAAATAATATTCAAAAAGTGATTTAACAATTATTTTTTTTTTATTTTCGTTAAAATAAGTTGTACTATACAGTTCCACAGATCCATAGCGAAGTTAGTAATAAAAATAGTAGTAGTAGAAACGGGTTACAATGCAATTCAGCATTCATTTGTTTCCGTGCGATGTTGCCAAACGTAACTCGCTTACAATGCTTTCTGGCTAGGCCTTAGTGTGTTTCGAAAATATGCTTGTGTTCGGGATGAAGTTCCAAGGTTAAGCATTGACTATAAGTTTTTGCTATTAATATACCTTCTAACAATATTGGCAGTGGACAAAAGTTGGACCGTGTTGAAGCTTTTTGCTCCTAATTTAGTTATTTTATTTTATTATTTAACGAATATATTGAAAATATCTTTGTCAGCAAGCACGTATGCAGGAATTTATTTCGGGAGGGGTCCAAAGTTATCTGGGGGTCCGACTTCAATATTAGGATAAATTATAATATTTTTTTAAAAAAATAACCCCCAAAATTAGGTTAAATTTACAGAAAAGTTGGGATTTCAGAGGGGGTCTGGACCCCCTGAACCCACCCCTAAATGCGTCCTTGTTTTTCAGTAATGTTTCCTCATTTTGAAACCCTCAGAAACTTCGAATATATAAAGGAAAACGAGTTATTTTCGATAAAGTATCACTTCAAGGAGACGCGATATTTTTTATTGCACATGGTGGTACCCCAACTTAACAAGGGCAAGAATTCCTTTACTTTGGTTCTCTGCAATTGCGCTGTATCGAAAGGTTAGGTTTGTAATATATACTCCTAAGAACAAACGTGTTTGCCAGAGAACCGTGATACTGAACAGAGCTCCACAGAAATGCATGCTGAACTTTCGTTATAGCTACCCTTTGGTGTTTTTTGCCCTCAAGGTCAATCGAGTGATGATTCAGTTCAGTCCCTGTTCTTAAGCTGTGTTGGTATTACTTCGAATAGTTTTGACGTGTGTTTTCCAACCACCATATCAACAGACAATCAGGGTAAATCATAGCATACAATACATTTAAGCAAGTATATATGTCGCGAAATTATTTCACACATTATCCAAAGACACTTAATATATGAATCCATACATTTATTTATATAGGTAAAGCAAAGAGTGGAAATTACCTATCGAAAGAATAAATTAACAGCACGATCATAATGAAAAGCATGCCTCGTAATATAACAGACTTCTTTCGCGTAAGAAATCGAAACTCAGTTGGTCAGAGCAACTAGTCTGTACGAATTAGGTTGTTAGTTGGAGCCTAATACGAGTAAGAGTTTTTTTTTTACTATTGTTTTTCTCTTTTTTTATGTGAGGAAAAATCAAATTGTAACATCGCGATATCAAATGTATTTGGTTAGGTAACTTTGTCTTAGCTAAACTTTAACTGTCGAAATTATTTTACTAACCCATCAGTTACTGAACATTTCAAACACCAGTCGCATAACATGAAGGTTAACCTCACGTCCGCAGCCCTTAGTTATGCGTCCATACTTTCATGGCCGGACCTTGGGCGGGGCAAGAGTCAGAGGGACGCCAAAACGAGCCTCAAAAAGTAAATTTTATAATGTGTTTCCTACTGACTTTTTTGGTTTATATTCTTGTAAAGTAGCGGCAATTACATAATCTTTTTCCATTTCACCATGGAAGAAGAGTTTCATAGCACTAAGGGGACTGTATCGACAAATTGAGAGATGGCATGTAGAATAAAGAGTGGAGGGGGAGTAAGTATTGTTTGTTTCTTTGCTTGAGTTTAGCGTTCCACAGTTATGCCTTAATGGCAAAAGGAGATGTGGATACTGATTATAGTGAAATCCGAACCACGTTTATCGTTCAACAGTAACCCACCGGGAATTGGACCCGGGACCACAGAAGGCAGGCATGCTAGCCACTAGACCAAGCTGGAGGGGGGGGGGGCGTTGTTCGTATTGTTTATAGCAGGCCATATTTTTTGTGAAGTTTTCCTAGGTAATGAATGTCTTTCTGAAAAAAATGGGTTTAAACTATTAAAAACGCTAGGATAAATGTAAAATATAGGCTAATACTAGGGGGGAGGGCGCCATAAAGTCACTTTGCCCAGGTGAAAATTTGGCCTGGTCCGTCTCTGCGTACTTTCTATATATTTTTTGACTTTGCAGCTTGTGCGGTCCCCACGCCACAGGGTTGTGGGGGCGCCATTTACGCCAATAATAATAATAATAATAATAATAATTATTATTATTATTATTATATGAATATCTTTGGAGAGACGAAATTATGTGACACGAATCATTACATGTAGAGCTTTAAGATGAGTGGTCAAAGGGGAGGGAAAAAAAAGGATTTTTCTCTCTGACTCTCTAACGTAAACATTATGTGCTGAAGGTAAGAAGCGTCATCAATCTAAAATTGGTTGCTTTTACGTAGAATATCAGCTACTTCAGTTCTCCTCCTCCGGGCTACTTACCTCGTGGGGTAAATTCAAAACAATTTCAATTCAAGACAAATACACTGTAAAACTTTTCCGTAATGAAACATCTACTGAAAATTAAACATTTAATAGGGAAATCTGGTATCAAAGTGTCCAAACAAGTAGATAGAAGACTATTTAATGATAAACATTGTGAAACTTTATAAAAATCTCCAAATTAGAATTAGCTTTTACTGGGAAATATTCATTATGCACCAGCGAGCATATTGTGAGCAGTGAGCACAGGGAAAATAATTACGTAACTGTTTACAAACAAAACTTAGGGACACTAATGCAAGTGCGACAACATTTTTTTCTTTTTCTTTTTTTTTTTTTTTTGGTATCGTCATGAGTTTTACACATATGTTACAATTTGATTCTTTCCCACATAAAAAATAAATAAAATAACCACAGTAATAAAAATGACAGTTGCACCTCTGTGGGGATTCGAACCAGCTACCTTCGGCATACAGACTCGTTGCTTTAACTAACTGAGCTATTTGTTTTCTTACGGAAATTGAACATGTTATACGGTAAAGATGATTTTTCATTACGATCGTGCTACCAATTCGTCCTTTTCCATAGGCAATTTCCACTATATGCTCTATCTATACGTTAATACTTAGTATAGATTCATATATTTGGAGTTTGCAGATAATGCACGTAATAAGACATATTAGAAATGTTTCGTTAAAAGTTTCGTTTCTAGAATTAATTCACATTTCTCTCAATGACATAGATGTCGCTGCTTCGTGTTGAACTGTAGAATTCCCTCGCGTTCTTGAAAATTTCCCACTTTAGCAGAGTTGGTAATTCCCGTAATTTCAGTCGATTTAATGTTTTTCGCTTCTAATTTATTTATTTTAAACTAATATCTAACACAAATATTTAAAACGGGCTTGTTATTAACGTTTCCTGCTGGGGAAACTTTCCGAAATTTCGAACATATAAAGAAAACGGAGATATTTTCAAAAAACTTCAAAATAAAGAGACGCGTCATTTATTTTGCTCATGGTAGTACATGTCCTTTTACAGACACAAGTGAAAGGCGTATTGAGTAAAAAAATCCAAGAGGTATCATAAATGGGAATTTTTTTTTGATTATTTTTTCTCAATATCTCGCACTGTTTGCAAGATTTGAGCCTACTTTCGGTTGGAGTTTCTAATTCATGTATGACCAGTGTTTTCTTTCTTCTTGCATGCAGTATGTAATAAGACAATACATTACATACACAATTAATTATAATGTCAGTTATATATGGTGTTCATTGGACAAAACACTCAAAATAAATAAATAAATAAATAAATAAATAAATAAAGGTTCATCTTAAACTGGAGAAATGGTTATCCTTGCCTTTCCATTATTATTTGGTCATGAAACAAACGCCTGAGACATATACAACCTCTATATACAACTATGTAGTGTTGGAATGTATAATGCGTAGGATGTGATGCTTTAGTTTGTTTTTTTTTAATTTCAATCCTTCCAATGTACCCGTAAAAATGTAATAAAGAAATAGTATCCATGTTTTTTACATATTCAATTAGAACTGGACAATCTACATGAAATTCGCTATCGATCAGTGAAAACGTCATCTTTCTAGAGCCTGCAGTTTCCGAGATCTCATTTTCGAAAGAATTGACCACAAACAGATAACCGTCCACAATATCTATCTATTAAAATGCTACAATAGCAATTAAAAGCGTTTTTTTTTAGTGCTCGCCATAGGCTAGCTCCCTTTTTGAGGGCTACACTCTCTCTTAGGTGGGAGAAGTGAAGGTACTATGGTAAAGAAGTAAGGAATGGGTGGGCTAAGAGTTATTTATTTATTTATTACTAAAACTAGGACATTATGATCTTTTCGATCATAATCATACTTGAACGGTTGGTGTAGTTTTAATAACATAAGAGCAGTAACATAATAGCGAGTATAATTGAATACAACATAAATAATAAATATGGTAATTATATAGTGGTTTTCAAAGCTAAACCAAGTTTTCTTATCAGCAGTAAAACTGTCATATGGTTGTTAGCAGCCACGTGCGGTTTGTCAACCAGTTGGATGTTGCCGGTATTACAAAAGCTTAGCCGCTCTTCCTCTCGCCAGGGTAAACAATGAAGTCTCGAACTATTCTTTCTGAGTGTTGCAAACCAATAATCAGATACATAAAACCAGAATAACAATTTAAAACAGGGATAAAATACGTACAAGTCATTCAACAAGTAATTTTCTCTCCTATTAATAGAATAATAATAATAATAATAATAATAATAATAATAATAATAATAATAATAATAATAATATGGTAGTTTTTACGTCCGAGCCATTTCGGGTACTGTGCATTTGCGGTAATGCTCGGAAAATAGAATAGAAACTGGACCGCACGTTGGACCGATATTATATTTTTACCCGTATGAATCGGGTTTGCCCGATTGAACCGTATGAATAGGGATGACCTGATAATCCCGTTTTTATGAAAACAAGCTTAGTCTGTCATTATGGTAAATGATGTGTTGTTTCACTTTATTATCATAACACAAATTGTTCTAATTATCATGTACGAACTCATAACGAGTCTATCAGTACAAACGGTCCAAACAGGACAAACACGGGTCAAACGGGTTTATCAGGTCTAAGGATCGAGTATACCAAACGCAATGGGTATCTCGCGGATACAGTTTACCCGAAAAGTTCAAGCACTAATTATAGGTTAAAGTCAATACTTAAGAGCTCTAATTGTTTGCATTCACTTTTTTCTTTCTTTTTTTAGGTAGCCGACCAACGAACTTGAGGATACATAAATATAAATGCTCAAATCTAAATTATTGTATTATATTATTGCAATGAGCATCAACGTGATTTACTATTAAGAGTTAGCGTGATGCACTAATATTAGTCTTATAAATGTTGTTGTTGTTGTTGTTATTATTATTATTATTATTATTATTATTATTATTATTATTATTATTATTATTATTTGTTTATGCCCTTCATGCAACTTAGAATCAATCTCACATAAAGTACTATATCAGACCTGATTGAACATTATTTTGAAAATTCTCATATAAATAGATAAAATTAACAATTGGAACTTAACACTTCAAGAGTTCAAAACATGTCCTCGTTTTCGTTTTCCTCAGTTTCTGAGGACGATTGAACTATCTCGATGACAACATGATCTTTGTCTCCAACAAAAATATTTTGCAAGACACGGTAACTTTGTTCAATGTCCTGGGAAAACATTATTATTATTATTATTATTATTATTATTATTATTATTAATATTATTATTATTAATATTATTATTATTATTCGACAGGCCATCTGTCTATAATGACAATTTAAAACTTTATTTTTAAAGAAAGAAATGATTAAAAAGCATTCTATTAAGTATCTAAATCTCATATGTATTAATGTATGCAGGTTAATATCTGAGTAATAAATTAATAATCATTATTAATTTCCTGTGTATAGTATCCTAATTTGTAGTTTGTCCAGTTTTTATATACGTGACGAATCACATTAGAAAGAAACTGATCAATTATATAATGACCTCTATAACTATATCTTAAAGTTAGAAATAATATACTTACAAGCAGAGCACATAAACAGGCAGAATCTTTATTAAGCCTATTACTAATATTACATATTAATATTAGCAATAATAATAATGATAACTAAATTCATGGCGCAACAGCCTTTAGAAGGCATGGACTTATGGCACTCATTTCTGTGGGGTAATGTGTTTATAGGTCTGCACGGGCTCGGGCTACTATGATAACCGTAATGGGGTTAGCTATACTGAGAGCTTTATACAGTTCTACCTAAGTTAGAGCGGCAACGCCGGAATCTGGTTACAATGAAGGATTTATGGTAGGGACAAGTAAACCCTTAGATCTTTACTTACTATATATATATATATATATATATATATATATATATATATATAGATAGATAGATAGATAGATAGATAGATAGATAGATAGATATCGAGTGTTGCAAAATAAGTGTGTTACAACTCTTGAGAGGTGACTCCTGCCACTGAGACAAGAAAAAAAGTTCTCTTGAACTTTCGGCTATCGGACATAGTTTCGGATCTACAAAGCGTGGAAAAATGAGTTTCGGACGCCAATAGTTCGGAAACTAACCAACATAAAGAGGGCGGGTAAAAAATTCACTGAAGAAGTCATACCTGCTCCATTGAATTTTGCATGTTTCACAATCCTACCATGCACGCGCAAGGGTTCCCCAAAGGAACGTAGGGAGTCCCGGATAATCTTCCAAGTGAAACTTGGTCTAAATGGATATGAATTGATAGGCTTGTACCAGGTAACAATAATTCGTTTGTATTAAGTCGATATCTGGAACAAATATAAAATGGCGGACACCATGCCTGTTGTGTGTGGTTGCATAATCGCCAGGTATGGATGCCGGACAACAGTGATGTTCTGAGTATTAAGTATAGCGAATTTGTACTCAAATGCTCTAGAAAGACATCTGCAGTGTCGGTAGAGCATAACAGTGAAGCAGGGTGATTCAAATGTGTGGAAACACTTTACGAAAAATCCCCAGAATGCACTCATACTCAGTAAACGTGAGTTCAAATCGTCGGAAATGTAAGGATTAGCGTCAAGAACATGAAAGCCATTGCCAATTCATCAATTATATTCCCTCAAACTGATGCAATGTGATGTGCACGGTTGCATACCAATAAGGATGCGATAACTGAAGCCAAGTTACTTTACATATATATGATTGTTATTAGTAAGAAGATAAATAAGAAAATAATCAGGCAGTATATTATAAGGAAAGAACATTAATGATCATAACGAAGGATTAGGTATAGAATGCACGATACGTATGATATAGTAATGGGCGTGAATGATGTGGCGAGATGCATACACAGGACAACACGTGGGTGATATTAGTTAGACAAATGAGCTTATCTTTAGCCTAGAGGCTGCTCTATTCAATGATGAAAATGAATGAGTCCCATGTTAGTAAATAATGGTAATCACTGTGCTGGAAATGATGGGTGAATGAGAGGAAGATGTTCATGAATGACGTAATCGGCGATGATAAGTAAAGAGGGATCTGACGGTGGTAGATTATAGGAGCGAAAGTGGAGAATGATAGTAACGGTGAGGTGTTGGGTGAAGTGCTAAATAACGCATTGTATCCTGAAGTAAAGGATGTCGGTTTTCGAAACGTCTGGTGATATATGTTAGCCGAAGTTTTCCAAGAAAGTATTGTAAGGTCGGAAAGGTAATTTGGCGGAGTGTGCAATTAAAACAGTTATCGTGGAATATGAAAAGAACACGAGAAGCTGACTTCCAATACGAGGCCGAAACGTGTAAGTAGCCAGTAATGAAATTTAATGCATAAATGATATATTTACTCTTAAAACAATTCTAAGCGATATAGCCCAAGGCTTATCCTATGTCTGGCGTGTTATTTCAAATCATTTTGCTAATATGATAATCTTTGTAAGTCAAACAAAATATCTATTATTATTTTAAACTCTGTTAAACTAACCTTTGTGACACACAGAGTTTGACCCTGGTTTAGCAGATACACAGTAGTGACCAACAGATTCCCTTTTGTTGTATGTATACCTTATGTAAATAAACTATCATCATCATTATATATTTTCTCTCTTATTCCATTTTGCAATTGTTAAATAAGATTAACAAAAGGTTGTAAGAACTAATAGTGTTATATTAACAAAGGTTCACCAAGTAGTTTATAAAATAATATCGTCCTTATTTGTAATGGAATTGCAGGGGCTTATCGCCCAGCCTTGTTAGGAAGAAGAAGCATATACAGTTTATTGCATTGCAGATAGCATACCCTACAGGGAAATAAAATCATAGGTCACACTCTATCACTGTACTACCAAACCAAACTAGTAATATTCCAAGACAAGAACCATTGTCTTGTTCTAAAAATAACACTAGACTAGTAAGTGATAACACAATACGTGTACAGAAACCAATACATAGTCATTCAGGGTATAGCCAGCAAGTTTTTCTAGAGGGCCTTCATTTTTACAAACTAAAAACAAATCAAAAGTTTCTTTCAAGATTATGAAAGAATTAATAACACATAGATACATATGTATTTCAGAAGTACATATTATTATTATTATTATTATTATTATTATTATTATTATTATTATTATTATTATTATTGTTATTAATATTTAGTAGTAGTAGTAGTAGTAGTAGTAGTAGTAGTATAGTAGTAGTAGTAGAAGTAGTATATTTCATATATGCTACATTTCTGAGACTTGAGTCTTGATAGTACGTGAAGTTTAAATCAAAGGTTATGTTACGGACGGCAAATGATGGCTTAACACCAAAAACATATTCTGGCCGGGACCGGAGGTTAGTCTGTTTTATGTTTATTAAACGTGTTTAATAATTACAGCAAATGAAATATGTTTATAATAGAATGTGAAAGAATACAGTTTTAAAAGAATTAAACTACGTCAACATGTTAAAATAATTAAAAGAACCTAATTAATCAGCCACTTTGTACTCTCGTTTGCTTAACTGGATGAACCGAGGCCTAAAGGAAAAAGAGTTTTCTGCCCAAATCTCATAAGCAGTGGGATATTTTAATATTATAGAAACTGACCCTCCTTTCGCTTAGAAGTGTAATTTTCAAGACGCTGAAACATATAGTATTTTATTACTTTTAGTTAAAAGTTCAAATGCCGAGTTTCACGCATCTAGCTTAAACAAATCCTTCCTTAATTTATTTACATATTTTCTGAGTAAGTAATGGGGAAATCGAACATAAAAAAATGTGCTCCCTTTGCTCTTTCCCTTTTATGTGTTCAATTTTCAATTTTCAGTTTTTTTTTTTTTTTAATAGGAAAGCTTATATGCCAAGTTTTATTTTACTAGCTTTAGAAACTTGCGAGATACACTACCCTTTAAAAAAATCTTACCCCACCCTTTTTACGATACTTATTTCCAAAAATTCTTTCTTATGTACTGCTTTCATAAGAAAATTATATTTTATAACTAAAATTTATCGACTCTACTTGTAGTAGTATGCCCAAAAATCACTCATCTTTACTCTTTTATATAAGAGTACAGAAGATAAATACAGTCAAACAAATGGACTTCCATGTACAGTTTCCGATTTCTTATAACTAACTTATTCGTACATTTCCCACAAGCTGTGGTTTTAAATTTACGCTCTGTCAAGGTCCAGGTTTCAAAAAGGAAGTAACTGGAAATACAATAATATTATGTATTTATGTACATGTGTAATATGTATAAATTTATTGTCTTATTGAAGCTTTCGTAATCTGAAAATAAACTTTTGATTTGCTTTTAATATATAAAAATCAAGCTCCCCTAGAAAAAATTGCAGGCTACACCCCTAAATGACTATGTAGTAATTTCTGCAAAAATGGCACAGGACCTAAAATTTAGGTCTAGTGCCTATATTTTTAGGACTTGTGCCGTTTAGAACTTATGAATGTCACCCAATGTATTGCATAGTAAATGTTCTTTGTTCAATTTTAAATCTACTGCGTTCTTTATGTATACCGTTGGTATTTAATGTTCACTCGTGAAATGTCTAGTGAGCTTTTGTCTTAATTAAGTAAACTTTGGTGGATTTTTGTCTTACTCTTAATAAAATTCGCTCCACACAGTATATATTGAAATTCTGAATGTTTTCTTGCTTTCAGAACTCTGGTAAAATATGCTTTTTAAACATTTTTTCAATTTTTTATTTATTTATTTTTGTTTTAGGAATTTGTCTTGGGATTCTCGTATCTCCATTCGAAAGAAACGAATTTCTTAACTAATTATGTAATTAATTCTTAGAATGAAATAAGTTGTATTATGTAATTCACGTATAAGTGCAGAACAGATAGTGATAATAATAATCTTAGTAGTACAAATATAGCTGTTATTGTTGGAATTAGCTACGTTCGTGACATTATTGCCAACTAGTTGCTGCATCGTCGCAATTTCGTGGGGTGGTGGCGAATTTCAGAACTAAAGCAAGTGAATGAAAAAGGCACAAGACCTAAAAGGCAGAAGTCCTAAACGCCAGAAGTCCTAAAAATTATATCGCGGCACAAGTCCTAAACGGCAGAAATCCTAAAAATCATACCGTGCCACAAGTCCTAAACTGCAGAAGTACTAAAATTCAGGTCTAGTGCCTATATTTTTAGGAGTTCTGCCGTTTAGGACTTCTGGATGACACCCGACACATCATGCTGCCTCAGTGATGGTTTGGTGGGGAGTGAGCTACTCAAGCACAACCCAGCTGTATTTTTGCGAACAAGGTGTTAAAACATCTGCCAAGGTATACCAGAACACAGTGCTAACACCTATAGTGTAACCACTATCTGCTACCATGTTCCCTGGAGAAAGGTGGACCTTCCAACAGGATTCCGCTCCAGGCCACATAGCGAAACCAACTTAGGACTGGCTGGCGCGGAACGTCCCTCACTTCATTTCTACCACTGATTGGCCTTCTAGCAGCCCAGATCTTAACCCGTTGGACTACAAACTTTGGGCAGTACTTCAGGCAAAGGTCTGCCATAAACGGCATCCATCTGTCGACAGTCAGAAACAATCTTGGCCCGAGCAGTGAACAATTTTCCCATGGACAGTTTTGGGTAAGTCACATGTCAAAATGTAACGCGTTACAAGTTACTTTACTTTTTCCTAAAATGTAACGCGTTACTTGCCCCCAAAAAATAACTGTTACTTTACTTCGAAAGTAACGCGTTACTTTTAGGTCTGAAACTTAGAATATATGAACAAATGTTATCACTTCAATTTTCCGTAGTACTATTACTATCGCTTTTATTATTATTATTATTATTATTATTATTATTATTATTATTATTATTATTATTATTATTGCCCTTTCTGAATTGCTTTATGTAAATGCAAGGACACATTTTTACTTGACAGCTATAAGTTATGAATATTTTCATATAAGGTAACATTGGCTAAAATGCCATACTGCGTTACTCGTAGGGATGGGCTAGGGTAACCAGACGTACTGATTTTCGCAGTACAGTACTGTTTTTCAAAGAGCTGTCCTGCGTGTTGCGAAGATGTCTAGGAAATCGAGAAATATCCTTCTTCTTTAAAATGTCCTGCGAAATGTCCAGAGTTAATTTATTTGCAATATCTTAATGTTTCATTCTTTATTCACAATATTTTGAATCAAACACACTCTTTTCCTGAATGATGAACCGCTGTGTTTTTTAACACTCCTCAGAAGACTAGGGATGGAGAACAATCAACAAACCATTTTTTACAATACATCGCTTTTATTGAGAAGGCCTTGTTGAGATATCGGTAAAGTAGGAAAGGTTTCTTATTGAACTTATGACAGTGATGCTAACCAAGTTAAATAGAAGTTCCTTTGTGCCGGTCTAAATTTTCTTTCATTTCTTAAAATAATACCACGCTTCGAAATTTATTATTATTATTATTATTATTATTATTATTATTTAGCCCAACACGAACTTTGACTGTACGTTCATAAAATAAACCAATTTGTTATTCATCAAAGCATTTGGAGTTGTGTTTAACTCCTTTAATAATTTTGTTCAGTGCTTCTTCTTAACAAAAATGTTCATTAACTTAAGGTTAACATTAATTGAAATAATGATATGCGTATTGCCGACGCAGTAAGATATCATATACAGTACTATTATACTTGTGTCCTACTTTTCGATTGTTAGAATGTGGTCATCCTACGATGGGCACGAGTGAGTACAAGCGAGTATTCTTTGAAACTCGATTCGACTAAAAACAGACATCTTTGAACGCGATTCGAAAAATTTCCTCCAACTCGACTCGAATTCGGGTCGAGTCGAACCAAATCTGGTTTATAGTTTCGAGTATTCTCTTCAAGTATCTTGCATAGACAATATAGGTTATCAATGATACTAGTACTACTACTAGTACAACTTTTATTATTATTATTAATAATAATAAATAATAATTATAATTATAACAACACTGTGTTTAAACATGAAAGAAACGCGGTCTGTGTTTGAATACTAAAAAACTAGTTGATTGCTAACCTCGGTAGTCGTGAATTCTAGGAGTCAAGGATATTGTTCACGAGCTTGTGAATTTGGGTTGAGGGTTTAGGTTGAGTATTCGGGCTCGAGCCAAACATTGTTAAAAGTTATAGGGCACTGGCCAAATATCTTCAAAACTGTTCGGCCCGGGTTTACAATTGTAAACAACTTGAGCAGCTGGGCTCACAGCTCACTCACTATGGACCCGAACCGAGAAGTGAGCCGAGCCAACAGCTCACCGAACCGTGTCAGCAAGAGCCTTCGGCCCAGATGAGCCGAACCGAGCAGATGGTTCATCCAACCAAGCCAGCTCGAGCCGATGGTTCACCCCAAGCGAGCCGGCTCGAGCCATCGGCTCAGTTATTACTTCCCAACTGAGCTTATTAAAAAAGTCTCTTGTGGTCTCGATATCGAGACGAGAAGACATGCGAGCATGTTTCCTCTAGTGAGCAACATTAAAAGTATTCCATATTACTACTTAGCTTACATTTCTCATGGCTTTCGCTTTCTAGTGGAATCAGGCCATGATTTCAAAACGAGTTAAAACGTAATAATAATAATAATAATAATAATAATAATAATAATAATAATAATAATAATAATAATAATAATAAATATAAGTATTCCATACATATAGAAATGCTTTTGACCAAGCACACAAGAAATTATATTTTGTCCATTTAGCACTATCATTCTTTTGTCACTCACAATTATTAATATTCATATAGTAAATATCTTATAATTCTTATATTTTAAAATCAATTGACAGGTCTCTGATTGCTTTTATGAGAAATAAATATTTGGTTTTATAGATACTACGCAGTGGGGATGATCGTGCGTCGTTTCGGTCCTATGCCGTGTCGATCCTGTGCCGTTTCGTTCCTACGCCGTGTCGACCCTGTGCCGTTTCGGTCCTATGCCGTGTCGATCCTGTGCCGTTTCGGTCCTATGCCGTGTCGGCTCTATGCCGTTTCGATCGTACGTATTCTATGCATATAACTTGCACAGGCATAGAATCGACAGGAGTTTATAATTTGTAAGAGCAAAGATTAAACAGATAATAAAAATATTTTTTTAGGCACATGATTAAAAGTTAAATTATTTCAGAGCAGCGGCGTGAGAGCAAAACGGCACAGGATCGACACGGCATAGGACCGAAACGGCACAGGATCGACACGGCACAGGACCGAAACAGGTTTCTGAGCTGAATTGTCGGTCGTATGCCGTGTCGATCCTGTGCCGCATCCCCGATTTTGTGAACTCGTTTTGAGACATTTTTTAATATTTTTTCATCAGGACTCCTGGCTAGCAACACAAAAGTTGCCTGGTTGGGGGTCTGTGAACACCCCTTGCGAGTAGGTACTTACAGGTTAAATAAAAGATTGACCAACACTTACTTATTATCTGTGCCTTGGAAGATCTAATCGGATTACGATATACCTACAATGATTTCAGCAGGGTTCTGGTTTAAACCAAAAAACGAAAATGTTCGTAAAATCTTGATGAGCACACATTTGTGGGTTATCGCGTGTCACCCGCGCATATTATTCGTATTATACTTAGACCTAAATTCCCCATTCATTACTCAAATAGATTATTATTACAAAAGCCACCTTTTTTTTTTTTTTTTTTATAAGTTTATGAATGTTTCTTCTGTGATTTTTTAAATAGTTTTTTATTATTATGCAATTGCAATCAAGGAAAAGTTCTAAATATTCTTTCGTTTTAATAATGTTTACTATTGATAAAATACATCGAAATACGGGTTTTTTTTTGGGGGGGGGGGCGGATTATACAAATCCCACGAGAGGCATTTACTGAAATCAGAAGTATCTTTGGTATCTATTTATGTATAAATGGGTCAGAGCGAAAGTGGACTCAAATAATTCTTATCTTTATTCACTTTTCTTACCGATATGCAAATTAAGTCGTTGTATTTCTTTAACTTGGACTAATAAAAGTCATAGTGAACTAACTTGGATTTAATTAGTTCTTCTGTACTCTGCAGTATTTTGAAATTGTCCATATGTAAATCTGTATAATGGTTTCACTTTTGCTACTGTTTATCTTTTTGTCCTTCTCAAATGACTCTTGACAATTTGGCAATTATATTAAAAGTATGTGAAGATCAGTACAGCGTATCAGGAGTCCTTCTTGAGTGATTCGGCAGACGTATCACATTTGTGGCCAATTAGTCCCGGTTTCGAGTTCAAATGGAGGACAATTTGTTTCGGATGTAAGTCGAGAAACGGCTTGGACTCCGCTTTAAGCTTATGTGACACCTTCCAGCATAACCCGGTTGTTGCATAATAACACCAAGGTGAAACAATTTTTTTTTAAAATAAGTTTAAACCAAAAAAAAAAAAAAGAAAAAGAAAAGAAAAGAAAACAGGTTTAAATAAAAGAAACGAGTTTTTTGTTTTTTTCTATAAAAACCATGGTTTTTGCCAACCCTGGATTTCACTAATCTGATTTGTTGCTTTCTTCATCCAGGCACTAATGAAAAGGTTCGACTTCACAAATATTTTTTTACATTTTATTTAATTTAGTCGTTTCTTCACAGAGAGCACTGGAATTAACAGTAAGGTTTTGAAATGTCGGTGATCGCTACTTATAGTAATTATAACGTAGCGGTTCCAATATATATATATATATATATATATATATATATATAAAACAATAAATGTTACTATTTACACATGTTTCATACAATTTTAAATGTTTCCCTTCACTTCAGTTACTTTCTCGGTTATTAAGCGTATGGAACGCAACATAATAATAATTAAACGGTTACAGTCCTATTATGTTGGAAACATTACACAGAAAATCAAGACATGAAAACTGAGTATGAACAAATTTTTACCTAAAGACCCCTTCCTGTGGGTTTCATTTCCTTTGTGTTCAGGGATAGTGTATACAGATTAAAGAAAATTGCTAAAAGACACAACCTTATGGTTAGTCCTTGTAAAAATTATTTCGTGGATAAAAACAACTGATTTTTTTTTTTTTTTTTTGTTTTGTTTTGTTTCGTAAGCTTCCAATATTGGAATGACCAAAAGAAATATTGACACTGTATTAAGGAAACACATTAGAAAATCTCGCGAGAATAAAGAAACTGTCTCAGAATTGTCAAAACATTTCCAAACTACTGTACAAACATGCAGTTTGAAAGGTAGAAGATTTACATCGGGACACTACTAATATTGAAAGCAATGTATTTGAAACTTCTTATGTAAGGAAAATAAACCCGCTATTGAACATTGTAAAAGAAATCCTTGAGAAGGACTGGGATAGAATTATGACCCCCTACATTAATAAAAACAAAATTTAAGACTGTAAATACTTTATTATACATTGTTTAGTTTATACAAAAATAAATAAATAATAATAAAAAAGTGGCATCAGTGTTTTGACAATATTTTACACACAGGACTTTAAACTTACATCCTGTTGGAAGATAATTGTATGCTACGCATAACATTATAGGGTCTAAAAAATATTGACACAGGTTTGATTTAGGTGTTATTGTACTCACCAAGTTATTCCACATTGGGAAAAATGTGTGTATATATACACACTCACCACTCTTGATACAAAAACTAAGTGCAGACGTACACTCATGTCCAAAATTATTGTCGCATGTCTATAAATATGTTGTTGTAGAAATATAATTTGATAACGAATTCGCCCGGTATTTTTTATAATGTTGGTATGTGTATAATCGGAAAAGACATGTATGTGGCAAATTTCATGTCAAAAGACCAATAAATAAGAAAAATAAAACTTTCTTGTCCATTTAGCAACGTTTTGTTTTACTCATTGTGATTTTCGTATTTATAATTATTTTCCTATAAAATTTACAACAAAAAATATATATTTCCCGATTATACACATAGTATCAGTATTAAAAGTACCCTGCAAAATCCTTATCAAATTATATTCTTACAAGAAGACAGTTATAGATATGCGACAAACATTTTGGACATGATTGTACATAGAAGAAATTGTTAAGCCTAAGCCCTGACGAAAAGTGCCCAGGTGTAGCACTAGAAATATAGGCTAAAAACACACAAAAGGAACATTACACAGTTTAGTTTTAGTTATTGTTTTCGTCAATTTAGATATTTTTGAATTGTATGAATCGTGTCTAAATACAGTGCTAACACTTTAAATTGTATTCACTTGAATTAATCTGGGTAAATACTGTTATTTAGTAATTGCCGACATTTTCAGTGGGAGCTCTCATCATCTTCAGTGGCGTTTTTCGTAAAGCATCTATAGTAAAGTCATCACATCATAGGACATCCTTCGTTGGGTATAGAAGTGTCGAAATAAATAAATAAAAAATATCCTTCTGACAATAAAAGCATAGGTATATAAGTACTTCTAGTTTGTCATTAACAAAAATTACACTCTTAAAAACTTCTAAAATTTCACATAACAACTCTGAAACTTTTCATAAACTGTTACTCAAAACTTCCCTGAATGGTGCGGATGTTACTGTACGGTTTTCACATTGAGACTATAAACAGTGCTAATCTACTTGTACTGTTTATTGGCACTCTTCCGATGTTTATTATATAGAAAGAACTAATTAGAATTTCTATAAATTTCTCAGTACTACCTGTGATTCTATAAAATAAAGAGAATTTAAACAAGTTGACTGTCTATTCCTCTTTAATTTGTAGGCTACATTTTGAGTAAGTTGTTACATTCAAAAAAGTTTTTAGTTATGCCAAAAAAAGATTCAAGATGGTTATGTAAACGTTCGAAATTTTCTAAGAGTTTAATTTTTGTGACTCATAATATCGAGGTGTTTGTGTGTATATATAGGACGACCTGGGGTAATTACGGGAATAACTCATAATTTCTATGCATTTCAGCGTTATAGCTTAATTCAACATGATATGTGTTATTTAGCATACCATCTACACAAGACAAATATGATTGTTTAAAACAACTGTTATAAGCAATAAAAAAATGCTTCCATCCGCCACACGGAGATTTCATAACACTTTGCCTGACGTTAATTTTTAAGCTAGCCATTTTAGTTTTTTAAAGGAATGTAGTGGTTTTACCAAGTTTCAATGCACTATAAAACAATTATCACGGTTATTACAATAAATACTATATTTACCAGGGATGCTCTATATATGTATTTTTTTCCCGCTATGGGGAATATATACTAATCCGAGGCTTCTGTGAGTATTCCTGAACAAGTGCTTTTTTAATAGGATGAAGGGGTTAGCCTCAAGCCAAAACCTCAAGCTGGAGGACCACTCCTTGTCGTCTGTTCGCGACTGCTTATTCAGTATATTCGGAGCTAACCTCTATATCTAGAGGCCTTCTCGATCCGCAACCTGAGGACGCGCCATGCTGTGGTGACAGGAACTCACATTACACGGTGATATTATTGTTTAAAGTGTACATACCCCAACAGAAGATAAGGATGACGGTATAAAAGACAGTTTTTACGAAGAAGTGGAACGGATATTTGACCAACTCCCGCTATACCATATAAAAATTCTATTAGGAGATTTCAGTGCGAAGGTAGGACGTGAGGATATTTTGAAACCGATTATAGGGAACGAAAGTCTGCATAAGGAAAGCAATGACAACGGTGTGGAACTCGTGAACTTTGCTACATCCAAAAACCTTACCATGAAGAGTACAAAATTCCCACATCGCGAGGTTTATAAATAGATACTTGGATTGAAAACAGAGGTGGCATTAAAATTTTGAGCAAGGTTCGACCAGGAATGCATGAAACTAGCAGAGAAGAGAAAACGCAAAATTACGGTGGCAACAAAATCCGGATAAAATAACTACATAAGATTTCGTAGACATCAGGTGGGAAATTTTCCAAAATTTTAGAGCAAAGAAACGCGATTTTTTGAAAGCTGAAATTAAGGAACTGAAGGAATTTACTATCGAAAAGATGCACTTACCGTCTCCCATAGGTACTGGCTCCTAGAATAGTCCCTAAGAAACAATTGATAACAACTTGGTTCAGAGTTCACGTCTTGTTCAAGCACAAATTCAGAAAAGTAGAAAATAAGTGATACTGCATGGGTAGCCTCAGTGGTTCGGAAATCAAGGTTTGGCTGTATTTTACTTTTGCACACATATATGCATATATGCGACTGGCAAGCTGATGATTCCATATTCGCACACACATAAATAAAAAGGAAAAAATTACCTTAAAAGAATTCCTATTTATTGAATGTATGCGTATATATATGTGTAGTGAAAGAAAGGATACTGATAACAAACAAATTCCCACTTAATAAAGCACGAATTCTTGAACGAACAACACTACACACACACTTCAGAAATATGAAACACTTAGCACGACAAAAAGAAAGAAAAAAAAACACAAGGTATATGTATGGCAAATGAAAGAACTTAAAAATATAGCCCTTATGGTTATTCTTTTTATCACACGCATTAAAACTCTGTTCACTTCGAGATTCGGCTTTCGCTGTAGAACAGGGGCAGTAAGTATGCGGGATTGGGTAAAGCACCAATTTCCAGTGAGGTCTTGTTTCTTCAAGAACGACGCACTTTATAAAAATTAAAAAGAATACTTTTTGTTCACTTCCTCTGTTGTATGCCGTGGTTCTAGTCGTACAAATTTATTTAATACTTAATTTTTGCCAACGTCTGGGAAGATCCCGACACAATGCCTTTGATTGGCAGTCTTTGAGGATTTGCTATGGAAAATTCACAAGTTTTATATCCATAATCAATGCAAATATTGTTATGATATATTGCATAGTCCTGGCAATACGTCTTTTAGTTTCGTAGGAAAAATTAATTCGTGGTCAAGGCAGAGCAAGTGTTGCAGATCAGCTTTAAGAATTCAGTTTATAAGCAATGGATCTCCCACATGTTAGTCCAATATAAAACAATTTAATAAAAATAATACAGATTGGCAATTGCGGAGATCGGCAATTCCGTCTGCAATTCCCACGGATTGTAAGCACAGTTCCCATAGTAGTTGAAATAATAAAGCATCAGTGTGTCGACCGTCGTACCTGGTCTGCAATGTAACAATTTCGTATTTAAAAGTTCCCAAGCGTTGATAATCATTTATATAAAAAGTATACACAAAATAGTCTTAGTAGCCAAAATCATAATTTGGTAACTTCACTCAACAAAAAAGAGAGAGAGAAAAAAAGGTTTGCTGTTTCGAAGCACTCTGGTAATGAGATAAACATTTAATTCAATAAAGAGTGGTTTCTTTGTATTATTGACGGCGCTAGTCTGTCTGATAGACACCTGTGTGCGAAGAAAAAAGTTTCTCACCTGCTATAATGCGTTCAGAGCAAAACAAGATAATGATTTTTTTTTCTCTTCATTTGAATAAAATATTAATTTTGCATGATGAAGTTGGCGAAAATACACAGCTTGGCCAATAAATAAGTTATAAAGATAATAGTAAAAACAAAAACACTCGGAACATGTATAAGGGTATCAACGAATTTAAGAAAGGCTATCAACCGCGTGCTTATATATTAGAAAGCCGACGGAACAGTTCTCACTGGTACACATAGCATCTTAAATAGATGGAAAGATTTTTTTGACGATCTGCTTAACACGCAGCCAAAAACTAATGTTCGTGGAGAAGGGGAAATGCACACAGCAAAACCGTATATTCCAGAGCCCGACCGAATAGAAGTAGAAATCGCTATAAAGAAATTAAAGAAACACAAATCTCCGGATGTAGACTAAATTTTAGATACACAAACTTCTCTTATCTGGAACAAGGAGGAATTGCCACAAGAGTGGAAAGAATCAGTCATTGTTCCAATTCATAAGAAAGGCGACAAAACTGATTGTAATAATTATCGAGGCATTCATCTTCTGTCAACATCCTGTAAAATCCTCTCAAACATTCTATTACAGGCTGTCTATCAGTGACAAAAGTCATGAAATCAGAAAACTGTAATGAAAGCCAAGAAATTTAGCTTTTGGGTCACGATTTTTTTATCTGTACAAATATAAATATCGACTAGAAAATTTTGTTATATTAAACGTCATAATTCACCACCAAAAATGTCTATGGTCGGCTTTAGACGCTACCAAATCGCAAACAAAGCACACTTCTATCGCATACCTGAAAATTCGGCCCAATTCGCACGCAAACTCGCTCTTGAGAATTTTACTAAATTTTATGGTTTGGGAAAGGAAAGGTCACGAAATTTCATTTTGGAATTTTAATAGACACCCTGAATATTAACTCCATACGCAGGTGAAATTGTTGGAGAATATCAGTGCAGATTTAGACGAAATTGATCAAATATTTACCATTCAACAAATACTCGAAAAGAAGTGGGAATACAATACCCTGGTACATCAATTATTTATTGATTTTAGAAATTCTTACGACTCGGTTAGGGGAGAAACACTGTGCAACATTCTTACAGAACTTGAAATACCGAAAAAGGTAATTAGATTAATTAAGATAAGTTTAAATGAATCCCAAAGTAAAGCCCGGGTAGCAGAATTTTAGTCAACGAGCTTTCACGTCGAGAATGGCCTGAAACAAGGAGATGAGTTGTCGCCATTATTATTCAACTTTGTCCTGAAGTGTGCTATAAGGAAAATCAAAGATATGGCGTATACTGATGATGTAAATTTAATAGAGGATGATAGGAGAACAATAAAAAGAAATGCACAGGTCTTATTAAACGCTTACAGGGACATGGGTTTAGAAGTAAATGCAGAGAAAATTAAATACTTGAAAGTTCTCGGGATCGGAATACGGCAAATTATGGATACGTTAAAATATCAAATAATATCTTCGATAAAGTGGATACTTTCAAATATCTAGGATCAATATTAACAGACGAAAACCATATTCAGGAAGAAATTAAATGTCGACTAAAAGCAGGGAATTCGTGTTATTATTCAGTTCAAAATCTCTTGTCGTCGTGAATTCTGTCGAAGAATTTGAAGCTTAAAATATATCATGCCTGTTCTATATGGTTGCGAAACATGGTCGCTTACTCTGACGGAAGAACGTAGACTGGAAGTATTTGAGAACAAGATCCTGAGACGAATATTCGGACCCAAGAAGAACGGGAATGGTGAATAGCGGAAAGTTCATAACGAGGAACTACATAATTTATACGGTTCACCAATCATTGTTAGGATCATCAAATTTAAGAGGCTCAGATGGGCAGTCATGTAGCCAGAATGGAAGAAAGTAGGAAAGCTTTCAAAGTCTTAACAGGAAGACCAATCGGAAAACGCCCATTAGGTAGACTTGGGCTCAGATGGGAGGACAATATTAAGACGGATCTCGCAGAACTAGTGTCATATAATACTCGGCACCTGGAAATGCATAAGGTTTTTTTTTTTAAAATTGGAATTATATTTTAGTGTACAATTTCGTACGCAGTAATTAGAAAGTGACAACATGGTCAAGGTTGTGTGAATAGGGAAACAAACTTTCTCATCGAAGACAACAACAGCCAGGTGACCTTTACATAAGCTTCTCGGTCCGTTGCTTTTTCCAAAACAAACACCTCGTGACGTGATGGACTTTCCTAGAGTAAAATAAGAACAAAAATACTTACTGAAAACAATTTTTGGATTTTTCACCATCATACGTCACGAGATTCAATAATATAAAAAGCACGGACAAGAGGCAGAAGAGGAGGAAAATTGATCCATCCTTCGTTCCATACAGTTTGGGTCAGAACTTCAAGAAGCAGCCATGGAGTTTGGGATTTGTGCCTTGTAAGTATCCTTTCTTTACTACAATATTCCTTTCCACTTTGGAGAGGAGATTCAGCAAAAACTCTGCCATCTGGCATGTAACGAGTCATTTGTCATTGTGGGTGTAAGTCTCCTGAGTGGCACGCAACCCACTGATTTTGTTTTCTTCTATACATGCAATTCAAAGATTTTATTCTGTACAAATCAGTAATAATAAATTGTATTTTAAATGGGGCCACTCAATTTTATTTTAAAGCCCTGATATGGCTTGCTTTAGCATTTTTTTTAAATATATTTTATGGCTCTCCCGGCGAATATGCAAATGATGAATGACAAATTTTATTCAGACATGTTTTGATGGCAATGAGTTTTCTTTTGCTCTAGATTGGCTATATCTGATGCTGTTTTATTTTTTTTACCTTTTCTGCAGTTTTTTTTGACTCTCAAAACCATTTTTTCTTTCTTTTGTGAGCATTTATTTGATTCATGATGGCTAGGGCCCCTCTCTCCCTTACTAGTATTCCTGACATTTTTTCCGCGGCTCCCGGGGAAGACGCAGAATTATTTCTTTCAAAATTTGACAGACTCGCAGCCATTAATGGGTGGAATGAAGCAAAGAAAAAATCAATTTTTGAACATTGCTTAGCGGGCCCTCCTTCTCATTGGTTTCAAACTCATAGCACAGCTCTCGCGACGCTCACTTGGGATAACCTCAAAGATCAGTTTCTGAAGCAGTTTGGGCCACAATTAGCTAGACTCTCTGCCATAGAAATTTATCGAAATAGGTTGCAGCACCCGGACGAACCCATTACCCACTATTTATATGAAAAACGCACCTTGCATACAAAAACTGGCGCTGAATTCGTTTTTAAGGATTTTTTGGCTGATGCAATTGCAGGACTTTTGCCCTCTTTTATAGTTGATTTTTCCCATAAAACTTTTGATAATTTTGATGACCTCATATCATTTGCAGCTCTTCGTGAAAAAGCTGATTTTTTAGTATCACGACGCAATCAGGGACTCAATCCAACTCCTGCTGTAGCTCCTTCATCCAATACTGACGATCTTGCAAGTATTATTAACAAATTAGAGAACCTCCAAATTCAACTCAATACACTTTCTAATGCTCAAACACTGCCACCCCAAGTTTCGTTCGCCACATATGACCGACCCAGGTCGTATCAGCCTTCCTTTAGTGAACGCTCCGAACGTCACAGTGGTCAGCGAGACCACTCATACGATAGGTCATACCGCGATCACTCTAAAGATAGGTACACCCCTAGCAAAAAATGTGACCCCTCTCGCGAGCGTTACCCAACACCTGATCGGAGACATTCTCGAAGTATTTCCCCCCGGGACCGATCCCGTGACGACGAGCACTATCAGCATCGTTCCTCAGCGCGGGGCCGCTCTGCTGATCGTCACCATCACAGTTTCAATAGGGACAGGTCCCATTCGAGACCTCCCAATGGGAACCATTCTCCCGTTCACGCCTCTCCGGTTCGCAACCTTCCATCATCTTGCAGCCAGCACAACTGTTGCACATCTCATGGATGCACTCCGGTGATTTATAACTGTGACCATCACTGCGCCCATCATACTTCTCCATGTGATACTACAGCCAAATCCCACCGCCGTGATTCCCGAGGCTCCACTCCTAAAAACAAATCCTATCCCACCCACCACCCAGTTCTGGCAAATCATGTGCAAATACCGCCTTTTCCTTTTCCATACCCATGGTCCTATCCCCAGGTGCTCCCTCCCACAACCCACAACCGCCGTCAAAAGAAATCTCGTTCAAAAAACGTTGCAAGCAAGCGGGCCACGCAGTGATGGCTCCGCAGGCTCCTACACCAGTCCACATACCCATATGGTACAAAAGGCAACTGGCCTTTATTCATGGCGATATAGATGGTTTTAAACATCAATTTTGTCTGGACAGCGGGGCAGAATCATCTCTGATTCCCCTTTCACGTCTTCCTCCATCTGCAAAACCATTTGCGTTACGGACCATCGTTCATGGCCTCAGTAACACACCTCTTACACTTACGCAGGCTGTGTCACTTACTGTCAACTTACAAGGCATGAAATTCAAGATTCTCTTTCGGGTAATCCCCTTGCAAAATTTTCCAACCCTGATCGGTAGTGAATTTCTCAGAGCACATTTTTGTCAAATTGATTATTTTCATAACGTTTTGACCTTGCATCATTTTGACGAGAACCAAACCACACCAGGGCGTCCAGGGCCGACACAAGTTTCTCTCACTAACCTGATCCTTACGAGCAGCATCGCGAGCGATAAGTACACTTTTGTCACTAAGTCTAGGGTGGCGCTGCCTCCCAAGCAAATAACATTGGTGAGTCTTACTCTACCATTGGACTCCCCACACCCAGAATACATATTAGACATACCATTGCTACCTCGCCTTAGGGGATGTATCCCTCTAGATGTACTTACTAACAGCTCCAATCCTGCCGTCCTCTTGGTCAACCCGACCAACCGATGGCAAACATTACGTAAAAACACACCAGTTGTTTTAGGGACACCCTATCGCCACGATGATAAGACACTTCGAATTAACACAGTCCGAAAGCTATATGAACCATCCATTAAGGATGCTCAACAGTTTGTTAGTGAGAGGTTAACTCAAATCAAACATTTAATTGATCCTCAAAAATTTAACATTAACAGCCAGCTTCCAATTGCTCAACAGGACCGTCTTCGAGACATCCTAACCAAAAACGCCGTTTCTTTTAATTGGAGTCCTACAGATTTTTCGAAAATCCGTACGTTTGAAGCTTCTCTTAATCTCCGAGATAGGCGCCCGTTTGTTTCACCCCAGTTTTCAATTCCGTACCGTCTACGCCCACAAGTGAAGCGAGAACTCTTGAAACTCATACAGCAAAAAGTTATCGAGCCGTCCGAATCAAGTTATAGGAACAATATTTTAGCGGTTCCCAAACCGCATTCCGAGGTCCCGAGATTGGTATATGACCTGCGTCAGCTCAATCAACACTGTGATGCTATTTCAGAACCAATTCAGCCATTAACGGACGTTTTGGAAGCCTTAGCAGATTCCAAGTACTACATATCCATGGACCTCCTCTCGAGCTTCCACCAGCTCCCTTTGGTTAAGGAGGATAGAGAAGCAACGGCATTTTCCGTTAGGGATTTAGATTTACCAGCCACACAGTTTCAGCTGACATCTCTCCCCATGGGGTTCATTAATAGTTCAATTTCCTTGCAGAGGGTGCTCAGAGAAATTTTTAAAGCTATACCACCATCACGTTTCATAACATACATCGACGATTGCTATATCCACGCCCCAACTTTCGATGAACTGCTTGCTACGCTCCAGCATGTGCTTCACACGGCACAGAAACATGGCCTTTTATTTAATCTTAAGAAATCTCATTTTGGCTTAACTGCAGTTAAATGTCTCGGTTTTATTATTTCTGATGGTACAGTCACGCCAGACCCCGAAAAAACTGACGCCATAACTAAATTACCGCGGCCGACTACTTTGCGTGAACTAAAATCATGGCTGGCCAGTGTTAATTTTTACCGCAACTTTTTCCCTAACATTTCTCTCCGCTTAGCACCTTTGTATCAAGCTCTGGCTGGCAAACCCAAGAAATTAGTCTGGACATCTGAAATGGAGAACGCCTTCGATGAGATGAAGCGCCTGCTCACTACTCCTCCGGTCTTAACCCTTTTCTCCACCACTAACACTGAGCATGTCTTGATGATTGATGGGTCCAATCAAGGCGTGGGAGCATGTCTCTTGCAGCGTAAACGTGGCTCTGACACTCTCCATCCTGTAATTTACTTATCCAGTAGGCTTCCGAAACGCATTACACCCATGCCCGTGTACGAGATAGAATTATTTAGTCTTTATTTTTCTCTAAAAAAATTGTCAAAGTACTTAATTGGCTCCCATTTTACAGTTCTAACCGATTCTAAAGCGTTAGTTTCCATCTCTAGTACCGCTAAGTTTACAGCAAAACTCGCGCGATGGGTTTCATATATCAATTCTTTTACATTTACCATTAAACACATACGGGGCGTCAATAACTGTATAGCTGACTTATTGTCACGCTACCCCCAGCCTGTTACCCAGGAGACCCTAGACATGTTAGAGGAGGATGATCATCAATTTCAGCTCTTAACTTTGGATGCTACCATCGACATTTTACGGTTGCAACGAGAGGACCCGTTTTTTGGAGAAATTATCCGTACACTCCAAGCACCAAACCTCAACCACCCTAGATATCACCAGTGGGAAAAGTATTATATGTTTATTAATGGAGTCTTGTATCGGAAAGTACCTCCCCGTTCAGCACCGCGCCAATTGTTGTGTATTCCCATCTCACTACGGGATTCAATTTTTCACGAGCTGCACACACAATGCTTGACACACCCAGGCTATACAAAATTATTTTATCTCATCCGGCAGCGTTATTACATTCCAGGGCTGTCCAAGTGGTTATACAATCGTATACAGTCATGTGTTGAGTGCGCCATGTTCAAACGCGCATACTCTCCTAATAATGACCCAGTACAGCGCCATCCTCCGGCCACGCTCTTTTCCCATATTTCTATTGACTTATGTGGAAAATTGATGCCATCAGAAGGCGATGGATTTTGTTGGTTTTATGTTGCAACAGACCACCTGAGCAGTTACGTCATAGCCCACCCCATTAAATCTCCCACTTCCGAAGAATTTATATCCTTCTTTATGGATCAAATTGTTCTTCGCCTTGGCACTCCTACTAAGGTATTTTTAGACGCCCAAAGCTCTCACACATCACAAAAAAGTAAAGCTTTTTTACAGAGTCTGGGAATTCAAGTATCTTACGCTTTGCCACAAAATCACAAAACTTTAGGCCATGTTGAATCAAGGATTGGGAATTTACAGGTCGCGCTTAAGTTTTTATCACGCGATAATCATAGTCACTGGCCACGTTTTTTGCAAGAAGCTGTCGCTTCTCTAAATTTCACTCCTCTCTTTCATGGCTTTTCACCGCACCAAATTTTATACGGCGAGTCACCACGGTTACCTCTTGATCAGATATTTCGTACCCCGAGGGATCACTCTGACCTACATACACGGCTCGCCGCTGCAATAGAAATGCGTCAGCTTGTAGAACTTAAACGACAGGAAGTATTTTCCAATCTCAAACGGAAACAAGAGTCCAAACACCCTCCCACCTTTTTTCCCCCAGGCGCTGACGTCATGGTCTCCAACTTATAAGCTAAGCCTGGTCAGTGCCGTCCGTTAATGCCAGCATATAATGGGCCATTTAAGATCATTCGTCGCCTTGATGACAACACGTACATTGTAGACATCCAAAACAAACCTACGCCCATAGCACAATCGCGTCTCAAGTTATACATACCTGACACTCACACTGACGTCATGTTTCGTACCAAATACAAACGCTACATACAGAATCACAAATCATGATGTACCCTACTCGAAGGAGCAAGCTGGTTCCCCTTCCCCTCCTATCTCTTTGATCCCGCCCATAATTTTTTCCTTCAATTTTCCCTTTTCCCCTTGTGCCTTACAAAAAAAAAAAAAAAAAAAAACGGGTCTAGCTTCCATCCCATTTACATATCCTTTTTCCCATGTTTTTTCGACGTTGTCTTTCGAACATGCTTGTACATTTCATTACATATTTTTAGCAATAATAATAATAATAATAATAATGATAATAATAATAATAATAATAATAATAATAATAATAATAATAATAATAATAATAGGCAATTAGTTTCTTTTCTGGGCAACTTTCGTGTTCCAATAATACGTTCTGGTGTTCTTTGTGATTTTTTAGGTCATTTCGAACAACGACCACACGATTCGTTGACTCGAATCGATCATTTTGTGTTGTCGATTGTCTGCTTATGAGTCAATACTTTCACTTTCACAATATATGCGTAACATGGATTTTTTTTTCTCTTTCGGTAACACTTTCTTCATTTACCTTTATTTTATTTATTTATTTATTTTTTTGACAGGTACGCCCTTTCTCTCCTTTTTACAAATATTCCGCATGCCTATCCTCATGAACCAATGGCCTCCGAGATAACTGTGGGAATCGAATTCCAAGAACTGGACAATGCAATTCCATACACGGAGATTGCTTTTCTCTCTTACTTCCATGAACTTCCCATGGTTGACTCAACCAACATTGCTTTCGAATGTGACGAGGCTAATAATACTATTTTGTGTTCACAATTTAAAACCTTAATGCACACTCTTAATAACTTAACATCTGACATTTTTTCTGCATCCGTTGTCGCCAAATTAGGTAAACAAAATTCTCCCCCTTCTATCGCTCGTACTACTAGAGCGCTGTTTGCACCTTTAGGTAATCTTCTTCGCTACATTTCAGGTGTAGCTACAGAGGATCAAATTAAACATTTAACACTCAACTCTGCCCAGTTAAAGGAACATTTGCAGTCCCTTGAAAAAGATCAGGTTTCAGTCCACACTGCCCTTTCTAACATTTCTCGTTCCGTTAATAGATTGGCTTCTGAATCTCGTAGCGTCTTTCAAGACATCCAAACCGCCATGACTTCCATTCTCTCCGAAGAAACCTATCTACGAAACTCTCTGTTATCGGAATCGAAATCCCTCATCCGGTTCATTAACCTGTTATTGCATTTGGACAATGTTATAGTTAACGCACAACATCAGACCCTTCATTCTTATCTCTTCTCTGACATTTACGATAAATGTCAACTAAATTTATTACCATCGGCTTTAGTTCCATTCGATATGTTAGCTGAAGATCTTTCCAACTTGCGCATGCGTCTTGCACGCAAAAATCTCATTATTTCTCCGCAGATAACTTTGCCTTTGTTGTATTCTCTTCCCCTCACATCATGCCATTTCTCTGGCACTCACGCCATTCTCCACACCCAAATACCAGTAATCCCTTCAGGCAATAGTTTTTCCTTGCACCGCGTGATCCCCTTTCCCGTTGCCTTCCCTACTGAAACTTGTATCATGTCGCTACCTACCACCCTTGTTTTATTCAACCATTCCACTGCCATTCCACTTGTAGATCATCACCTTTCAAATTGTGTTGTCCATCGAAAACCCTTTTTGTGCAAGGTTCCGTTTTTTCTACCCAATAATGTTTCCTCCTGCCTTCAGAAGGCGCGTTTTGCTTCGGTCAGCGGGATTTTGCAGAACGCTTGTAATTACACCTGTTCCAGTACGAGCAACTTGGCCATTACGCAGCTATCCTCTACCGACTTTGTTCTCACAAATTATCCCCGACCTTTGTACCTGACCAGTAACGACCGGCGTTCAGTGATACAAACAGACAACGTTCTTACCGTTCGCCTGACTGTTCCGTGTGATTTTTCCGTCACTTCAGACACGGGTGTTTTAATTCCCCAGCCCAGCATCTGCATATCAAACCAGACTATATTTCGTCACACATTGTTACATCATGCTGCCCTTCTTACCCACACCCTACTTGAACTTCCTCACGACCGGCGGTTTTCATATCAGCGCAATTTTTCTAACATACCGCTTAATTTTAGCGCACGTATCTCTGACACCCCTGTTCTCGCTACTAATTATACCGCGCTTACCTGGTCTGATTTCATTCCTGATGATTATGTGCTCCCAGTGCAGGGCACGTTTTTCAGTGTTCAATTTTTGCTATCCATTGCCAATTCCGTCTGCATTTACTATCTCTACCGGAAGCTAAACACTTCGCCATTATCCCACATTTCACCTGAATCTATCCCATTAACTAATCTTCGATCTTAATTTCTCTTTACAGCCCTTGGTGCTTTATTACCTTTCTTCCGTTTCTCCCACCAGTTTCAGCCTTAAATCTAACCAACATATTCACTATTGCTTTGATACCCTTGACAGCACTCATTCTCATAATTACATTCATTTTACTTTGTAGACTGTATATTTTACGAAAAACCATTTCTCGCCGGACACACACGACATATGGTTCCCCGCAGCTTCTTGCTCCTGCTCCTTCCATTACTCATACAGAGTCTTTAACTTCTCCGATCTTACTTCCGCCACTTCCTCTTCAGGCCCAGTATGCAAACTTTTAGATCCACCTATTTTTGGTTACAATTTTATGTATATTTTGTATATATTTTATTTATATATATATATATATATATATATATATATCGGTGTCGGTTGTATTCTTTTTTTTTCTCATTTAAAAACACAACCATGTTTTTTTTTAATCTACCATTTATGTTATTTCCTTTTTTTTTGCTTACACCTGTGGCGCATTTATATATATACATAAGTATCTCCCTTTTGAGAGTCACATAAAATTGCTGAACGAATTTTTTTATCACTAAAGCATTGGAGTTGCCTAATCGGAGCAAGGCTGAACATCCTCTTGTTAATCCCAGCCCCTCCTACACCTTGTATTAACCTTCCTTCCTGGCAACCTGGCACCTCGACGACATCTGCAGCACCGTTCCTGACGTCCTGATGCTCATCATCGCAGTTTCTCGACTCTAGAGAGGATGGTTTCAGAAGCAGGTTCCTGCACTCCCGAACTCAGTTATTCGGGTATGGACAGCAGATG
The DNA here is from genome assembly GCF_964235325.1 of Thermobia domestica. Classification (NCBI taxonomy): domain Eukaryota; kingdom Metazoa; phylum Arthropoda; class Insecta; order Zygentoma; family Lepismatidae; genus Thermobia; species Thermobia domestica. The sequence continues at coordinate 120,433,135 of NC_137469.1, read as the reverse complement.
CCCAGCGCTGTTTGTTTTTTTCGCCGACTTCAAACTATTCAGCTTCCAGTGTTTCAACGCCATAATTGACAATGTGTCTGGCAGTGTAGCATGTGAACTCTCTCCTAGGCGGCTTCTCAGTTATTGATCCCACGGTTCGTCATGGCGATCACACATGCTAAGTTTTATGGACCAGCCGCAGTGTAGGATAACCAATAGTGCATTATGTTCCACTATAGTGAGGTTATCTTCTATGTTAAGTGCAACGGCTCATTTTCCTCGTCTCTTTGGATATTAGAGACCGAAAGAAACAAGCTTTGGAGATACATGTCGTAGCTTTTTTTGAAGAGACATGCCATATTTTAAAAAAAAACATACAGGTGGCAAAACTATTTTGACGAGACATGCCATATTCTTTTTTTTTAATTTTTAAACATACAGGTGGCAAAACCATTTTGAAGAGACATGCCATATTCTTTTTTTTTTAATTTTTAAACATACAGGTGGCAAAACCATTTTGAAGAGACATGCCATATTCTTTTTTTTTTTTAATTTTTAAACATACAGGTGGCAAAACCATTTTGAAGAGACATGCCATATTTTTTAAAAAAAACATACAGGTGGCAAAACCATTTTGAAGAGACATGCCATATTCTTTTTTTTTTAATTTAATTTTTTAAACATACAGGTGGCAAAACCATTTTGAAGAAACATGCCATATTCTTTTTTTTTAATTTTTTAAAACATACAGGTGGCAAGACCATTAATCTCTTTGGAGGATATGCTATATATCTATATATATATATATATTTGACATGTAGGTGAAGGAGAACAAAAACTTTTTAAAAATTAGTAGGATGCACGTATATGTCCCGCAAGTAATGTAGACATCAATGGGTAAAAGACTTGCACTCTTCCGAGTACTACAGTTTTTTTTTCTTTTGACAATATTTTTTTCTTGTTTTGTAAGTCACAGGATACTTATACCCACAATGGCTGTTAAACTTGCGTTCCACACTCCATGCATAAGGTTTTTTATTATTATTATTATTATTTTTTTTTAATTGATGCGGACATTTTCAGTAGCCGCTCAATAAACCCCAGAGGGGGATTGTCATATAATACTCGGCACCTGGAAATGCATAAGGTTTTTTTTTTTTAAATTGGAATTATATTTTAGTGTACAATTTCGTACGCAGTAATTAGAAAGTGACAACATGGTCAAGGTTGTGTGAATAGGGAAACAAACTTTCTCATCGAAGACAACAACAGCCAGGTGACCTTTACATAAGCTTCTCGGCCCGTTGCTTTTTCCAAAACAAACACCTCGTGACGTGATGGACTTTCCTAGAGTAAAATAAGAACAAAAATACTTACTGAAAACAATTTTTGGATTTTTCACCATCATACGTCACGAGATTCAATAATATAAAAAGCACGGACAAGAGGCAGAAGAGGAGGAAAATTGATCCATCCTTCGTTCCATACAGTTTGGGTCAGAACTTCAAGAAGCAGCCATGGAGTTTGGGATTTGTGCCTTGTAAGTATCCTTTCTTTACTACAATATTCCTTTCCACTTTGGAGAGGAGATTCAGCAAAAACTCTGCCATCTGGCATGTAACGAGTCATTTGTCATTGTGGGTGTAAGTCTCCTGAGTGGCACGCAACCCACTGATTTTGTTTTCTTCTATACATGCAATTCAAAGATTTTATTCTGTACAAATCAGTAATAATAAATTGTATTTTAAATGGGGCCACTCAATTTTATTTTAAAGCCCTGATATGGCTTGCTTTAGCATTTTTTTTAAATATATTTTACTAGGAACACAAAGTAGAAACTGGATCCAGTTGACTAAGGATAGAAGTCAGTTAAGAGCTTTTGTGAACATGGCATTGAACCTTCGGGTTGCATAGGCCATAGAGTTAGTTAGTTATGGGACATTTATAGCAAAACGACTGGGTTCAATTAGGGCAGCGTTTTTTTTTTTTTTTTTTTTTTTTTTGAATAGAATATAAAATTTGAAAAAGAAAATGTATCAAAACGATAGTTATCGGTACTCTGTTTAAGGTCAACTGAATATGGATGACTTTGTAAACAACTGTGAAGTAGATACGTACAGTCCGCAGCAAAAAATCTGCAACATGAGCATGTAAGTTTATTGTGAAACAACGAAGTTTTTTGCTCCAAAATAAGTGTGCGGGGGAGGACGCCGAGGTTTCTTCTGGCGTGATTCGTGTCACTTAGACGTTATGTTGATTCCCTGGGCTGGTAGGCGTAGTTTCACAGTAAACTTACATGCTCATGTTGCAGGTTTTTTGCTGCGGACTGTACATTACAACTGAGAAACTTCTTTTTCGATGTTGAGGTAGCGAAGTGGATTTTTCTCTCTCTTACTCTAAATGGACGTGAGCCATTGTAATAAAAGTCAGCACAATGACAGAGAATATTTAGGAATAAGTTTCTAGGTATCCAATAGATCCGGATTCAGATTTTGACTGAGAAATCGCAAATTACGTTGTGCCTTTAGCAAGTCGTATTGTAACTGACAATATAGGATGAAGGGACGTAAATATTTTACAAAGAGTTTAAAAGCCTGTTTGTGAATTTCCATACTTAAATTAGTATTCTTTCTCTAGAATTTTATATATATATATATATATATATATATATATATATATATATATATATATATATATATATATATATATAACAGTCTCTTGTACTATTTGGCGTTTTTATTATTCATAACTTCCTTGTAGAGAGAGAAAATATATTGAAAACAATTTTAAGTAGCCAAAACAGGCCTATGATATGATGTCGAAAAGTCAGTGCATTATGAATACAATGGGAGCCAAAAGACTTTGCCGTAATTCCTTTAGGGTTGAAGCAATTCTGACAGTTGGGAGTTTTGAAAGCAAATCTGAGATTTCTCATACAAAGGTTTGAGATTTTTTCTTCTTAATTCATGCAAATAATATAGAAATAACATAAATTTATTATGGTATTTGTCAAAATATATAATTTTGGATATAAGTAGTTAAATTTGTGTTTTGCACTTATCTGCCATAATCGCCCCATGTTACCCTATATTTTACAAGAAGAAACTTTTTTGTATTGATACTTCTATAACACAACGATGCATGCCCTGTGATGTGATAAGTTTTATATAGATGCTTTAAGAAAAAAAGTTTCGATTCAATAGCAAATTTCGGCAATTATTAAAATGACAAACATATACCAAGATTAGTGAAGTGAATATTTATAATAATGCGTTACTGTAGTTATTCAAGTTGTTCTCTTGTAAGTTGTGTTTATATGAGTACGGCTAAGTTGTGAATTCTTGTGGGCACTAATCACCAACTTTTTAATAATTTATTTGCTAATTTTAGTGTTTTTTGAATTTAAAAAAAATTAATTAAATGTAAAAACATCTGTAAAGCTGTGACTCTTCTGTTATCAAAGGCAACAGGTTAAAGTCATTTTACGATTATAATAATTTGATTAGAATTTTCACGGCATGTGATATAGATGAGTGTTAATTAAAGTAAACAAAATGTAACTTGTGCTCAGTGGATGCTGTGAGGTGAATGTTAACAAAACGAACCAGATTGAATTTGTGTTAAAAAGCAAACGAAAGATTATCATCCAAATGTGATTCGTAAAACATATAATGTGATAAAGACTATTATTTTATCCAATCAAATAAAACATGATTTTCAATAGAGTGAATAAATTTATTTACGTACCTTGCGTATAGTTTTTTACTTCATTGTGTGTGTTTGTAAGAAGTTTTTGTAAATCCTTTGACGTTATCCGAAAGTAGAATTCAATCAAACAAATAGAAATCTTATTTAGACTTCTTGCTTGAAGTTGTATCTGAATAACAACTGCCACTTTTATTATTTTTATTCGATACACTAATACTATTATCATTATCCGCCGAAACTTTAAGGCGCAGTATGTCGTATGTATACGATATCTGATGCAATTCGAAAATCGAGCTCCTTCGTGGCTAAGTGGATAGCGTACGCGCCTTTGGCGTGGGAGACCCGGGTTCTATTCCCGGCGGGAGCTCATGTGGTTCGGATTCCACGTTAATCAGTAGGTCCACTTCTCATATAGCCTCGCTGCTGAAAGGGACGCTAAAACTAAAATCAACTCAACTCAATTCGAAAATCGTATTGAGACACACGACTTTAGGAAATTGTACACTGAATGATTGGAAGAATTTGACAGCTGTTGAATGCTTTTTCAAAACGTTCCACATACTCGTAGATAACAGGAAGTTTGGTATATGAAAGTTTCAATTACGGTATGTAAACAATACTAAAATCTCATCCTTTTGCACGAATGTTGTAAATTTCACCCACAAGGGGTGAAGTACGAATTCAATATCGTTAATATAAAGGAATCTTTTTCTGAAACATTACCCGTAAGAACACTAAATTTGGCGTCCCAAAAAGGAGTAGGATGGAGGGGTAGTACCGGAAGGGGGAGAAGCGAGCGGGGCGACGGCTCCGGACACCGAAGTAAGGGGGCACAATATTCGGGAGAGAAAAAAGGAAAAAGATAGGAAAAATTACTTGGAATATATGTATGGGGGCGCCGTCGTATAATCTCGCCCCGGGTGCTGATTTTCCACGGCACGACACTGTGGAGGGGGGAGAGACTACCTGTTTTGCCTGGACTGTTACACATAAAAACTGGAAATCATGGCGTATATGGGTTTTTTGATGTACAGAGTACAAATACTTAATTTATTTGCACAAATCTTTCTTGTTTCAAGATAAATGGTCTACCTGTTATAAAATTCTGTTTCTATATATAGAACCTCAATGAACGGTTTAATGTTTCCCTCTCTTTGTAGGTGTTTATTGTAGCGTCATAGGGTACTTAGTAAACGCCAAAGGAGTTCCGGAGGTTTATGCTGTAAAGCTGACCGATCTTAGCAAAAATCCAGTTGTTGCTCAAATGTGGCCTTTGGAGGTTGAAGAACTGAAAATGTTGTTATCGGAACAAATAGTTCCGGACATGACTCCAACAGAATTATTGTGATATTAAATGTTGTTCCTAGTCGTCCTCATGTTGTTCCCTAGCAAGATAATGAACTTTTTTATTATTATTTTTTTAATGTGTAAAACTGTATACCCAGCTCAGTAATAAACTAGTTTTATACTTAATTTGTTTCTGACTAATTCATTCCGATGCATTCTACATCCATGTTGTAAGTATATTCATATTCAACAATAATGCAGTAGCATTGTAATGTGAGTTAACCCGCTATAACAATACAACATAAATATTGTTGAGATAGTTTCCAGCGAGATTAACCCTAAAAGGAATTTTGATTCCAATTGGTATCATAGTGAATCAATAACAATAATAATGATATTCTTAAAATGTGTACATTAGCGAATAGCGCACACCGATGGCATGTGGCACCAATAGAGTTAAGCTTTCTACCACACAGCTTTCATCTTAGTGGCATAGGTCGGACAGAGAGTGTCAGAGAGCGTCAAAAAGCATATAGAAAGCACAAAACGTGCACATTTGTTACTTGTAAATTTCTTCACAAAACCTTTTTTTGTTCTCTCAACATTAAAAAAAATATATATCTGTTTCATAATCTTCCGTATCACATGGTTTCTGCTGATATTGACACAAAACTGTTTTCACTAGTGTAATACAACCATGACATCTATCCTGTAACTTGATACCCCAGAAGTAAAAACATAAAAAAATCATATTATTGGATATTATATACATTTATCTACGTAATTCATAAAGAAAGAAAGAAGAAAAATATTTTCGACGCGATCAAAATTAATTCGGGCAATAAAGGGTTAATTATCTAACATGTTCTAATCTAATTTATTAACCTTTTACATGTTCCTATGATGTCTAGGACTTCTGAAATGGTCTAAATATTTCGTACAAAATATTCGATTGTCCTTTGTTAATGGTGATACAGAGGCTTATATCATCCTATGTAGAAAGTCGGTCATATGCTAAGATGCCGTAACGAAAGGTGAAAACCAATTATCCGCTTTCAACAGGAAGAACTCCATTTATACTAGTAAGGTGCACTTTACCTAATTCGTTAATTTACTACTTTTAATGTCCTTTTCGTACAGTTATTCCGAAATATGAAATTTTTCCATATTTTTGTTCTTGAAGTCTTTCTCCAATCCACACTTGGAAATCAAATAGGCGACATTTTAAAACAAATTTTGAAGTTCAAAGTTGCCATATTCGTTTTTGAATTTTTCAAGTTGACAAATTGAAGGGACTTTTGGATAACCGAAATTTTTTTGTAAAATGAAAGAAAATAAAGCTTTTATGTTAGTTAATGGTTATTTAATTTTTGCAGATAAAATTTGTAATAATATCCCAATCTTTATCCAAATTACCTTTTTCATTTGTTGATCTTTTTGTCTGATTGTTTTTGTTTTTCTTTTCCTAATGAAAAATACCTCAAATACCTTTCTTTTTATTAACGATGAAGAATGGTACAAGATTGTGATGTCCAGAACTGTATGTTCAGATTTTTGTAAACGCTTAGATAATCCGGAGGTGGCTTCCGTATCTTCTGTAGATTCCTTTAGGTATTCCTTCAATCTAGAATGTTTATTTCTTTTGATCATACCTATGTACAAGTCTGTACAAGAGCACCATATTTCGTAAACGTCACTTTATAAAGAGATTTTTCAGGACAATTAAGTATTTTCTCTGTAATATTTAGACCATTTGAGTATATTTGATGGTCATACAAACATATCAGAAGTTAGTAAATTAGATTATACTGTTAAAATATGTTCCTTACTCTCTATGAGCAATTATCGGACATGCTTGTTTGTGCAGACATATTCTGTTGTTGAGTTTGTAGTTGATATACATGTTAAAAGTTATGAGTTGGTTAAAGGCTTCAAGATGGCGTGGAGGATTGTGTGTACTGCGATTTTCAGCAATTTTACACGGTTATTTCATTATTTATTTATTTAATTTTGCTATAATTCATCGTATCACAAATAATCTGTAATATAATGAAAAATGTCATATAAAATAAAGACTCAAACCAAGGAAAATGTTCCAAAAAATAGTATACGTGTTTTTAAACAAAACTAGGGATAATAAAGACCTTACTACGTCTTCTTATATATGTAACTAAAAAGCATATAAACAACTTTGCGAAGTATGTATATAATTTAATTGTAATTAACACAGGGGCGTGAAAAAAACGTTATTTACAAATGGCGTGTAGAATATATACCCTTATATAATTTAAACATTGCACAAATTATAATTGAACAATGAACAATTAAAGCGATTATATAATCGAACTAAATTTATATCCGCGACTTTAAAATAACACCTTGTAAGTTTCAAATGAAATGAAAAGAAGATATGAGTTTTATTTGTTTGTAATTTCCTAAAAGGATTAAGAGTAAAGATACTTTTATTATACAAGAGTGATACTAATGGTTTGATTGGTTGTTCTAGAATCTATGGAATTAAAAGAATAACTAATCCCTAAGAGTTGTACTTCCTTAATGGATATTTAGTATCATTAGTTTATACCTGGTCTCGTGTTCAGCTCTGATTACAGAAAGTTGCTGAGTAAGGATATGAAGAGTGGACTGGAGAATGACTAAGTTTTGACATTCTGGCTTTTTTGTTCTTTTGGAGCTGTCAAGCAGCGCTCTGTGGAGAAAGGCAGAAACTCGAGGTATATGGGAAATCATATGACTGCCTCTTCCCGCCCAAGCTGCTGTCAGTCTGGAGCGCAGCAGGGGTGCCCTTGACTGACATGATGCGAAATAATAATAATAATAATAATAATAAAAACTAACTTGAGCTCGCTTTGGAAAGACGGCATGTATTTTTTTTTCTGTCTTCGATTTGAACAGAGAGGAAAATACATACTTGTTTCGTTTTGCCAATTTCATGTTAGAAAACAATAATAATTTTGAAATCCAATATCTCGATTGTGGAATGGATTTCGCAATCAATTTATTTCATCTCCAGGCATGTAAAAACAGATTACATTTGGAATAAAATGTCGCGTGCCAATTATATGCCTCACTGACCCTCAAGCTCCGAAAGCCTGAAGCGATGCAGCTGACCAAAATTTCAATGCTAACAAAGATACAAAAGACTTAGAGTTGAGATGGGATATCTGTTGTGATATTCTTTCAAATACAAACAGGAAATTCCAACTTGATGAGGAAAAACATACATACGACTTTAGAAGACACACATTTTCCTCTACTTTTTTATTATGTATTTATTTATTTACTGTAGTAATCATGAATGGTTTACCTGCCATGTCAGGTTAAAATTCTGCTCTAGTTGCATTGCACAGATTTCGAGAAAACATATTTTAAATCTCAAAAATTATATATATATATATATATATATATATATATATATATATATATATATATATATATATATATGTATATGTATATGTATATATATATATAAAGTTAAACTGAAATTTGACTAGTGAAAGAAGAACTGAAAAGTACGAAATAAGATCAGAAAGTATTCAAGTTTTGCCGTCTACTTACATTTATAATTGATATGTATAAGGCAAAGCGACATGGGACAATGGCAAAGCTGTGAACATTTTCTGGTAGTGTTTCATGCCTTTCAGTTTTCTTTCAGTAGTCTGATTTTAGTTCGTTGTACTTTCTTCATTGACTGGTCAGTACGAAATAGGGTCAACCCATCTGAAGTGGTCCAAAAATGGTGAAAGTGGTTGCTCGACCATCTCCTAAACATGTAAAAATTTCAATGTGCTGAACCTTGTGTATGACAAAGTCAATAACACTATTCATGTTGGTGTATGTATAAGTGTTCCTGAATGGCGGCCATCTTTGGTACCGGTGGAATGCAAATTTTTGCATTAGTAAGCGTGTATGAAAACTATAGTGGCTCAGGACGTGCGAATCAGACGAACACCAACAAAAACGAATGTTTAGAGGAGAGACTCAGGTACATGGAGAATATATACTCTTGCTTCTAAATAAATATGCAGGGATGCAAACCAATACATGAAGTCACCAGAAAAAAGTATAGAAAATCATACTTTTAAAGGGGCTGTATGTTGGAATGGCATAAAGAGGGGACTTTATAAGTTTTGTGCTAAATACTATTGCATGTAAAAAGTAACGCAACCTTGTGAACCATGTCCTCACTTTTTTCTACATGTAATATCAGGAGAAAAAAGTAAGGACATGGTTATAAAAAAAAGTAGTTCTCCATGTTATATAGGATAGATAGATATAAAGCAACCTTGTGAACACATTAACTTCCGTAACTGGGATTGGATTTCAATGACACTTGGCTGATACATTGAGTGCCTTAATACTGCAGTCCAGTTAGGCGAAAGGTGTCGTGGGTGCAAGGGGGAGCTAACCCCCTCTTCCATATAGACGTGGCAATGATCATGGAGCTAGAAACATGGAATCAACGCCACTCGCAAGGTTTTGCACAACTGAACGTAAACGAAAGCAGGTCTAATTGCTGAACCATGCGTAGTTTTTGAAATCTAGCATGAAAAATATCCGAATATTAAATTTTTCCGGACTACGACTATCGTCACGCAGGTGGTTTCTTCGCGTTTTTACCATGTCCTCACTTTTTTCTCTGTGTATTATTATTATTATTATTTTACAATAGTTTATTCACATACAGAATTACTTTGTGGCCTAAGCAGCAACTTTTAGCACTTTGCCCTCCTGAGATATTGCGCCCCAAAAATGACAAACTTCAACTTTCGGACCCTTCTAAATCTACGGTACCAGTAGTATCATAGCTGTGGATATTTCTGGAGACTCTTTACATGCAACAGTATTCAACACAAAACTTATGAACCCCCCACTTTATGCCATTCCAACATATACAATTTACATATGTAATTTTCTGTACTTTTTCTGGTGACTTCATGTATTGATTTCCAACCCTGCATATTTATTTAGAAGCAAGATTATATGTTCTCCATGTATCTCAGTCTCTCCTCTAAACATTCGTTTGTTTGATGTTCATCTGATTCGTACCTACTGAGCAACTGTAGTTTTCACACACGCTTGCAAATGCAAAAATTGGCACTCCACCGACAACAAAGATGGCCGCCATTCAGGAACACTTGTACATACGACAATGTGCATAGTGTTATTGACCTTCTCAAACACAAGGTTCATCACACGGATTTATTTATATATATATATATATATATATATATATATATATATATATATATATATATATATATATATAATTTTCGGAGATGGTCAAGCAACCTGCTGTAGACCACTTCGTATGGATTGACCCAATAAATATGTGATTTATGAACCAAAGTAAGTGTAACTGTCTTTCTCATATATATATATATATATATATATATATATATATATATATATATATATATATATATATATATATATATATATATATATATATATATATATTATTATTATTATTATTATTATTATTATTATTATTATTATTATTATTATTTGGTTATTGTGTCAAAGTCCGATCCGCAATCTAGATTTTTGAAGAATGTTTTGGGAAGGGTATTTAAGACTTCCTTAAGATAATTTCAAATGCTATACTAGGAGTAGGAGTGAGAAGTACACGTTATTATTATTGATAGCATTTTGTCATTAGTATGAATTAAGGCATCTATTAAGTTCAGATGTTTTTTAAACTGCCACGACTTGGATTCTTAGCGACGAACAGCTTCAGCTTAGATTATTACATGCGAACTTATATGACTGTTACGTTCAAACTATATATTTCTTTATTTCTGTCTATCAATTTATCAATTTCAATGAAGTCAAAATTTTTATTTACTTCCTTTTTGGTCCGAGAATTAGCGGGTCAAATTACTGGTGTTACCAAAATTGCGACTCCACGGACCAAATCACCCCGGTGAGAAAACAGAGCGGAAAGTCGAAATATATTATAATTTTTTAATGTCTTAATTTCTGAACTAACAAATAGACCTATCTCAATCAGAAATGAATTATTTTAAAAAAAATATATATTTCTGATCATCGAATTTATAATCAGGGTACTGATTTTGATGACCTAAAATTATCAAAAATGACCTATAAATCATAATAACACATTAGTAAACCTTTAGAAATGTATTACAGAAAAATATGCTTGCTGTGGATGTCTTTCTGAACATGATGAAATAAGTTTTAATACTAGCGTTAATTGTTCCAATATAAAGAAGTAAGCCTTGTTGGAAAGCATTTTGCATCTATTATTATATGTAATAAATGTAGTGTGTCTGATTTTTTTTTTTTTTTTAAATAAGCAAAAACTCAGTGTGTTAGGGGGATTAAGTCCTAGAATAATTTTCTTTAGGGAGGATTGTTTCCTATGCAAATTTTCTTTTGTGGGATTTTGTCCTACCTGAACGAAAAACCTTAGGGGGAATTATGCCCAGGAGGATTATGTCCGTAACCCTTGTGGAATATTTACTTCAGATCAATGTTGTGTGTACTTTCTCCAAAAGGATAATAATAATAAATAGTCTTTTCGTTCCTAATATTTTTTCAATCCAGTCGGTAGTCTTCTTTTCTTCGGTTTTGTTGACAATCTCAAATTATTCGACAATTTGTCTTTCCTATGTCTGGGCTGTCTGTCTTTTCGACGGCATTCTATCTCTAAACAAAACAAAATCAGGTCTCTTCACTAAGCTCTCCAACCACAACCTTTATACCGAACAAAATCGGAAACAGACTGAACGATATGAATGACAAAACTTGTTTCTTTGCTGATAGCGGGGGCGGGGCTGAAAAACCAAAGGGTAGATGAAGCCCTGAGGTTACCTGGTCACGGAAGACGAACGCAAGCCTGCTTTCTCCGGCTGCATTTCTTGAACAGAGTCATCTAACGAGAAAATGCTGAAGTTTTTAAACATTAATTACTACGAGAATGTGCTACTATAATTTAATTAGCATTTTCTTTGTAGATAGTAATTAATAAGAAATAAGGGGCCTTATGCAGAGTCGTTTTGACGTACGATTAGCGTCATACTAAAGGCCTGACTACTGCAGGAAACATGTTAGTCGAACTCTTTAGTATGGCACTAATAAGGCATCAAAACGACTCTGCATAAAGCCCAAGAAAATTATAGGTTGATTAAAAACGAATCAAAGATTATGAAGATATACATCTCAATTGCTAATTCTCATTACTTTCTCTGAAAAGCGGAATGGAGTTTAGTGGTACATCTTGATTTCTTTATGGGAAATTAAAAAATATTACTAATTTTGTGTAAATTACACACACACACTTTATGAATACTTCATGAATTTGAATAATATGGTTAAATGTATAAAGCTACTTTACGATTTTCACCAAGTGAGCAGTGCCGGGGTGTCATTTCAGACTTCGCTTGGGGGGGGGGGGGCAAGAGCACCACCGACATAAGACTTTCACGTTTTGTACTAGTATATTGGTAGGCAATCTATTAAAGTATATGTATTCCTCAAAGTCTTGGGGGGGGCAATTGCCCCCTCCTGCCCCCCCTAAATAACGCCTCTGGAGCAGTGTAGGACGTGATATCGTGCAAAATTGAAAAAAATTCTGTTAAATTTATCCCACTTTTTACGGCATCCTCTCAAAGCTCCAGTCCACTCTTAAGCAGAAGAATTGTTTGGATATGATTGCTTAAGCTTAATTTAATTTCAATTTTCAATACTGATAGAAAGATTAAGGTTCTAAATAACACCGAAGTCCTGTATATAATTGAGGGTGATACTTTCGAACATGACTGTACAAAATAGTGTTGGGAAGAGCAAACAGGAGGAATAGATAACAAAGAAAAGAAAACAGCTGATAAGGAAGAGAAGAAAGTATATTTACCTAGAAGAAATGAGAAAACAAAGGACGGAAAAGGTAAGCAAGAGAAGGGAACAGGAGATCTGAGTATAACACAACTAGAAGAATATATTTTAGATTTATTGAAAAGAGAAATGAGTATTCAGTTCTTGTTTCCATATTATCTGAAACAATCACGTAACAGTTTCAACATAATACATTTTTATCACATAGTCTTGCTCAGTGTGTTGTTTAGTGAAATACGAGGGTCACTACGAAAGTTTTGAGATGTGAAATAACTTACATACTTAAAATCAATTTAACACTTACATTTTCTCAAAGTATTCACCATTACACTGTACACACTTTTGCATTCTCGAAAACCACTTTTGGAAGCATTGTTACCAGTCTTTTTCTTCAAGTGTTGAAAATTCATTCTCGTAAGTCACTACAGCTTCTTCAGGGCTGCAAAATCTCTTCCCACGCATGCGATCTTTGATTCTGGGAACAGAAAAAATCACGGGGCCAGGTCAGGGCTATACGGTGGATGAGTCATAAGTTTGACCTTCGTAGATTCTAAAAAAACTGAATTGTGATGTTGGCCGTGTGTGTGGACGCGTTGTCATGATGAAGCAGGATCCCACGTAATCCAGTTCTTGGACACCGTTCCCGAAGCTTCTGGAGCACTTTTGTTAGGCAAACAATAGTGTACCACTGAGCAGTAACAGTCCTTTGTTCTTCAAGTGGAACAGTTGCAACATGGCCAGATTTGGAGAAGAAAGTTGCGACCATCTTCCCCACACTTCGCGGTCGCTTCACTTTCGTGGGTGGATTTTCGTCTGGAAAGATTCAAACTGTAGACTGGCGTTTATTTTCAGGGTCAAATTGATAGATCCAAGTCTCATCACCAGTAACAATGTCAGAGTCGCGTCGAGAATTGCCTCCATCAAATCTTGCAAGCATTTCTTCACACCATTCCACACGCATGCGCTTCTGCTGTTCAGTCAAAGTGTGAGGCACCCAACGAGATGAAATCTTCCTGAGCCGAAGATAATCATGAAATTTTTTTTTTACTGCTGGCGATCCAATGTTCACTGTAGATTCAATGTCCTTGAAAGTTGTTCGAGGATTTTCTCGAATCATTTGATCCACAGCGGCAATGTTTTATCTGACACAGCTGTTGCCGGACGCCCAGCTCTCTCCATCTTTAAGCGATGTCCGGATACCAATACCGAACGCAATTGTTGGAATTCAAATACTGTGCCACAACAATGTGCCTCACAACTTTCGTAGTGCCCTCGTAAAAAAAGACAAAGAAGATTATTCGCAATCTAGAAGATGTAAGAAAGGTTAAAAAGCAGCTGAAAAAGCAGGAAAAGGAAAAAGTAAGGATACAGATAATGACTTGTCACATGTAACCAAGGAAGAGGTTAGTTCGGTAAAAAGTCGTTCAGAGTTAGGCGCAAGCTGTTTTAGTTTTTTTTTCTTATTTTAAGTTGTAGATAGTTGAAAAAAATACTTAAGATGTATTAAGTTAAATGGAAGAGTATAATTTTAAAAGTCTGCAGTTGTGTAGAAAGCAATCAAGAAATAAATAAATAAAAGAATAATACAACAAAAGAAAATACAGAACTAAGTTACAATAAAAACAGAGTAAATAGTCCCGGTCAAATAACTCCCTTTTTAAACAACTATTTTGCTGTAGTCATTAAATGTTGCTATGATAAAGCTACCATACACACAAAAACGTTAAGTATGAAATAATGATGTTTCTGAAATCTCATATCAGTTATTGACGTACAAAAAGGTATTAAAATAAGTAGTTTTCAGGTCTAGATGAGGTTTATCCAGGTATTGTGTAAACAAATTCTAAATTTATTGTAGAACCATGATACTTTCTGATACAAGGGGTATCAAAAGTTCGTGCAATCCACTTTGGAGAATTCTGACTCCACTTTGAAATCCATGCTGGTATTAGTTGTTCTGCACGTAATCACCGTGCCTAGCGACACAGTTCTTCACTTTCCATAAGCCCATTTTGTAAAAGTCTGCAGTTTGGCTTTGAAACCAAATTTCAACCTCAGAAATGACGTCATCCCTACTGTGAAAATGGTGTCCTCTGAGTGAACGCTTCATTTTTGGGAAGAGAAAGAAACCACTGGGTACCAACAGCACCACCCCTTTTGTGGTCAATTCATGACATTTCTTCTTCAGTTCTTGAAACTTAGTCAGGAGATGTGAATAATAGATACTAGTAACAGTTTGCCCCTGTGGTAGGTAATCTGTCATGATGACCCCCTATAGTCCCAGAGAACGGAAAGTATCACCCAGGCCCGGACTGGTTCAGGTAGTTAGGCGGCAATCGCGCCCAAACAGGGCCCAAAACAAAAGGGGGCCAAATGGAAATTTTAATAAAGAGAGGTCAGGTGGAAGAGAAAATCTGGAAAACGTGTGCGACCACCAATATTCTTGTAAAAATCTCGGCGGCAAATCTCGGTGTAATCCTTTGAAGTGGAATAAAGGAAAAAGAAGAAAACTTTCCCGCCAATAATGAATGCACAAGAACTTCACACTATATTGTTATGTGTACCTCTTGAACTCGAGCACTTTCTGTATTTTTATGGTGACATCTTTTACTTTTCCTTTCTGTATATATGCACCTCTAAGGCGCACACAAGTGATAAAAAAAAATCTGACTCGAGTAAAGCTTATCTTCTTACAGTGCATTAAGTAGAAAGTTCATTAAATATGAAATAAACTGGTTGCATAAAATATTAATAAATAGATCAAGATATTTAGAATATTTAATATATAGTAAATATTATACATTATACACGATGAATGTAAAACAATGGTTGAAATTAACAATAAAGAATAATTTGGAAATAAAAATAAAGCATAATTAAACAAAAAATAAAGCATAATATGGGTTGCTCTACTGATACTCATATTAATAGCATACGCACTGGATGACACATGCTATCCTGAACATTAAAAAACCGCCAAGAAAGTCATTTGATATTATTCGTTATCGCAACTTTAATATAATTAATCACGACGCATTTCTACAAAATGCTGAAGCCTTGAACTGGTAACAAATTGAATCTCAGGATCTATAAATGCTAAACTTAGTTTTCTTCAGACTTCTTTAAAACATCTGTTTGATCAGCACGCGCCAATAAAAACAGCTAAGTTTTCGAATAAAAAATTGCCTTATGTGTCTAGTAATATGCGATCGTGCGCTCCGCAGGTTCAAACGCACTAAGTTGCAGCAACACTGGGATGAGTACAGAGAGCTTCGTAATTTTACTACGACAGTTATTCGACAAGAAAAGATTGCGAATTTCTCCTTTCGTATAAATAACGCTAAAAACAAGAAAGACACTTGGCGGACGTTACATAATTTGGGAATAGGTGGAAAAAGTTCATCGTTGAACCTCCCTGAAGAACTAAATTGCCCTGATGTCATAAATCGTCATTTTGCTAAGGTTTCCGACATCTCAGTAACAAGTGACGATACATTTGATAAACAAATAAATCGGTACAGTTCACTGAAACACACTGCTTGTGGAACTCCATGAACATGAAGTTAGAAGAGCAATTGTTAACATTAAATCCAATGCAGCGGGCTTTGATGAAATAACCCCACATATGCTTAAAATAGCTTTACCTGTTATCACATCTCCGTTAACTATTATTGTGAACTACTCTTTATCGAATGGTAAATTTCCTGATCCATGGAAACTAGCTAAAATTCTGCCATTACCAAAGAAGCCTTGTATTAAATCAACTAGTGACCTTCGGCCAATAAGTATCTTGCCAGTTCTTTCAAAGGTAATTGAAAAGTTAGTGCTTCAGCAAATGATTTCATATATTGATAGCTCTGGCATACTTCCATGCGAACAACCTGGGTTTCGTAAATTTCACAGCACTTCTACTGCTTTGTTAGGTATTAAAGACAATGTGCTTCATGCACTAAATGACAAATATGTGGTCATACTAGTCTTATTAGACCTCTCAAAGGCATTTGATGTTGTACAGCATGGTGTTCTCTTAGCAAAAATGAAATACAGTGAAACCTCCCGTAACGGACACCTCTATAATACGGACATTTTTTTTTGGCCCGGCAAAAATATATGTTTCCTTATGGAACAAAACCCTCCCTTTTACGGACACACTCAGATACGGACGCGGACAGTCGGTTTTTTCCCCAGACGTTTCAATAACCTCTTCATAACGGACAGGAATTATTCTCAATTCTGCGATATATTATTCCTCAGAAGCGTATCTATCATGAGTCTAGACCTGGTGAACCATCTAACAGAACAGCTTCAAGCTGAACTTGAAATTCTTTTCTTTCTGCCTGCAATAAACTGCTTTCTGGTGGAAATCCTAGAAAACCTTCAATACGCGATGACACTCATGTAGGGTCAGTCGTATGACAAAGAATTCTATGCGAACTATTTTCCCTTCCTAACAAATTTAGTACTTTTGCCTCTGGGACTTACATCTTTCCCGACAATTTCATAGATAACAAAACAAACATTGTTTACAATAACATTTTCAACGAGTAATGTTTCCTCTCTTACTATTTTTGGAAAATCAACATTTTTCTGTTACTTATGATACCAGAACAAGTCTGGGTTGGAGTTTTCCCGGCTTCCTGTTTCACTTTATCTAAGAGGATATTCTTTGTGATTCGGACTGGGTCAATAAACATATGCACTCCCAATAACTTGCCTTTTCATCCATTCCGCCAACGAAGATACGCCGACAGCACACAAACACACACGCACACGCACAAATGTTTCTTCCGCAACCCTGACTACTAGTTTAATATTACAGAGAATGCGAGCGATATTGCATGATATTCCCTCCTGAATGGATCTATACTCAACTACTACCGTCCGTCAGATGTTCTATTCTTCACCACGCCTTTTCTTCTTCTCATTGGTCATAGAGAGCAACAGGCAAGAGAAAAAAATCTGCAATTTTAGTTTTAGTTCTATTTTCTGCAGTGTTATTATTATTTTAGTATTATGAGGATGAAATAGCACTTTACAGAAATATAGAAATATATAGAATTTCTCCTTTATTATTAACAATGTTAGCCTGGCTTACTAAATTTAATCTGTATACGGGGATTGTAGCTATTGAGTAATAACCAGACTAAACAAGAGAAATATCTTAGATTTCTCTCTGAAATACGCTCCTAAAATTTGAGCTCAATTGTATAACATGTAAGCTGAATTCAATTAGAGTAACGATTATTGAAGTTGACATGGGAGATAGTAAAGTCTTTGTGTTCATGTTAATTTAATCTTATTAGGAACAGGTTTTCGTACACAAGTAATGTTTCAAGATTTGCTGTCAAGAAGATCCAAATCCACACCTGTCTTTGGTCAATATAAAAATGTCTTCCAGAAATTACAATGACTAATACATATAATGATAAAAGTCATTCTTCAATCCTTTAAACACTGTTCGTGTTCGACGAATATCGTAATGTTAATTGCAAGTCGTGAATTGCGATTACGTAAAACTTCTTGGTTATGACTGGTTCGACGGTCTATCTATACCCTGAAGTTACTCCGAGGTTTTTACTCCAACGACTCAGTTAACGTCTCATTCCTTGTCTCTCTTTCAACTTCTTCTTCTAGATTTTGAAGGAATCATTTTATATGACTGAAAAACGTGAGATTGCAGATTTCAAAGAAGTTTCCGGACAACAATGGTGTCAGTAGGCACGTGCGACCTCAGTTGAGGAAAACATTCTGCTGACCAAAACCCTTAAATTCCAGGACACAAGATTCCAGATATTTTAAATTCTGCCAATCTAAGAAATTACTGGAAAGAATGAGTACAATGATTTTACAATATTTGAAACATTTGCTGCGATACACTTTTGAAATTAAAATGCTGATTAAGTGACAGGTATTTAACAGTCTTATTATGTAAGTTCTTTTGATGTAATGTATTAGCTTGCAATAGCTTGTTTCATAACAGTAAACAGGCATCATAATTAATGTGAATAAACTTTATGACACAATTTCTTTTTAAACTTTTTGCAAGATAATAAAATTTAACAAACACAAAAGATGATGTAAATAAAATTAAATTGAATTACAGGGTGTCCGAGAAGTCCTTCCCTGATTACAGAAATTGATAACTCAGGCTAGAAATAAGATAGAAATATGAAACTGGTGTTGAATTGTTTACAAACTATAAAAGTTTTTGTCTGTGTTAGGTTTGTTCTGTTTTACCAAGTCTCTCTCTCTTTTTTTTTTTTTTTTTTTTTTTAGGTTTGTAGTACGTAAGTAAGATGGGCGATGGATTGGTCGTGATGGACCAACAGCTTGGCCTCCACGCTCTCCTGACATAACCCCATTAGACTTCTTTTTATGGGGTTATGTCAAGGATGAGGTCTACCGAACACGTGTACCAGATCTTGAAACCCTGCAGCAACGAATAACCACAGTCGTTGCACCGATCCCTCCAGTGATGTTGGCTAATGTGTGGATGGAAATTGAATATCGCCTAGATGTGCTACGTGCTACCAAGGGTGCTCATGTGGAAGTGTACTGATGTGACCAAAACTTTTATAGTTTGTAAACAATTCAACACCAGTTTCATATTTCTATCTTATTTCTAGCCTGAGTTATCAATTTCTGTAATCAGGGAAGGACTTCTCGGACACCCTGTACTTTTATAATATAATATATCGTAGCATTTCTTCGTTCCGAACCCAAGTACCTTAACAATAAACTGTAGGAGTAGGTTTACAGCTGGAAACTAAATCGCATTCTTCCATTAGAGTCCGTAAAACAAATATGTTCGACCACGAACAGCATACAGTGATTCTGTACCTCTTTGACATCGCGAAGTCCCTCGACTTAAATTATACTAAAAAGCTCGCAACAGAGAGATTAACGGGAAATATTTGTTTAAATGGGCACTATATGCACGAAAAAAAAAAAAAAAAAGTCGATTTAAATTCGAATTCCTTCGAATTCTGCACTACCCGTTTTGCGAAATAATCTTTGAATTATTTCCGAAAGTTGTGAGAGACTCGACATAATTCAAAAACTTCCTCACGTCTCTTCTATCCCTTTGAAAGCGGTGGATTTAATTTACTTTGTGATATCCTTATATTTGCGCTAAATAATTTTTACCCCCACAGTCAGCTCCTTAACGATTTTACCGAACTTGATTCCTTTCTCACATCCGGGAACTGTAACCACAATACTATTTCATCGAAATCGTTAGGGATTCAACAGAAAATGTTGAATTTCTACCATATTTTGTGTTCTATTCACCAGCTGTATTCAGTCTTTAAGTATAATGATATACAGTATATCAGTTTCGTTGAAATCGATTCAGTCTTTATGAATTAAATCAGTGTTTCTCGAAGTTTTTTCAAGTGGGGACTACTTTGATTACAGAACACTCGAGTATTACCACCTTCGGAAGGATATTTATCATTTCTTTTATAAGCATACATCACAGTATTTATATTTTAAAAATACTTATTAAAATTTCCTTAATTTTATATTGGTATTAAGTTTTTTTTTTTTTTTTTTTTTTTTAATAATTAAGGCTGTCAAGATTCTTTTCATAATTCATATATATATATAAGCTATTAGAATTACTTTAGATTCCTATCACTTGAATTTTATTTAATTTCTTTTATCATTTTGAAACTCCGGACCACTTTGAGAAACGACGCTGATCTAATGTGTGTATATACATCTACCTTTTAAGAGTTTGATGTATCAATATAATTTTAGCTCATTTTTTAAACCCTGCCAGAAGCATTCATTCTGACGTAACCATCCCATAAGCAATTTGTCGCCTAATACATCAGACTGACGTCTGCTTACTATCAGGCCGACGGCAGCATGCTCATGGGTCAGGAAACTAACTGTGCTGTATCAGAGGCTCAAAGAGCGACATATATGTATATCCACACACAGTCCATTATATTCCCTACTTGACTAGATTCATCCACCATCAGGCTCGTTTTATATATATATATATATATATATATATATATATATATATATATATATATATATATATATATATATATATATATATATATATATATATATATTTTCTTTTGGTAATTACTGTTAGTGTATATTGATACACTACAAGGTGTGATTAAAACAATACGGTGAATGATTCTTTTTTTCTTAAAGCAGCTACAACCATTTGATGTAATCTATCCGATAGCCTGATGCATTGAGCCAAGCAGCGTCAAGTTGGAACATGTTCTGACTTGTCAGTCGGTATCCAGAGCTGCTAGAGTGAGGTTGTGTTTACCGTATTTGTCGCGCATCATGGATTTCGAACAACGCGTGAACATTAATTTGTATTTCAATTTGAAGAAAGAAAAAAAAAATGTTGAAATTGGTGTATGGCGATAATGCTGTAACTCTGAAGACTGTTTACAAGTGATATGAGTGATTTAAAAGCGGAAATGAGTCGGTAGAAGACAAGCAACGTTCGGGACGTCCATTAACTTCAAAAACAGAAGAAAACGTACAAAAAGTGGCAAAAAATTGTTCGTTACAAACAGGCGAATAACTTTCGAGAGCTTTCCAACGAACTAAACATCCCGTACGGGTCCATTTTAACAGCAGAATGACAAATGAGAAGAGTGAGTGTGAAATTCGTTCCTCACATCTTGTTTTTAATAGCGCGAGTTCCCCCCCCCCCCTCTAATCAAAACTATACTAAAACAAAGTAGCTTTAACACCATTCCTCACATTGATAGGACCGCGACAGAGGAGCTGAACGCCCTTCCAGAAATGCTTCAGGTCATGGTTTCAATGTTGGAATAAGTGCATTGGTAGCCAAGGACAGTACTTTGAAGGAGATTAAATCAAATTCCATGTAAGCTTATTACTTTGTTTTTAATAAAATTATTCACCGTATTTTTTGATCACACCTCGTATACATCTCGAGTGTCTGGGACATAGGACTTGGTTTCGGGAAGAATACAGAAGATCATAGAAAACTGAAAGTGTAACTATGTATATGAAAAAATACTTCTTTATTTCTACATAAAAATATAGTTTCGTAACATGATTATTTTGGCCTACACTTACAAACATTTTGAAACTGAGCATTACTGGGGAAAAATCCTATTCCATTTTGATCATAGGAATTTCTTTTAAAACAACCATTGTCAAGTTTAGTATTAGTTATATTATGTAAATCCATTAATAAACAGTAAATTACCTTTAGTATCTACAACGGCTACTTTATTATTATTATATATATATGTATTATTATTACCTTTAAAAATGATCTTACAATCAATCAATCAAATGTCAAAAATAAAAGGCACGCAACGTGCCTTTTTCTTTCCATAACACTACGAGACAATCAGGAAAGTAGTCTTTTGTCATTGCAGTTTTTATTGTTATTACTATAATATCAATCGTAGTCAATCATCCTTACAACCGTACCCTGTACTTTTGCATTGTATATATATATATATACATAATTATGTACCTTTCTCTTCTGTTGGATCAGTGATATGCAATCGTAATATATTAAAATGTGATTACACTAGGGAAAAAAAAATCAGATTACTTGACTACAAATGAAAAAAAAATATATAGAACTAAAAGTACTGCTCATAAACTTGAAAACGATGATGATTACGGTTCTACAAAGAAATTGATTCTGAAACTTTTTCTAGATTTTATATCTAAAACGGCAAAGGCTGTTAATGTGCTAACTACAAACTGACTGACGATTACTCTTGTTTATCCCTTCAGTACTAGTTAAAATTTTGCTTCGAATGTAGAACAATGTACTATAAAGTTTTTTATGCATCTCGAAATAAGATTATTTTATGTAAAAGTAGGTGCAATTACAGAAGTTTCTTGCGGTTATACCGTGCTTTTGTTTTCACTCATGGTGAAGAGCAGGAAGTTGGCCAAGGAAGCAATCTAGTTCGAACCGATAATGGATAACACTAAAACTGGAATACATAAAAAAAAAGTTTTTTTTCAACTAAAATTAGATCTAATGAAGTAATAAACATTTGCTTTTTTAAATTTTCCCTTTCTCTTGGCAGTTAATCCGTACATTGTAAAATGCTTGCATTGAAATTAATACGCACATCTCAAATCCATTCGAAATTACAGCAACGACATTAAGTCATTAACAAAGTATCTCACACCGCGTACTTCGATCAGGGTCTGGGAATGTAACATTCGTCACATTCCCACACGTTACGTGTAGTAGGTACCGATAACAACCGAGCAGCTCCCTCGATCAACAGCGAGAAGTAAATAAAGAGTGTTGGTTTTAATTCAATTTTAATTACAAATACATTATTATTAAAAGTATTTGTGTATTCCAGTACCAAGAAGAGATGTCATTTGGTTTAGGAAAATATGATTACTGAATGCTATTTACATTCAGGTGTACTATTTAAAGACACAAACTAACCAATTACCATGTTTATGCGCTATACTCTTAGCTCCGAGCGGAAAATAACTAACGTTATACGAAGGTATAACGCGCACTTTTTTCCCCCTCTTTCTTTCAAAGTAAGCGTGACTGTCTTAAGATTTACGATACAAAATGGCTGAATACCTTCTGAACTTCGCAAATCACGTTCGAAACTAGCTCACGCTTAAAGATTTTCTTCCACAAAATCATTTGAATTAATTCCCGCATTGTTATGTAAGTTTAAGAGGCTGAGACTTAATCACAAAACTTACAGTATTGCAAATTCATTCTAAAATTCGTGATTGGTTGGAAGAAATTTACACGCATTTTTGTACTTGGCTCATCCTAATTTCGATGGAGTCTTATCATTAAGCTGATTACAAATGTCTGGGACCCCATTTAAGATAAGATTCAAACCCAGCAACTTACGAACTTAAATCCGAAATTTTAGCACATCAAAGATTTTGGTTACTGCCATACATGTATTATTTGCAACTGCATGACATCATTTTACATTGTATTGAATCGATGTAATTACGTCAAATACCTCTACATCCTGACTTTTTACACTTACAGCTTACTTTTCTCGAGTTTTCGTTAAAATTTCTTTCAGTATTAATAACACATTATGATTACCTACATTTTCAAGCTAGTTTGTAACCTCGTGCATTTCAAAGAGGTCGATAAAATTAAATGCACATCTCTTCTACCTCGCACTTTCACATCTAACAATTTAAATTTTGGCAAAAAATTAATTACATTAAAGTTTTACAGTAGTTTTGCCTAATTTAGCTGATACAATTTCCTTGTAGAACTAGATAATAATTTCTATTCCTTTTCTCTGTACTATCTAAGAATATTTATTCGAGTATATTTATATTCAAATTACCATTGCATTCTAACGATAGTTCTTTTACAAGTGAACTGTCTATAAAATAAATAACCTCATACAATAATACTATAAATGAAACATAATCATGCATAAATTGCACAGTAATAACTACTGACAAAGTATAATTTATTATATATAAATAAATACATCGTTATAATCACATAAATTACATGCATACCTACACATGATCAAAATTTTGCATTATAATAGTTTAAATATCTCTCTTATAAACACGTTGCATCAACGTAACAAAATTTAATATATTTACAAAATAATTTTCGTTTAATATCCACAAACAAATTTAAGGTTGTTTCTTTTTCATGTTTGTTTGTTTGTAATATTCAGGAATGATTTTTTATTAACAAATTAACATGAAACTTCGTATATCGGGGAAGGCATCGTACATGTTTTTGACTTACGCGTATCGTAAACTAGTGGCTAACTGGATTATACCCAAAAGAAAACAAGTGTATGGTACAGGAAAAAATAACACTACTTGTAACACTCAAGGACGTTACGTAAATTTTCTCAGTTCTAGTTGAAACACTTCTCAATCCAATAGGAAATAACTTAATTCAGGCTGTAGATGCATCAAATAGCTATTGGTGAAATTATTATAATGAGTTACAAAAAGTAATATCTGCGTTAGTGCTTAAAAAATACTTTTTAAACTCTAATGAGTCGTGATCTTTCATTTGAATATAGCAGGCCTAACTAACTAAGTTGATGTAACTGTGCACTTCATACCAATATTTTTGTTTAATTTTCATGATTATTTTGCCATCATCACCAATTCTAACAAAAAGTTTCAGAACATATTGCACCCCATTCAGTATTTAGAACTGAAAATAGAAGAATATACAGGTATTTGCAGGCACACAAGCAATAAGGTTTACTTCCTTATTTGTCTTCTAGTTTCGAAGGAAATGCTGTACTAAATCTAAAGAAGGAGCACAAGTGATTAGTCAGGGAGGACAGGAATAATGAAAGGAACATTTAAGAAAGAAAAAAACTGTATATTAAGCAATTTTATTAACCCTCGCGCGGGGTGTACACATCCCAAACAGGTAAATTTTGTGTTGCTAGCCAGAAGCCCTGATGAAAAAATATAACAAAATATATCAAAACGAGTACAAAAAATTAATTGCACCAAATACTTTTAAAAACGTGTCTAGAGTTATGCTACACTGTCTTAATTATTAAAAAAAATAATTTTTATTGTAAAAAATATCAATTTGGAGATCTATTGGATCCCCGCGCGAGTACTGCTGTCACAAAAAAAGGGCGCGAGTACTTACGGATTAAGCCATATATAAAGAACAGAATAGATTTATCGAAGCTGTTGCACAATAATAGCAGAAACATGAAAATGGCTACAAATCTTACAAGTGCAAAAGAGAAAATATTTAGATGAATCGAAAACATATTGCCGAAACAATGGAGAAATTGTTGAAGAAACGAACTGTGAAAACTACAGATTTTTTTTTTAAATTAACCCCATGTCACAACTTTTTTTGGAAATTAAATTGCGTTCAGGTAGGGTCTTTTTCCTAGTGACTTTTTAGAAAACACACTGCATATTACATTTTATAATCATTTATTGGCAATATTAAGACTATACCTGTAATGTTTGAATGAACATAAATGACAAATGCTACTACGAAACACGCTCCTGTATATGACTATTTACTATGCAACACACACATTTACATTTAAGTTAGTAGGGGAAAAACCGGACGGAGAGGGGTAAAACAGTTTTCGCAAGTCTGCCTTTTACCCATTTACAAAGATACGGAACTTTTCCGTAAGTCTGCGCCAATGGGTTAATTGATAACGGTTTCAATAGAGACATCTTCGGCAAAGCTGTTTGTTCCTGTCACGAGAAGGCTAATGACAGATACATGCCTCATGAAAGGATCAACGACATAAAAACAACGATCACAAATCTGACTGAATAGGAGAAACTAATCACGGGCGAATGATAGAACGGGGAAAATGGACGGTACTGTAAACATTAATTTTTATATGAATGCCACAAAGTTAGCAGGGAAATCAACACAACAGAACTTCTCATTAATGCTACGCCAATGTACATGAGAAGTTAGCATTCTTACTTCAAAATTTGGAAGTTCAGGTTTCAAGTATCGCGGCTGACCGTTCAGAATGAGATTTATCCAGTTCCTCTGTTCTATCAGGCAAATTCTGGGATGTTAGATCTTAACAGAAGGCCTGACTAATTTCCCTTCTAATTTTTCCATTGATAATGAGTCTACAATAACATATTCTTTGCTATATCCGAAATTTTCTTAAAATATAATATCTTTAGGGAACGAAGTCCTACATTTCAATATTACAAAGCTTGTGTCTTTAGCACGTGCTAAAGATTCTAATATGAACAGAATTTACTCTAATTTCATTGTGAATATTAAACTTTCTTAGCATCGGGCGGCAGCGAACATCATACATATTACATATACGGAGGAAAAAATGTACTTATTCTTTGTGTTCTACGGGCAAAATTTAAAATATTTACGATGATAATATTTAACGTTGAACTCAAACTATCTTCGAATAATTTAATCTTTAGTCATTTTCAGAGAATGAAAGTACGAAACACATTGGAAAACCAATAATATTAGAAAGACGGGAGTCCAATTTTTTACCTTTGAAGAAGACATGAGGAGGGGAAGCTTCACTGTTAAACTTAAAAGCTGCAACTCCAAATCTGAAATGCCATTTTTTAAATCTGTTCAGGAAGATACTGCGTATTAATAATAAATATGTTACTGCATTCTCGAAGAGTACCGATGTATACATCATTATACAAATTACAGTTGAAAAGGCCTCTCCCCTGGCCTGAACTAACTCTTTCAATCATATATTAACAAAAGTTCTTCAAATTGAATCCAAGCGTAGCAAGAAAGATTATGTTCACGATCAGTGAAACTAATTTCCTACAGTCGAGTGATGATAAAATAAGCATTACCTTCGAGCTCTGAAAAATTTATACTTTAAATGAACGGACGGGAGCATACCTTTTTAATTACAACTTAACTGCAGCATTTGCAGTATAAACCCGCTCTTTAAGCTTTGAGAGTTTCCTTTCTGAAGACGCATAGACAACAATGATCCTTAATGCACTTATTCAACTAGACTGGAATGAAACTGAGCTGTAGAACGGCTAATGCGAATATTAAATATTGAAATTAGTTCGTTTGAGGATTTACTATTAACAAAATCATTAACATTTTATATTCACAACACATTAAAAGCGGTAATATCTTGGGAAGACTTGACAAAAAACAAGAATAAAACTACATGACACTAGGTCCTGGAGTCTTAAGCCGACCATCTAATGATTTTAAATAGAGATGTGTGGTGAGCACATCGTGAGTTCCTTCACCGCTGTTGGTGTTGATCTACTTCTTTCATTCAAGTGATCCCCGCTGTTCCCATGGCACTACAAGTAAATGTAAGTAAATGCTCCGACGCCATTATCTGCTTTCTTTTTCCCTTTCTTTCTTTTTCTCTTCCCCCAGCGGTCACCT
Organism: Thermobia domestica; assembly: GCF_964235325.1. Taxonomy (NCBI): domain Eukaryota; kingdom Metazoa; phylum Arthropoda; class Insecta; order Zygentoma; family Lepismatidae; genus Thermobia; species Thermobia domestica. The sequence continues at coordinate 120,405,399 of NC_137469.1, read as the reverse complement.
ACCTCGTTAATGATCACAATAAAGGCTACTTGAATTATCAGATCTCACATGAATCATAGACTAGAGCAGTCAGGGCCTTGGTTAACAATAAAAAGAAAATTTCTACTTTCCTTCAAACTGTTACATCTGGCACAACCACATGAGAGAACCAAGTTAAAATTATTCTCTATGCATATTGGTCGGAGCCTGTAGCATCCGGATGATCATCTGTGCGCCCGCCAACTGCACTGCATCTAAGTCCCAGGTATCGTTTCAATCCCACAATTAATATTTAAAAACTCGGGAAAAAGAACTTTTCATAAACAAAGATGTGAGATTATATAAAGATGAGTTTTATGAGCATGACTCCATGAGCCTAGCATAGGATTTGATCCTAGAGAGGCGGGAGGCTTCTTATTCCTATAGTTTGGATCTTTCGAGTCCCTTTCTACCATCAATGTTATAGAGATTTGCACCTATACTTCAAGTTCGAATCAAAGTGGTCATCGAATACGGGTCTCATGTACCACACGCAGAAACACTTAACCAATAACAAGAGAGACCTTGAACTTTAAGGTTTCTTAAAGCTATATTGTTTGGTAGTCAGCTTTCGCAAGATACGCTGTTAAGTTAACGAAGAACAGAAAATACATGACTACCTGAGACAAGACGTTCCTTACTTTGAAATATTTCGCTGTTGTTCATCAAATTTCAACATATTTGTTGACGGACAGCACACACGTAATACGTCGATGAACCAAAAGTAAAGAATAATACTTACTAATCAACTTATCACAACCTATGTGAGCTTGTGTTTTGTGGTACAGGAGAAAGGTACTAACCTTCCCTAAAACAGTACAATTTTTTGAACGACAGTATCACGAATATTACATCAAAGGACAACGAGATACATGTGGCCTTAGCAGAAAGTAAAAAGAAAAAAAAAAAAACTAGTTACGCTTAATTAGGTGCTCTTGTGTAGCTGAATGGTTAATGCATCAAGTTCCAAATTCGTTTCGGGGTGGAGGCATAACTGTTCAGTGCTCATGAAGAAGCTGGAAAACTATTTATATTAAGTGGTAGTGGACAGCGACTTAGAAAGTTAGAAATAATGGCGTTTGGAATAAATGTTCTGTTCATGTATCTCTCTGGCCTGGCTAGCTCTTAGGTTGCTGCAAAGCTACAAAATTTAGTTTTACGCTTAATTAGACGCTAATTAATTACATATTCTTCGTTATTTTTATATCTATAGTAAAAATTATTTTAAATGTGGTCCATAAATTTCTGTCCAGAGCTTATAACTTAAGTGTGAAGGTTAAACATACATTCACAGACCAAACCTGAAAGAATGCAAGCGAAAGAAAATAAGATTCTGTACTAGTGCTGCTAAAATAATTCGAATATTCCAATATTAGTTTTCAATTTTCGAACAATTATTGGAATAACTATTCATTATTCGAATAACGAATCATATTCGAATAATGAATTGATTCAAATTTTGACACCATCACTATGAATCATTTACGTAAGTCAGTTGGTCTAAATCTCTCTTACGAGTATGCCAAATGATTTCTTACTCACATATAACTTTGGAAAACTCCTATGATCCTTGTAGATAAAATCATCGTGTCGAATTTTCGTTCTATCTTTTAAAATATTGGCAAGATGACGATAACGTGAGACAAAAAGGTATATGTTTCGGTACCTTCCAAGAAGTGTATTGACAGTTCTACGAATTAGAATGGAAAAATTTGACAAGCTGATCTTATCTTCAAGGAACGTCCGAGTTTTCCACGGTTACTATAGGAAGTTTACACTTAGCATAAAGTGTATATTTTTCACAAGGTGGTTGTCCTTTTATGATCTGACATGTCGAAGTTGCGCCTGTGATTCATTTACTTATATATTATAAAGACTTTTGACACACCCGGTATATTTCCAAAGCATGTGTAATATTCTATGCTCGGTACTTTTATTTCTCCACTAAAATAATCTCAAAAAGATGGAGTCGTATTATGTTCGTGATCATACTATATTCAAACCAATATAGCAATTCCTATTATAAGAAATGACGTTTGATAAATCCATTTCCAAACTTTCGTTCGCTTTTAAGAAAGAAACAACGAAATAGTCTCCTTTCTTTGGAGTACCCACCTGTGTATTATTCTTCCTACCAACACAACTCTCCCTACTTTTAGCTCTTAAATCAAACTTTTTCCTACCCGGAACAAATTACTTTGTTTTATTGATATAAAGAGATTATTTGTGTAGATTTGCTACGGGTAATATTCTGTTCTTCCAGAGATAAAATTCAGTTCCAAAATATTGTCGGATACAACAATAACTTAAAGAAAAGACAGTTTATGTTAATTACAACATATTATAAGAACCAATTTTCACATCTTTCTCTTCAGTCAAATGCATACAACAGATAGCAAGTATCGAATGCAAATTAATGTTTCGATATGATTACCTGCATAGCTCAGGTATCTTGTAAACAGTAGTACAGAAAATATAAAGAAATGAACTAGCTCCTGCATTAGCATAGGTCGAAATCCAGTCGAGCTTCACATACAATGAAATATTTTTTTTTTTCTTAAACGAAATATTGTGTGTTGGGAATTTACTAAATGTCACTATCTGTAAAGTAATGGATTTAAAACTTATAAGTGCTGTTAAAAAATTCACATTTGCACACATATGCGCATAAATTATAATCATATACAATCAGAAAACAGGTTTTGACATTTTTTAACAACAGTTATAACTTCTCATTTCACACATCATCTCGAAATATTTTCTATATCTTTTAGATAATGGTTAAGAAAATTCGGTCACACGCTTTGTAATATTATTCTAATAAGTATTTGCTGAAACAATGAAAACTTGTTTCCAAGATTAAAGTCACAATAAGAGATAAATAAAGCTACCAAAACTCACGTAACCATAGTTAATATTGATAAGGTGTACTCCCACCAATTACTGAGGGATCTCTTTTTGGCAAAGTATTACATACAAGACACCTCAATCACTCATAAATTTCGAAATCAAAATTTCTTGCCTTGATACTCCTTAAGGAATTAATTTTATATACATATTGTTGACTTTTCAGAAATAATTCACAGACGTCTACAAGGGAGAAACGAAACGCAAATATAGGGAGGTTTGGAACTAACGAACCCCGAGCGGGAACTGGACATGAATCGCTTATCAGAGAAAAAAATGAAATGAAATCTTTGAATTTTACGTCCCGCGGTTATGCCGGTTAGGCTAAAGGAGATGGTGATTATGAGTAATGAGTGAAATGGTGGAATGAAGAAAGTGGGAGGAAACGGGAGAACTCCGAGAAAACCGACGCACACGGTATTTGTCCACCACAAAGTTCACTTGGCGGGGGCTGGGTTCGAACCCGGGACCCCAAGCACCAGAGGTGAACGCTCTACCACTGAACCACCGTGGCCCCCACTTATCAGAGAACATCTCACCTATATATACTCCGGTGTTCTAAAAATGGCGTCCACGGGCTACAGACCACTATTCTTCCAGTGAAAATAAAGCGAAAAATATTATATAATTGTATACTATTTTGGGTCCTCATATGGAGATGCGAACTGCACTATGAGGCAACGTCGCAGAAAAAGAACTACAGAAAAGATCTAGCAATCGATCAAATAGTACAGTTCTATTCTAACCACATAGTAACCACTTCGATTCTTTCCAGATGGAAGTCAAGTTAATAGACATTGCCACTAGCATCATTTATTAGCGCAACAATCGATTTAACTGCTTGATGGATTCGTGAAGCAATGCTAATGGTTCCAAGTTAATCCGCGACATTCCACAAAGTTAAATTTTGATTTCCTATAGCGGCTGAAGGAGGCCTATTATATAGGATTTCCACTTCATTTTTACCTAAAGAATAGCGCTGTTATTTGTGTGCGCTATTTTTAGAACACCCGATATATAAAAAAGCTTCATTAGACAGTAAGGAAATGAAGTAGAAGGAAAAAAAAAAAAAAAAAAAGAATTAAAGACCAGGATTACGCATCACTATGTGAAACTATCATTATACATATACGAAACATCTTACAAAATATCAAGGTTAGAAATGTTGATTTCTATCTAACACCCTTAGCGCGCTACAATACTTGTCGCAAAACAATCGTCAAATAATCATTTTTCTCATTTCAAGTATACAAGCATCACATACATAATTAGTTTAATTTAAAGGAACAATTATTTTTAAGCTTACATACAAAATTGCAAAGGAAGACTTAATATACAAATTACATACAGTATAATTCAAATAGGCATATTTAAATATTATATTTCATAAAGACTGGACAAAAAACATTGCTGCAAATTTATCAACATTACCTTAATATATATATGTAGTATTTACAATACCCTGTACAAATGTTACAGAAAATTTCGGGTTTTCATAACTTCATTATAGGAGTTCAGCAAGCACCACATTAATGAGGATTTATATTTCATAGATTAACATGCAAAAATCTAAAACAAGAAAAAAATTCAGTCTGATGGCATACAATCAACAAGTTTATTTATTGCCAACATTTGTCATTTAACTATTAAAGGACATCCAATGTCAGAAATTATGTATTCATTAATACGCAATCCACACCAGAAGTACATACGTTCTTTCATCAGTAACATCGAAATTAACAGACAATTTGAATTTAATCATAGATAACCCAGACATACAATGTTATTTGGACAATGATGTACAGTTTCAAAGTAGTTGATAGAACTGTTAGGTAGATGGTGTTAGTGTGTAATTACCTATACTCAATAGATCAAATCGTATTATTCTGACGAACTGTTATAACTGTAACTAATGTAAACATATTTATTTAACAACAATAACTGGATCATTTTAAATAATAATTTTCAAGTATTATTTCTTCCACATATTCCATAGCAGAGTGTGAGCCCTCTCCGCTGGTCTACTGGCTAGCGCGTGTAGCTTTATTGCATGAGGTCCCGGGTTCGATTCCCGATGACATAATAAAATAATTTAATTTTACAATCATTCACTTTCATTAATCATCCGTCTCCTTTAGCCTAAAGGGTATAAAACGTGGGGTGTTAAACTACAAAAACCCATTTAATTCATTATCTTGGTGCGGAAGAAAGATCTTGTTCTACAAAGTGCTGAAAATAATTTTTTTTACGTTTGTACCTACATTCCTATTCCAAATGTTTGCTTTTAACTAAGTTTAATGTTATCTTAAAATGTTATAAGCAAAGCGCTCCAAATACAATCCTCTGCTTTCTGACAATAATCTAATAATTCAAAAAGTACATTTCGTACTCAAGTACAATTGTAGTGAAAATGATATGTAAATTATATGATATACACTTTTGCCTAAAATTGTTGCGTCTATATGGCAAAGTATTACTTACAATAATAATAATAATAATAATAATAATAATAATAATAATAATAATAATAATAATAATAATAATAATAATAATAATAATAATAATAATAAACTATCTTTCCAACAGTAAAAAGTCAATAAACAATGTGTAGTACACCAAGATTCTGTGAAAGTATATTTTTGAAGTTGTTAGGTCACAGAATCTGTACGACAAATATTTCAAATCTGCATACTTCTGTCCAAACAGTATTTGTTTATCTGGGTTTCTGTGTTACAGTTTCTTCTTACTTTCAAACCTTTACTCCACTCATTTTTAGGTTATTGGTAAAAGAACAACGGGGTAAATATGTACTCATATATTTCCTATCAACTGAACAGGCTGATAGTAATTTCATTCTCGAGTTATTTTTTTCATCTATAGAATGTATTTAGTGGTCGTAACATATTTTCTCGATATCGAAAAGAACATACTTAACTAATATAGAGGACATTTAACTATATGTACAGAAATTAACATTTACATGGGCAAGATATTTCTTATGTCGCATTACCTTCAATCAACTACTTGCATAATCAATTCTCGCAAGGGAATCAACTACTGTCTTGATAAGCAATGCTTTATACAATTCATTCGCGCGATTCCTGCAGGAGTTTTCAAGTACTTTAATTCTGGAATAACACACAAAGTTTGATAGCTGTGCTTTACTCTCTGAATTTTACTGAATTTTCAAGTAATCTTAAAATGCGATTTACATTCTGCTCAGAGATACCACGAAAACACGTTACAATGCTCTAGCTTATGTCTATCAATATATAGACCAACACTTTTTTTGTCTAACTTCTGTTAATTAATATTTCTCCTTTTCGACCATGCGTTCGATTAAAAGTAACAATAATTGTTCTCGTGTTTACTGCCTACGTAATTTTGACGCAGCCTTCTTCTATAAACACCAAGTCCATGGTTTGCTTCGTCTATTCAACAAGTGTTGCCCACATTTTGGAGCTCTATAATGAATCATTGTTTTTAAGCTCCTAATCAATTCTAGTTACTATGAGTAATTATGTTAGTTATGAAAATGCTGAATACAAAATATGACGCAAAAAATTTACGAAAAACAAATGCTTTATATATTTAAGACAAATATTTTCTAAGTTTAACTGCAATGTCAAATTTAATACGCCTAATCGAATTCCCTTATAGCTCAATGCTCCATATCTTTAAAAATATTTTCTCTAGTCTTTCCTCTTTCTCGTGGTCTCAATAGGATTTTCTGAGAATCAGAAAGATCAACAGTTTATTTTTTCTGTATGTTTTGATTTGAGTAACAACTAAATAAATCCATATAAGAATTTAGTATTTTTGATTATCTCTAACTTACTTTTTAGGCCTGAGTCAATACTGACTACATTGGACAGGATAAAAAATGGCAATACATAGTACCGATCATTCACATGAATTCTAGTTAGCATCTTGGGCTATGGTAATATTTCTTTGAAATATGTACTGATTAATGTATGAATTTATTTTTCGAAACATTTACTGACTCGTTGTTCCTTTTATGAAGAGAAGGAAGTACGAAAATTTGTAATCACCTCTTGTAATGTTTTGCTTTTTTTGCACGCAATTATTGAATTTTCGATAGTTGAGATTACTGCTTTCTTCCGAGCCTTTTAAGATAAGGATTAAGACTCAAAAGAAGCTGGGAGCCCAACCACCGAAAAATCACCAATTGCATACAAAGGTAGGATCCTATAAAGGTTATTACTAAAATGTGTCCTTGTAATTACACATCAAATTATCAGCCTGTTTTATTTGAAGGCCATATTATTTATATTTATCATCTGCTCTTTTTGCCTATTGTATTTCCGCTCATACATACACATGTATTTACAAGTACATAATTGTGTAACCAATTATGTTTCTGGTTTTTAAGGATTTTAGGCCAAAACAGTCTCGTATTTTTAAAAAAAATTTATTAATTAATTCTTGCATAATACCATTCCAGGATTTATTTAGGTTGCTGAAATAAAACAAGGGAACAGAACGGAGACTATTGGCATCGGGACCAGACCGGCAGTTATGAGACGAACATACTGCACTGAGAAACTTCCCAGTGAAATAAATTCCTTTACTATTTTTAAGAGTACAGATTTTGAAAGAACAGAATGATACAAACTGCTACAAAAGAATATGAAAAATAAATATATATAAACTACCAATCTATCTATGCCAAATAGCCACAACTCATTATTTGAAACTATCTGAATATAATGACCAATAAATATACAATGCAGTATATTACTCAAAATAAACTGTGGGCTCTTATTTCATTAATCGTAAACAATTTCATTTTTAGTTTCCTTCATTCGTCAGTAAATTAAGAACGTCGATACTTTTATTTAATATTTTATTCTAAAAGAAAGTCATAAAATAATACGTAATAAAATCACAAAATTATTGTCAAATACATACTGTATGTATAGTCTTTCTGAACTACAAAACACAAACCTACTTCATAGATCTTTCTTTTCCTAAATCATTGCGGCATTCTCAATTCAAAAGAAAAATTGTTTCTTCAATAAGACCATGATTACAAGAATTAAGATATATTAAAAAAAAAAAATAACACTGGATGCCCTATTTCTACACTTAGCACTTCTTTCGCAATATCACTTACATCGTTATAAATTCTTTCGCATACATACATCGCATCCACGCAGAATAACACACACATATATAGAGAAATTCTTAAATACATGATTGAGCCTTTTATATATTTATATATACATACATGTATATGCATGTAAATATTTTTATGTATGTACACAGACACACCATACAAAAAATACCAGAAAAATTAACAAATTATTTACAAATTCTTTATATTACAATAGAGTTATTCTATAAAAAGCATTACATAAACCAAATGTATATTTCCCTTACGCAATTGCTGCGTCTATGTACAAAATATTAATTAATAATTATTGCGAGCAGCTGAATCTTCATTATCAGCATATAATTAAAATATGTCACACTAAGATAACAAGACGGTAAGAACTTTGAGGTATTGGGGAAATGTTTGCCACTAATATTCAACTGAGCAGATCTTCACAAAGATTACACATTTTGGTGTTATTTGTATTTAACAAAAAAAAAAAAAAAATCCTTAAAATTGTATGTTGTTCAATACATTTGTATTATACCAGAATGTCAGAGGAGATAAATACCCCATTGAACTCTTGTGTCTCACAAGATGCCTATTTCTATTCTCAACAAGTGGCTGTAACTTATGTTCATATTTTCGTTATATTTTATGGAATTAAAAAAAAAAAAAAAAAAAAAAAAAAAGTGACATTTACTTTATAATATATTACGTCTCAAATCTAGAACTGCCAACATCAGCAAATGTACACAGTAAAACAATTCTTAACAGACTGAAACCATATTTTGTTATTACGCAACGACTTTTATTATTGTTTATGATATAGTGCAACCTGCATTATCAACCTGTTCTCTCTCTTCCTTTACTGGAACTTCCTCTTCATTCGCGTTTAGCTCATTCTCTCGAGTTGTCTCTTTGTTAGCTCTTTCTTCACTTGGGAAGGGCTCCGAACGCTCCTTACTCATAACACTACTGCACTCAGTCGGATCCGCGTGTTCTGTTGTCACACTTGGCATTTTATGAGGAGCTACTGGCTCATCATCTAAATTGAGACTTGTAGTCCTTGATGCCTGTCGAGATGAAGGCGTACTTGGAGGAGCTGATGATTTACTAATCAAAATATTATTTAGTACTGTCACTTGACCCATAATTGCCATCATGAATGGTTTATAACCAAGGCTAGAAAACAAACAAATAACAATTAACATTTGTCAGCAACATCAATTACAGGGTGAGAAAAAGTTCCGCACCATAAGCAGATTACAAAAATTGTTCAGTTTTTATGTATTGTCTTTCTTTTCTTGTTGCAGGTGAATCACAGTGGCTAATTTACAAGTGTTTTCTATTACCACCAAAACATTGCAAAGTTGGCAGATACATTACTTCTCGCCTTGGACAAGATTGGTTCACCTCCGCAGTGGTTTATGTAAGATGAAACACCAACCCATTACGGCTTGCAGATACGTCACTGTTTTAATGAGAACTTTCGTCATTGGACTGGTCGCAGGGGAACCATGGAATCGGTTGTCGATAGCTGAATTTGAAACCAATGGATTTTGCTGTGTGGGGTTACTTGAAAACCAAAGTATATAGTTTAAAATCAGAGACAAAGACGGCCTGCATATACAAATTCCTTCGGAATGTAGTTCTTTTTCGCTACAATTGGTGACCCGCATACTATGACGTGATTTGTGCCAATGACTCTAGATATGTTAAAACAATGTTGGTAATTATATAGGACAAATATTGTAATTCTTATGGTGCAGGACTTTCGGGCCACCATGTACATTATTGCATATATTATATTACATGTCATATGTGAGTGAATTTTAGGAAAATGATGCTGTTCGAAGCAAGTCCCATCTATCTCCTACGAGGTATCTACTGTCCTGTATTCTACAGCGGAAAAGCTCTAACCTCTCATCCACTTGCACGCATTAACAGGCATCGTTACCCATGAAACACCCAGATTCACCATTTACTCGTAGAGCTAAATGGTCAGCGTACGCATCTTCTACGTGGGAGAATCTGGGTTCGATCACCGGCGGAAGTTCATGTGGTTCGGATTCCACGTTAAGTTGTAGGTCCACGTCAAGGTGCTGAAAGAGACGTTAAACTCAAATCCAAATAACTAATCAATTTAGTCGTATCCAAACATATAAACACTTGTATATATGTAACTTATAGTCAACTATTTCAATTTAGTCAATTTAGTCAATAGTCAATTTATTTTCCAAAACTTGTTATATAGCATATTATTATTATTATTATTATTATTATTATTATTATTATTATTATTATTATTATTATTATTAGTATTATTATTATTATTATTATTATTAAGAACGTGTAGAAATGTATGTCGAGCTATGAAGTTTTGGGGAGAAGGATCTAGACCCAATGAACCCCAGCCCACAGGGTGCGCTTCTGCAATACACAAAATTTTAATGTCGGGAACATTTATATATTTCATTTATACATATTTCTGGGCATTACCTACACCAAAGGAGCGACAAAAACTTTGATACACGGACAAAAATTTAATACACGGATATCTTTGTCTTTGTAATGACAAGAAAATATATATGAAAGAAATGACAGAAAAATGTAACTGAAATGGAAAATCAACAGGAATGACACTTCTAGCAAACTTAATTTAATATGTATCTACACGAAATAATAAAGCGGCCTAAATTGGAGAAAAGGTGTGGGAAGAAGTACAAAGGAAAAATAAATTAGTTTTCACGAAAATACAAGGTGCCTAGCTTTAACGTCCAATAAAGAAAAAGTTCTTAAATTTTCGATTTAATTATTATATATTTCTGCGAAGTTTAGTTCTACATGTAGATAAACTTTAAAAAAAAATCCTAGTAAGTTATTGCTATCACATTACTATTATGCACGCGCAATACTGCATTGTGTACAAAATGCGCGCGCCACGGAAACGTCAGTAGCAATGTGGACTCTGCAATAGAAGGTTGTCTGTGTGCTACGCTGAGCTGAAGTCCGTTACACTCGTGCAACATCATTTTCGTCTTGAGTAGTGGCTAAGACCTATAAACAATATACCTACGTTCAAATCCGTCAAGAAATACGACAAACGCCTTAGTGAAACCGGAAGTTTGATGTCATTATCCGGCAACCACATAAAACGTGCTGTACCAGAGGCCAGTATTGAAAAATTCATCCTTCCAACAAAGCCCCACGAAATTCATTCGACGAGCTAGTGGCGAATTGCAGGCACCTAGGTCGACACCGCATGTTATTACTGAGTCTTTGATCTGGCAATCATAATCCTGCTGCTAATACTAATGTTACACCAGAAATGCTGAACAACATGTGGAGAGATGTAGAATGTAGGATCGACGTCTGCCGCGCTACAATGGTGGGCATACTAAAGTCTATTAGGTATATATGGGGGGGAAAAGAAAGAAAAAGGAAGTTTTCTTACTCTTACAACTAAATTTTGTTCAAATATATGTTAGATCGGAATTTTTCATTTTTTTACTGGACGTTTAAGCCGAATATCCTGTATTAATGTTACTGCAGCATCTAAATCATATAAATATAATTCAGTAAAGCTGTGAAGAACACGAGATTACTGAGATGATTGGAATAAATGGAACTGCTATCTACAGAACTTGGAAGAACAATTAAAACAGCTTACATTTTTTGGTCTTATTATCAGAAAACATCAATACTGAATATATAAATGGTGAATGAGAAATAAAGCTAAGAATGAGAGTATCTTAATAAGCATGTAAAAAGGAACGTGAGTTCTGTTCTTAAAACTACGTGACAAACTAAAGAGTCGTTAAATGCTGAATGTACGAGATCGAAACATGTACATTTTGAACAGGCAATAAAAATATCTTGAAATGTTAGTATTAGAAAGATGGAAAACTGTGGAAAACGATGGAAAACTGTGGAAATGAACAGCACTACAATAATTAAAACGAAAAGAAAAACTGCTTAGGATGAATCGTTACTATTGCTTACCTGGTATTACATCCGACTGTGTTTATTGCATTCCACCAATTTCCAACGGTATATTTGATATTCATATTTCAAATTTATACTTGGAAGCGTTCAAGCATTATCAATAACGAGATGGTTAAGTAAAAGAATCAAAAAGATTTGTAAGAGATGTCTGAAACACACGAGTTTTACGATGTTAAAATGTATATCATCATCCTACATCCTCGCTCACTCAGGTACGCATTAGCTTTGCACCATTGACACATATGAAGAAAAAAAAAAGAGATACGAATTTCAAATGTAGGTATAATTTTATGGCGTGTGGTGTTACGATCCTTTATCACTCTTCATACAATCCTTTTTTTAGAACTTTCATTTTCCCTTTCTCTTTGATAATTCCGGTCGCTTCCCACAGAAAACTTGAAATACTTCACTGGAAGTTGGAGAGTATACCAAGTAAGCGATAACTTCCACAGTCTAACCGCCGCCTTGTGTGATGTTAATATTATTAGATTATCTATGATGAAAAATATTATTCGGAAGGATATGATAAGTTGATGAAAGAAGAAAAAGGAGACTGCAATATATAGACGAGTGAGATGAAAGATTTTAGCAAAAGGTGAAGAGATTAGTGATGACGGTAGTAGCACTGAAAATTCTTTATTCGCGACAGGTGGTTTGGTTAAGATGCCCGAATAGTGAAAATAAGAAAACACAATATACTTTAGAAAAAAAAATCTTATTTTGTCAGTATTCTGATAGAAGGCAGGTTTAAACCGACTTGCTCTAGGGAACCTTACACTGGATAAATATTAACGGACGTGTGCAAGTGGTCGAGACCTGCACGGGCCGAATATTTCGGCCCGAGCCCAATCCAGCCCGAATGTACCTAGGCCCGGCCCAGCCCGGGCCCGAAAAGTTTTGGAGATTTTCGGCCCGAGCCCGGCCCGGCCCGATAAGATTTTTAAAATTCTTGGCCCAAGCCCGGCCCGAGCCCGAAAAATTTTAAAAGCCTCATTTTGTAACATTTTCACGGCACACTTCGTTTGCCTTCATTCTAATTATTGTTTAACGAAAGTCAATAATTATTAAAGAATTGCAATTAATCGGCCCTAGCCCGGCCCGACTTGAAGAGAAATCAGTGTCGGCCCGCCCAAGCCCGGCCCAGCCCAAAGAAATAATAGAGTCGGCCCGCCCAAGCCCGTGCAGGTCTCTAGCAAGTGGATATTCGGATAATATACTCATTGTTATCAAATTCTTTTATATGGTTTTCCTAATCTTATTTCCTAATCTAAATTTTTCCTACATCACTCTAATCTCTAGTTTTCTGTATACTCAGAAACAACACAGGAACTAATCCCGCCACTAGCCTAGTTACCCCGCCAACATCTGCTAGACATGAGCTAAAACTGCCTGAGATAAAACACACATATTAGGATAGACTACATTTACGTATGATACCAATTAATTTCGGTTAATCTTTTAATACAGTATTAAGATCTAAATACCGAATATGACAAATATAACTTGTGAAGAAACACTAAATTTGCAATGTTAGGAAAAGTACGTATATGTGAACTGTAACTTTATGCACAGAGGTTAGAAAAAACGAAACACCTTAATGAAAAAAATCTTACCACTCCGTGTTTGTCCAATGATTTAACGCAAGCAATCCTTCTTTGAGATGAAGAACAACTTCAGATGATTGATCAGGTGATCGAGCAGCATTTGTGGTTCGAAGAACAGCCATTGCATCTCGTAATAGAAAAGATATGAGCAAAGACCACTCGAGGCAACTTGCCTCCATGAACAACTGCAGCAAATACCTGCAAGAATAATATATACGTATTAATCTCGGTATTACTGACACCATCTGATTTATATAACAGTTTTGTTAAGAACTCTTTTCAAAGTTCCTGTATTCTTTTGTTGTACTTATTTATACATATTTCTGAGAATTACTGGCATCTATGGCCTTAAGTCCGTCACGTATGAGGGATAACGTCTCCCGGGCAAACACATTGTCCGGAAAGTGGGTAGGGAAGGAAGCGGCCTGGACCTGCATGTTAGATACCATCCCGACATTTGTCTGAGTGAATGAGAGAAACATAGATATATTTCTTTTATTCTTTATGGCACATACGCACATTCTAATTTTGTTGTTCTTGTGTAGTATCGTCTGTCTTTTGTTTATATGCTACAAGTTTTTCCCTTGGAGTGAAAGATGTTTTGAGAAAATCTTAAGGGAATTTGTATCTCAAAACCTCCTCTTCCTTTCGACAAGCCGTCAGGTGCCAATAGTTAACAATTGCTATAGTTAGCTTTAACCTTGAGAATTTTCCGGAATTACAGCACTAAAGCTTTCCACTAATAAAAAGGAGCTGATATAGCTAATGGTTTTACCAAAATAGGCAGGGTAAACAAATACGTAAACCATTTCCTGAATTCCTGTACTTGCTTTCTCTTATTTACATCTTCCTTCACCACCCCTTCATCAGGGCAGTGTTCTGACCATAGACCTCCAAGAACAAATCGTGATAATCCATGCTTCTTTGTCTCCACTTACAAATACAGAACATCTACCTCTCATATGGGAATACGAAAGAGTTAAAAAATAACAAAATAGTATTTTGCGTGGCCAGTAAATTTATCATTATTATCATAGGGTACATTCCTTCAATGTGGCCAACTTCCAAGATAGACAAGTGGCCAAGTTACAGAGTAATAAGTAACGAATATCTTCTGTGAAAATGCAGGTTCAAGACGAACCAGGCCAAGATGACGAGGTTTTACTGTAGTATAGTAGCCCTATGTCTTACTCTTAGCGTGTGTCACCGTTAAAGACGACTAACGACAGTTGATACGATCGGCTAGGTACCATGTGGCTGGCGTGAATGATTAAAACCCACGAAAAACCTCACTCAGGATGGTTGGCCTGATGAAAAAGCTGTTACACTTTTCCGAACGATTGCCCCCGCCGGGAATCGAACCCGGGTCTGCTCGCACCAAAGCCGAGAGCGTTAGCGACTACGCTACATGGGATCATAATCAGAATTTTGAACTGTATCTCATTAAACATACTGTGTACTGTCGTCATTCTTGCATTATAACGAAAAGTTTAATGGGGGTAACTTTCTGAACGAGTTTCATTTTAACAGATGGGTAATTATCGTACAGATTTAAATTTTTAGGTATACAAACAAAGGAAAGTTTTGTCTACTTTTTTCGAAAACTACACATGATCACTTACACTACTCATTTAATTCTGTCTAGCTCAGTAGGATCCATCGATTGCTGTATGTATATCTCATGTCTTCTTATAACATCTGATGAGGTCCAGATAAAAATCAAGTGCAGACTGTAAGTCAAAATTTCGCCATATCTGGGCCATTTTTTCCATTAAACGGCATTATTTTTAAAGGTACACAGATATGTAATAATCAAATAATAATAATAATTTAATACGTATTAGTAGTATGCATGGAATGGGTACTATTCATGTAGAAACTACAATACTTTCAAGACAAAATTAATTTATACTTCTTAAACGCATGCATTAATCCTCTCTCTCAACTCTAGCAAGAAGTAGAGACTAACTTGAATGGTATATATACACAGTGAGACCCTAATTCAAGAAGGGTATTTACAGTAAATTATTATACTCTACACATTACATTATAGCATACATACGTATGTTGATTTTGCTCAGAACACAGAATTTGGAAAACTAATTTTCTCATATACATTTCTCAAATTATTAGTTTAAAAAAAAAATCCTGTGTCAAATATTTGGTAAAAGATAATTGAACCGCTGATATACAGAAAGCAGAATATTCCAAATATAAAGAACATTCCGCGACAGTGATTTCTGTATAACTAAATATCAAATTTCATTACTTTTGGTCTTTTGGAAAATGAAATTTCTTAACATTCCCATACAAATGTTCCATACGAATATTTTTTGTATAACGATACTTCCGATTTTTCGTTTTCCGAGAGTAAGGAGTTGTGGGCTGTTCCCCTTTTCTACACACCGATTCAATTTCACGATCATGTGACTATTGGGCAAAACGTTCTCCAGATCGAAGACTTTTGACTTTTTAGAGGATCACCTGAAGGACTGTTAATAAAACAAAACGTAAAAAAAATATTAAAATAGAAATTATCGTTCCACAGCCAAAAATACTGAAGCTGTAATGGAAAATCCAATGGGTCAGTCTATCACAGCCTTAAGAGAGAAGGCATTTTTGTGATACTGTTTGCCACAGGGTTGGCTGGTTTAAACCAAGGTGGTTTAAACCAAAAACCGAAAAATGTTCGTAAAAGAGTAAGCGTTCTTAAAATTTTGACGAACACACATTTGTGGGTTATCACTTCACTCCCGTATATTATTCGTATTATATTCAGGCCTAAATTCCCCATTCATTACTCATCAAAGAGATTATACTACAAAAGCAACTTTATATATATATATATATATATATATATATATATATATATATATAAAAGTTTATGAATGTTTCTTCTCTGAGTTTTTTATAGTTTTTTATTATTGTTATGCAATTGCAATCAAAGAAAAATTCTAAATATTGTTTTGTTTTAATGTTTACTACTGATAAAATACATCAAAATCCCAATTGGGGGGGGGGGGAGTAATACAAACCCCACGAAAAGCATTTCTTGAAATCAGAAGTATCTTTGGTATCTATTTATGTATAAATGAGTCAGAACCAAAGTGCACTCAAATCATTCGTACCTTTATTAACTTTTCTTACTGATATGCAAATTAAGTCGTCGTATTTCTTTAACTTGGATTAATAAAAGTCGTAGTGAACCAACTTGGGCTCAATTAGTTCTTCTGTATTCTGCAGTATTTTGAAATTGTCCATATGTAATTCTGTATAATGGTTTCACTTCTGCAACAATTTATTTATTTATTGTCCTGAAATGATTCTTGACTATTATATTGACAAGTAGGTAAAGATCACTACAACGTATTTTTATCAGGAGTCATTCGTGAGTGAGTCGGCAGACGTATCGTATTTGTGGCCTATTAGTCCCAGTTTTGAGTTTAAACGGAGGACAATTTCTCTCGGATATAAGCCGAGAAGCGGTTTGGATTCCGCTTTAAGCTTACGTGAACCCTTCCAGCATAACCCGGTTGTTGCATAATAACACCAAGGCGAAACAAACTTATTTTTGTCTATATGTGATATAAGTACATAGAGCAAATTATTTATTAAAAAAAAAAAAAAAAAAAAAAAATACTGGTTTAAACCAAAAAACGTTTTTTTTCAATAAACACTTTTTTTTTTTTTTTTTTTCTAACGGTGGTTTGCCATGTCTCTAAGCTTTGTACTCTGTTATAGAAAAAGAACACATAATATATAAAAGAAAAGGTTATTTGCACCTAAGTTAACTTCCGGACTACTACGTACAGACAGCGACAAAAGTTCTTTCCGTTTCATGAAATTAGTTTCGTAAATAACTTCAGAACTGAAAAACAATTTGAGGAAAGTTTTCAGTGAATTAAGAAGTATGCACTTTTCTGTACGTTCCTACCTTGAAACTCGGTGAAACTGCGTACGTTCCACCGTTAATCCCGAAGTAAATATCGAACTGAAAGAACGTTTGTTGCTGACTGTACAATAATAACACAATAGAATGAACATTAGATTTAATTCATTAGAAAGTTTATAGCTTGAATTATTTTAAAAATCAGATATTGTGTAGCTATAATTTCTACAATACTTTTTATTACAATTACAATTATTTAAGATCCTATTACAAGTCAGGGTCAGAATATAAACACACTATACCTTAACTGAACTTCAGCTTTTGCTGGTCCTCGATTTGCTAATTCTTGTGAAAGCTGCTCGAAATCTTGTGACATTGGACCATCACTCCATGTATTTTCATTATCGTCTGTAGCATAATGGTCTTTGTCGTCACCCCAGTAGGAGCTCTCTTCACTAAGCAAGCTGCTGTCTTCTACATCAAGAAAGAACTCAATCAACTTCTACAATTACAATGTAGGAAAAGATAGCGTCAATTATGGTTTCTGAAATCTAATTTGAAAAAAAGGAAAGTTGAAAACGCTCCAAGAGCATTGCCAGATTGAACTTAAAAAGAATTAGTTTTTCTTAACTTCTACAGGCTTTATACCAATTGTTATATTATTTTATTATTATACTCATTAAACAATTCTTGTAATATATCTTAAACAATTCTTGTAATATATCTTAAACAATTCTTGTAATATATCTATCTATTTATAATTTCCTTGAGTACTAAACTTTTTCCACACGTTTTATTTAAACGTTCTGTTAAAACGTTCTACGATATGTTGTTATGCTCAAAATTGAAAAATTTGCAAAATATCATCTCTCTATGACTTACGGTTCCCGAGATATGGCTCCTTAAATTTCCCGAAATCGGAAATTTTTTGGCCAATATCTCGGGAACGCTAAGTCTCAGAGAGATGATATTGGTGTTAATCAATACCTAAGAGGATGGTAAACATTTGGATACCAAATAGTAATCGGTGGCTTACTATTTGGTGACAAAATGTTTATCCTCCTCTTTGGTATTGATCAACGCAATATTTCTCTCTATGATTTACGGTTCCCGAGATATGGCTCCTTAAATCTCCCGACATTGGAACTTTTTTGGCCACATCTCGGGAACAGTAAGAATGACACGAATAATTCCATCATTTCTTTCAGTGTTTGATGTTCTATCGAAAGGAGGGCTCAAAATTGAAAAAGTCACGAATAACAGACACACCCACACAGACACAGTAACGAACTTTTTAAGTTCATTGAAAGGAAAAAAGAAAAAAAAAAAAACTTCGAATACTTGATGTTCAATTGCATATGGTAAACTAAGGAAATGACTGATCGTGTATCACGCTAATTCCTCTATAGGCGCAAATTCAATGATGTACAAAGAGTGAAAAAATGCATGACTGGACCGAGAATCGAATTCGGACTTCTGGCTTATCGTGGTGATCCCTTAAGTACTATTGTTACCTAATCCCTGATTCAATTCTCTGTCCAGTAGTGGATTTTTTCACTATGTGTACTGCTTATTTTCATTTGTATATCAGTATTATTAACTGCTTTTATTTAGTTACTTTTTTGTTTTAAATAAATCTGAATTGATAAACTTACGGCCAATTCGTAAATATGTATAATAATCAATTATGCGTGGTTCAAAATTGCGTTATGAACAAATCCTATACTGTTACCTCTAATGAATGGTAAAATGGGATGACCAAACGCCTCGTTTCTAACGGGATTGTCCATTTTTTTTTTCCTCTCGAGAAAAACGCAAACAGGACGCAATATGTCCCTTAAAATATAAATAAATGTGTCCCGTTTTAGGCTGGTAGGTACGTGGTATAATTACTGCGTTCTTAAATCACAGTTAAGTCTCCGATTCGAAAAGTTAGAAATTTTGTAAAATCCTTTCTCATTTCTTAAACCTATGGCTCCATAGTAAACTTCATGTTTCGATATTCGATAACCTTCTGTGGGTACATAAGCGAACCTTACTTCTTCACCGGATTGAATAACGACATAGCAAAGTCTACATAATACGTAGCTTGTCAAATTATGCCAGTTTCCCGAGTGTCCCGCTTTATTATTTTCTAAATTTGGTCGCCCTAAGTGAAAGTACTTTTCCACTCGAAATACACTTCTTACCTTGCATTACATGTGGCATTAGCTGAGCTTCAACGGTCTGACCTGGCTGGGAATCCGAGGGTGATATTAAATACGGTACATGGGAACCACCTGCTACATATGATCCACCTGCGCCCTTATCTGGTCCTGGGTAACTGATGTAACCACTGTCTCCGATTTTACTACTCGAACGTCCAGCTGGCAACCCCATAATATCAATGGTCAATGATTTCATCCTATCTTCGATTGTTGGAGAAGCTGGAAACGACCTTCCAGATGAACCTTAATAACAATAAATAAATAAAATGGGCTATTATGTTTATAAATACAGTATTTAAGATCTTTAAAAAAGTGACTGAATTTTTAACGGTTAGGAAAATTTATACAATGTATGTTAAAAAATTAAGTGGGAAGTTTTTTGGTAGCTTCAACAAGAAATAAAAACAAAACGGAAAAAGCCTATCTACCATGCGATAAGATGTCTTCTGTTGTCAGTTGCCGATATATTAGAATATAGTGAAATATGTTTAATGGTATCTAGATAATACAGTTAAGGAACTGTATGAGGTTCAAATATAATCATATAGACATGTGTAAAGTTTGTACATGAATATAAATATCTTTTCTGAAATCCACATTGTTACGCGTTTTCATAACAATTCCCATCCTATTTTTTTTTTCTAATTTTTGTGAATAATATATACACACTGAAATACATCGCAAATTTAAAATTGAATCACATATTATTAATAAAGTGCTACTTATGACAATATACTAATATATTCAGGAATTTTAACAATCATTTTACTTACTTGTAATTGTGATTCCTCAAAATACTTTGTACTTTCTAGCTTTCCACTCTTCTCTTGAGTCTTATCCGTGGAGAATAAAGACACGAGGAAAAACCGTACAAAATAACAAGCAACGGAAATATCGGGGTAGAGAAGCTAAGACAAGGAATTCTTCGCACCACTCTTAGATCAGCGAATTTGTTTCTGTTATTTTGCCCTGTTTTTTATTATTGTTTTTCTTCTTTTTTTTTCTCTGTATGAACAAGGCTCCAGAGGAGAACCGAAAGCTAGGAAGTACGAAGTATTTTCAGAAATCACATTTACAAGTAAATACATTTAAGTGCTACTTAATACGTTAATAAATAATTCCAAACAGTTTCTTACAGCTTTAAATCTACGTGCGCTGGAATTACATCATATCCTTACCTGAGCCAGATTGTTTTCGTTGCAAGTAGTACGGCAGCGGATGAGTCAACACAGGATATGGCCACATAAAGTCATTATGAAGCTTTTTGATTGTAACTACAAAATCGTCCACTCGCGCAGCCCTATTTCTTTCCTTCCTCAACCATGCTACCAGATGGAAGTCCAAGTGACCAGCAAAATGTCCCAAATCTTTCAGCCGACAAAAGGATAACAACCGACGCGCGTGTCGTTGTAAGATTACGTCGATGAAAAACTCCTCGGCAGAGCCAGGCTCTCGTTCCCTTTCTCTGCTCTCCCGACCTGTGGTAGGGACGGACTTCTTTCGCAAAGGGACGCCTTTGCTTTCGCTGTTGGAGCGCGTCACCTCGCGATGTGAACACTCCATGGACTGGACTTTTGGTGTCATGGTTGTGCTATAACTTCGACCTCGGGAAACCTGCAAATTAAGAAAACAACAATATGAAACACTCATAAATAGAAATCACTGTCTTCAGACAATGTGGACAAAGCTCCTTAAGAATATCCAAACAAACTCTATAATGAATTATATAGATAGATAATTCTATTGACACATCTAAAATGGGAAGAATCCATGCTCGTGGGATGTATACAATGTTAAATGGTAAATTATCTATGGATAGTGTTAAGATGTGGTTTATTCTATATACTAGGCCTCACTACTACTATTATACACTCATTTTACTGAAACTACCTATAAATCTCTCTATTTCTCTACTGACAACTCTTAATAATATCCTGTTCTTCTTCATCTTCCTGTATCTTCATCACCCCAG